>NW_016909586.1:2524-319665 GCF_001483705.2 Eufriesea mexicana
AATCGGGAACGTCGTTACGATTCTCAAAGGACCGGACAGAGACAAAAGTAGCCCAAAGTCGTATAGGCCGATATGCTTGCTCTCAATGATTGGCAAGCTATTGGAGCGACTAATGGCGAAAAGGATGGCCCCAATATTCCACAATGATATACTGTCATCGGAGCGACAGTTCGGATTCCGTCCTGGAAAATCTACAGAGGACGCAATTGTTAAACTACGAGGAGCGATAAATGAGAGGAGTGAGTGGAAGTACATTTTAGCGATTGCACTCGACATATCGGGTGCCTTCGATAATGTATGGTGGCCTAAAGTGCTCCACGAACTGAAGCGAAGGAACTGCGCGCAGAACCTGTACAAGCTGACGCAAAGCTACTTCACGGACAGGAGAGTCCAGCTGACAGGGAAGCACGAATCTGTCGAGAAGCTCGTAACAATGGGTTGCCCGCAAGGGTCGATACTCGGCCCCAGCCTATGGAATATAGTTTTCGACGACTTGCTGGCGCAACTAGATTCCGAGGAGACCCAGTGCGAAGCGGTCGCGTACGCCGGCGACATATTAATCCTGGTCGACGGTAACTCGCGGGAGGAACTGCGGCGAGAGGGGCAATCAGCGGTCACAGCGGTCTCTTCTTGGTGCAGCCGCAAGCGGCTAGCACTGTCGGCCGAGAAGACGGAGATGATGTTGGTGAAGGGAAAGCTCGATGCCGAACGACCACCATCAACACGCATCAACGGGAAAAGCATCAGGATGCGCCCATCGATCAAATACCTGGGCGTTCATCTTGAGCGCGGCCTAAGGATCGAGAAGCACGTGCAGGAAACAACGCACAAGTGCAGAAGAATGTTCAACAGCCTGGCAAAGGTGGCCAAGGCGAACTGGGGTCTCGGACGTGGAGCCTTAACCACCCTGTACAGGGGGCTCTTTGTCCCGATCGCCACGTACGCCGCAGCTGGCTGGAGCGACCTGCTGAACTTAAAGACAAAGAAGATCCTGGAGAGATCGCAGAGAATGGCCTTGCTTCAGGTCACAAAGGCATACCGGACAACTTCAACAGAGGCTCTGCAAGTGATAGCTGGCGAAATGCCAATAGACCTGGTGGTTGAGATGCGCGCACGAATGCACGCAGAAAGAAAAGGTTCCACGAACATGGTGGAAACAAAGCGGCGCCTGCGGGACGAGGCCATGGCCACTTGGCAGGAGCGTTGGCGAGCGACAGAGAAAGGACGAACAACATACGCCTACTTCAGCAGCGTCCACGAGAGGGTCAAGGATAAATGGATCCACGTGGACCACTATGTGACACAGTTCCTCAGTGGCCACGGAGACTTCAATAGCAAACTGAAGTACTTCGGCTGCAGCGATACGGAACTGTGCGACTGCGGAGAAGAGGAAACGCCGAGGCACATCATAGAGGACTGCCCACTCTATGGTGAAAGCCGGCGCGCTCTGAAAGAAGGACTCGACGGCCACAGATTCAGGTGGCCAGTCGAAAGTCATATCCTCACGTCGAAAAAGGCGTTTCGTCACTTCCGGAAGTTCGCTCGCGACGTACTCTCCGCCAAGGAGAAGAAATGGCGGGAAAGAAGAGATGGAGCAACATTAAGAGGAAAACGTGGTGGCGGAGGGAGAAGATGCGGTGTGGAAGAAGAAGAAGGAAATAGAAGCAGAGGACCAAGAAGAAGCACAAGGCTGGCAGAAGCAGGACCCAACCAGAACAGGACCAACCGCTGCTAAGGAGGAAGCAGCCAACCTGGACATGCGAAGAAGATGGCCAGACAGGATGACCACGAGAAGCGCCGGAGGAAACAGCAAGGGAAGAGAGGTAAGACGCCTGTGACCGTCACCGCAGGCGGTATTCAGAGACGGATACCGGGACGGTGCAGGTATATCGGCACACGCCATCCTGCTGGGACCGAGCGAAAGCTGGCAGCTCCGCCTCCACGTGGCCCCCGCTGGTAACGAGGCTGCGGGCTGCTAGACAACCCGGAGCCACGGCCAAGTGAGCTGCTTCCCGCAAGGGTAGGTCCAACTTGTCCAATGATCCTTCAACGGTGAGGGCAGGGTTTTTCCAAGCCGCGTGTCCAAAACCTACACACGCGTTCCCCTGCAGCGGCGACGCTAGAAAGTACTATAACATCTTTTCGCGAAGCCGTGATAAAGCATTAGCTCGAGGCACGGCGCGGTCGCCAGTTGGCGGGCCCCGGTAACGCGCACAATACTTGTACACTACTATTCGGTGGATTAACTGCGCTCTGTTTTGCTCTAATGTGCTCTGCTTGACTGCGGTGTGGCCAGTGATAGTGGTCTCGTCACGCCAGTTTTGGTTACGTTTCCTTCCGTTAGGATATGTAACGATGGTTTGTTCAGTTATGCCTTGAGTCTTATGCTATACACTGCTAGTCGGTTAATTCCAGTGCTCCACACTGCTCTACTATATTCAGCACGACTCTGGGTAGGAGGGAATTTGTGGTCGTGGCAAGTTAGCTTGAGTTATGTCATGTTTGATTGGGTCAGGTTATATGTAGTTTGTTGAGTGTAGCTCCTACATTCGTACTGTACGCTGTTATTCGGTGTGTTTCTGTGATCTACAGTGCTCTAGTACATTCTGCTTGTCTCTGTAGAGGCCAGGGGACGTGGTCGCGGCACGATAAGGTGAGCTATGCTACCTTCGGCTAGATTCGGTTATGTCGAGTTAGGATACGGTATCTTTGACTTATGTGCTATACACAGCTACTCTATGTGTTCCTGCTCTCCACGTTGCTCTACTATACTCTGGCCGACTCCAGGGAGGGGGGCAATAGTAGTGGTGGTACGTTATTTTAGGTTACGTTATGTTTGATTAAGTTAGGTTTGGTTACGTTTGGTTAGGATAGCTTTGACTTTCGTGCTATACAAAGTTGTTCGGTGGATTTCTGCGATCTACTGTGCTCTACGGTATTCTGCTTGGCTCTGGAGATTCTGGCAGCTGTGGTCGCGGCACTTTATGTTCCGTTATGCAACGTTCGGTTGGGTTAGGTTACGTCAGGTTATGCTGGGATAATTTCGAATTTTGTAACATACACTTCTATTCGGTGGATTTCTGAGCCTAGCATTGCTCAACTATACTCTGCTCGACTCTGGAGAGGTGAGCAATAGCGGTCGCGGCACGTTAGATAGAGTTAGGTTACGCTGTGGTAGGATGGGTTGGGTTAAGCTTGGTCAGGATAGTATTGACTTTAGTGCCATACAATGATATTAGGTGCATTTCTGTGATCTACTGCGCTCTAACGCATTCTGCTTGGCTATGGGGAGGCCAGGAGTAGTAGTCGCGGCACGTTATGCTGAGTTATGCTACGTTTGGTTAGATTAGGTCAGGACATATTGTGCTAGGATGTCTGCAGCTTCGGTGCTATTCACCTCAATGCGCTGGATTTCTGCAGTCTACGGTGCACCGGTACATCGTGCTTGGCTCTGGCGGGGCCAGCAATAGTAGTCTCGGCTCGTTAGTGTGAGTTATGTTACGTTCGGTTAGTTTAGGTTTTGTCAAGCTCGGTCAGGTTATCTGTGACTGTCGTGCTATACGCTGCTATTCGTGGGATATCTGCACTCGACTATGCTCTACTATATTCTGCTTGGCCCTGGGGAGGCCAGTAATTGCCTCGGCACGTAATGTTGAGTTGAACTGCATTTGACTAATTTATCTTAGGCTATGTTCGGCTAGGATGGCTTCGACATTCGTGCAGTACACTATTGTCCGGCGGGTTCCTTTGACCTACTGTGAGCTACTGAATTCTGATTGGTTCTGTGGAGTCCGGCAGCAGTGGTCCCGGTACGCTGCGCTGAGTTACGCTACGTTTGGTAAGGTTAGGTTAGGTCAGGATATGCTTGGATATGTTTCACATTTGTGCTTTCATCTGCAATGCGGAGGATTTTGGCGAACTGCTGTGCTCTAGTGCACTCTAATTGTTTCTGTGGAGGTCAGCAATAGCTGTCTCGTCTTGTTTGGTTGAGTTAGGTTTCGTTTGGATACGATAAGTTTGGCTTAGTTAGATAAGTCTACCTTGACTTTAGTGCTTCACACTGCTGTCCCTTTGTTTTTGTGGTCTACTGCTCTCTGCTTGGCTGTGTGGTGTCCGGCAGCAGTGGTCGCGGCACGCTCTGTTGAATTACGCTACGTTTGGATAGGGTAGGTTATGTCAGGCTATGTTGGGATATCTTCGACTTTTGTGCCATTCACTGCAATGCGTTGGATTTCTGCGAACTACTGTGCTCTAGTGCACTCTACTTGTCCCTGTGCTGGTCAGCAATAGTCGTCCCGTAATGTTTCGTTGAGTTAGATTACGTTTGAGTATGCTTCGTTTGATTTGGCTAGGATAGGCTACTCCGATTTATGTGCTTTACACAGCCCTTCCTCGGATTTCTGTGAGCTACTTTTCTCTACTGCCTTCTGCTTGGCTCCTGGGAGCCCAGGAGCAGTGTTTGCGGAACGTCATATTGTGTTATGCTACGTTTTTTAATGTTAGGTGAAGTCAGGTTAGGTTACGATATATTCGACTTCTGTGCAATGCACTGTTATTCGCTGGATTTCCGCGATCTACGTTGTGGTACTATACTCCGTTCGACCGTGGGGAGGCGAGCAGTAGTGGCCGCGGCATCTTATTTTCGGATTGGCTACGATAGGTTAGGTTAGGTTAAGTCAGTATAGGGTAGTATGCATTCGACTCCTGTGTTATACATTGCCATGCGCAGGATTTCTGCACTCTACTGTGATCCAGTAAACTCTGCTTGCCTCTGTGGGGGCCGCTAATGGTGGTCTCGTCATGTTAGGTTGTGCTAGGATACGTTTGGATTCGTTATTTTACGTTTGGCTAGGTTAGGAAGGGCTACTTCGGCTTTTGTGCTATACACTGCTATTCGGTGGATTTCTGCATTCTACTGTGCTGTAATATTTTCTGCTTGACCCTGAGGAGTCCCGCAATATTTGTCTCTTCACGTTATGCTGAGTTACACTGTGTTTCGTCGGTCAGGTTTGGTCATGTTAGATTAGGATATCCTCGACTTTTGTGCTATCCACAGCATTGCAGTGGATTTCTGACTACTACCGTGCTGTAGTACATTCTGCTTGTCTCTCCGGAGGCCAGCAGTTGTGGTCTCGTCACGTAAGGCTTAGGTAAGTAACGTTTGCATACGTCACGTATGGTTAGGTTCGGATATGCTACTTCGACTTTTTTCCTGTACGCAGCAATTTGTTGGATTTCTGCGCTCTAATGTGCTTCAGTATTCTCTGCTTGGTTCCTCGCAGGCTATAAATGGCGGTTGCAGCACCTTATGTTGAGTTAGGCTACGTTTGTTTACGTTAGGTTAGGTCAGGTTGTGTAAGGTATGCTTGACTATTGTGATGTACACTGCAGTACGGTGGATTTCTGCACTCTTCTGTGATCGAGCATATTTTGCTTGGCACTGGGGACGCGGGCAATAGCGTCCTCGGCACGGTAGTATGTGTTAAGTTACGTTCGGTTATGCTACGTCTGGTTAGGTTAGTACAAGATAGCCTCGCTTTTTGCACTATACACTGGTTTTCGATCGATTTCTGTTATATAGTATGCTCTAATATGATTTGCTTGTCCCCTCGGTCGCCATATATAGCGGTCACGGCACGTTATTGTGAGTCAGATTAGATTCGGTTAGGTTCGTTAGGTCATGTTAGTGTAGGATATCTTTGACATTTGTGACATACCCTGCAATGCCGTGGATTTCTGCTCCCTACTGTGCTCTGGTATACGCTGTTTGTCTCTGGGGAGGCCATATATGTTGGTCGCGGTACGTTATGTTGAGTTATGTTACGTTTGTCTGTGCTGCGATTGGATATGTTAGGATAGGATAAATTTGACTCTTGTGCTATCCAGTGCATTGCGGCCGATTTCGGCTCTCCACTGTGCTGAAGTATATTCTGCTTGGCTCTGGGGCGGACAGCAACATTGGTCCCGTCTCGTTGGGTCGAGTAAGGCTTCGTCAGTTTATGCTAGGTTTGGTTGGGTTAGGATAAGTGAGGCTCCACTTTTGTTCCGTAAACTGCTATGAAGTGGATATCTGCGCTCCACTTCGCTCTGGTATATTCTGCTTGGCTCTGCGGAGGTCAGCAGTAGTGGCCTCGGCGCGTCAGGTTCAGATATTTTACGTACGGCTATGTTACGTTTGGTTAGGTTAGGTAACGATAGCCTTGACTTTTGCGCAATATACTGCTTTTCGATGGATTTCTGCATTCTACTGTGCTCTAATATTTCCTGCTTGACTCTGGGGAGTCCAGCAATATTGGTCCCGTCACATTGTGCTGAGTTACACTGCGTTTGATAGGTCTGGTTATTTCAGCTTATGTCGTGATATGTTTGACTTCTGTGCTATACACTCCATTGCAGTGGCCTCCTGCTCTCTGCTGTGCTCTAGTGTATTCTGCTTGGCTCTGTGAAGTCCAGCTCTAGCGGTAACGGCACTTTAGTGTGAGCTTGGCTACATTTGCTTATGTTACGTTTGGCCAAGTTAGGATAGAATGGACGAGAGTTTTGTGCCGTAACCTACTATTCGGTGGACTTTTGCCCTCTACTGTGCTCCAACATTCCCTGCTTGGCTCTGGTGTGGCTGGAATTGGTGGTCTTGGCTAGTTAGTTTGAGTCGAGTTTCGTTTCGTTTGTTTAGGTTAGGAAGGCTTGGTTAGGGTTTCCTTGACATTTGTGCGGTGCACTGCTATACGGTGGATTTCTGCGCTCTGTGTTGCCCAGCTCTACTTCGCTCGACTCTAGGGAGGCGAGTAATAGTGGTAGTGGCACGTTAGCTTGGGGAAGTTTGCATATGGTTTGGTTAGGCCAGGCCAAGTTTGGTTAGAATAGCTGCGACCTTCGTACTCTACACTACTGCGCGTTCGATTCCAGTGATCTACTGTGGTCTAACATATTCTGCTTGACTTTTTGGCGGCCAGAAGCAGTGGTCGCGGAACTTCATGTTGAGTTATGCTACGTTCCGTTAGGTAATGTTAGGTCGGGTTAGGCTAGGGCATCTCCGCCTTTGTGCTCCTCACTGCATAGCAGTGAATTCCTGCGCAATGCTGTGCCCTCCTGTATTCTGCCTTTCTCTGGGGAGGTCTGGAGCTGTGTTCATGGCACGTCATACTGCTGCATGCTGCCTTTGCTTAGGTTGGCTTAGGTCAGGATAGGTTGCGGTTTCTAGGGCTTTTTTGCTGTTCACTTCAATGCGGAGGATTTCTGCGCCCTGCTGTGCCCTATTACATTCTGCTTCACCCTCTGGATGCCAGCAATATTGCTCTCGTCATGTTAGGTTGAGCTAAGCTGCGTTTGGACATGTTACGTTTGCCTGGATTTGGATAGGTTACTAAGACTTTTGTGCTATACACTACCATTCGGTGGACTTTTGTGCTCTAATGTGCTCTAACGTTCTCTGCTTGGCTCAGGGTTTGACAGTAATAGTGGTCTCGATACGTTAGGTTGTGTTAGGTTAGGTACCGTTATGTTAGGTTAGGAATGTTCGGTTAGGATTTCTATGACTTTTGTGCTATAGGCACCTATCCTTTGGATTTCTGCGATCTATATTGCGCTACTATACTCTGCCCGTCTCTGGGGAGCCGAGAAAAAGTGGTCGTGGCACGTCAAGTTGAGTTTGGTTGCATTTGGTTAGGTTAGGTTAGCCTCAGTTTGGCTACGGTGGCTTTGACTTTACACTGTTGTTCCGTGGATTTATGCACTCAACTGTGCTCTCCCACTTACTGCTTGGCCCTGGGGAGGACAGCAATTGTGGTCGCGGTGCGTTATCTGCAGTTAGGTTGCGCTTGGTTAGGTTACTTTATTTTGGATTAGGTTCACGTTGTCGCGGTGCGTTATCTGCAGTTAGGTTGCGCTTGGTTAGGTTACTTTATTTTGGATTAGGTTCGGATAGCTATGACCTTCGTGCTATACACTGCGTTTTTATGGATCTCTGTGCTCCGGAGACCTCCAGTATATTCTGCTTGACACTGGGAATGCCAGCAATACTGGTCGCGGCACGTTAGTTTGGGTTATGGTACGTTTGGCTTTACTACGTTTGTAAACATTAGGACAGGCTAATTTGACCTTTGTGCTGACGCTGCTGTTACCCGGATTTCTGCGCTCTAATGTGCTCTAATATACTCCGGCTGCCTCTGGGGTGGCCAGCAATAGTGGTTCCGGCTTGTTAGGTTGCTTTAAGTTACGTTTGGTTAGGTTATGTTAGGAAGGTTCGGTTATGATTTCTTCGAACTTTGTGATATAAACTACTGTTTGGTGGATTCCTGCGCTCTAAATTGCTCCGCTATACTGTGCACTACTCTGCGGAGGCGGGCAATAGTGGCGGTGGCTCGTCAGTTTTTGTTGGGTTACGTTTGGTTAGGTAAGGTTTGGTTAAGTTTGATTTGGATATTTATGACTATCGTATTATACACAGTTACTCGGTGGATTTTTGAGATCTACCGTGACATTCTACATTCAGCTTGGCTCTGGGGAGGCCAGGTGCTATGGTCACGCCACGTCATGTGTTATGCTGAGTTCGGTTAGGTTAGGCTATGCCGGGTAAGGTTACGGAATCTACGGCCTTCGTGCCATTCACTGCAGTACGGTGGATTTCTTCGCTCTAATGTGCCCTAGTGCAAACTGAATGTCTCTGCCAAGGCCAGCAATATTGGTATCGAAGTGTTAGGTTGTGTTAGGTTGCGTTTGTATGTGTTGCGTTTGGCTAGGTTAGGATAGGCTTCTTTGACTTTTATGCTTCACACTGCTATTCCTTGAGATTCTGTGATCTACTGCGCTCTACTGCATTCTGCTTGGTTCTGCGGAGGCCAGGAGCTGCTGTCGCGGCAGGTAGTATTGTGGTATGCTACGTTCAATTAGGTTAGGTTAGGTCAGGTTGTGTTAGCATATCAACGGCCTTTGTGCTATTCACTGCTGTGTGGTGGTTTTCTGCGCTCTACTATGCCCTAATACATTCTCATCGTCTCTGTGGAAGTCAGCAATAGTGGTCTGGTCATGTTAGGTTGAGTTAGGCTTCGTTTGTATATGCTACGTTTGGCTAGGTTAGGATAGGCTACTTTGACATTTGTGATATGTACTGGTGTTCCGTGGATTTCTGGCTCTAGTGTGCTCCAATACGCTCTGTTTGGCTTTGTGGAGGCCAGCAATTGTGCTTCCGTCATGTCACGTTGAGTTATGTTATGTTTGATTATGTTACGATTAGCTAGGTTAGGATACGATACTTTGTCTTTTGTGCTATACACCGCTATTCGGTGGGTTTCTGCGCCCTCGTGCGCTATAATGTGATCTGCCTCGCTCCTGGGTGGCCAGTAATTTTGGTCTCGGCACGATAGGTTGTGAAAGTCTACGTTCCGTTAGGTTAGGTTAGGTCATGTTTGGTTGGGATATCTTCGACTTTTGTGCTATTCGCTTCAGTACTGTGGATTTGTGGGCGCTGCTGTGCTCTAGTACATTCTGCTTGTCTCTGTGAGGTCCTGGAACGGGGGTCTCCCCATGTTACGTTGAGCCAGACTGTGTTCGGTTATGTCACGTTTGGCTAGGCTAGGACATGCTACTTTGACATTTGTGCTATACACTGTAATGCTGAGGACGTCTGCTTTCTGCTGCGCTGTAGTATGCTCTGCTTGGCTCTGGGGAGTCTAGCAATATCAGTCGCATCACGTTATGTTGAGTTACACAACGCTTTTGCAGGTTATGTTAGGTAGGATAGGTTAGGGTACCTTTGACTTTTGTGCTATACAGTGCAGTGCAGCGGATTTCTGCGCTCTGCTGTTCACTAGTATACGCTGCTTGGGCCTGCGGAGGACAGCAGCAGTGGTCTCGGTATGTCAGGTTGATTTATGCTTAGTTTGGTGAGTTTAGGACAGGATAGCCTAAACTTTTGTGCTATGTACCGCTATCCGCGGATTTCTGAGCTCTACTGTGCTCTAGTTTACTCTGTTTGGCTCTGTGGAGTCCTGCATTAGTGGTATCGGCACTTTAGTGCGATTTGGTCTACGTTTGCTTGTGCTGCGTTTGGTGATGTTGGTAAAGAATGGAATAAACTTTTGTGCCGTACACTGCTATACGGTGTACATTTCCCTCTACTGTGCTCTAATATGAGCTGCTTGACCCTGGGGAGGCCAGTATTGACAGCCATGACGAGTTACTTTGAGTTTGGTTTCGGGTCGTTTCGTTACGTTAGGGAGGCTTGGTAAGGATTTCTGTGGCGTTTGTGCTGTGCACTGCTATACGTTGGATTTCTGTGGCCCACGCTGCAATACTAAACTCTGCTAGACCCTGGGGAGTCGAGTAATGGTGGTCGAGGCGCGTTAGGTTGCGTTAGGTTCCTTTCGGTTAGGCTAGGTTAGGTTATGTTTTGTTAGGGTAGCTTTGACTTTCGTGATATGCACAGCTTTTCGGTAAATTTCTGCTATCCACTGTGCTCTAGTAAATTCTGCTTCTGTCTGTGGGTGCCAGCAACAGTGGTGTGGGCATGTTTGGTTGTGCTATGCTTCGTTTGGTTGTGTAACGTTTTACTAGGTTAGAATAGGCTACATTGATCTCTGCGCTATTCACTGTTATTCGGTAGATTTCTGCCCTTTAATGTGCTCCAATGTGCTCTGCCTGTCCCTGGGGACGCCAGCAAAATGTATCTCGTCACGCTGCGTATAGGGACACTACGTTCGGAAAGGTACGGTAAGGTTATGTTCTGCCAGGATATGTTTGACTTTGGCGCCATACACTGCAAAGCGGTGGATTTCTGCGCACTGCTGTGCTCTAGTATATTCTGCTTGGCTATGTAGATACCAGCTATAGTGCTCTCGTCACGTTAGGTTGGGCTTGGCTGCGTTTGTATATGTTACGTTTGGCTAGGCTAGGATAGTCTAATTCGAATTCTGCTCTATTCACTGTTATTCTGTGGATTTCTGCGTTCCTATGTGCTCTAATATGATCTGCTTGGCACTGCGGATGCCAGAAATACTTGTCTCGTCATGCTTAGTTACGCTGCGTTTGGATAGGTGATTTAAGGTCGGGTTAGGTCAGGGTATGCCTGACTCTCGTACAATGCACTGCCATTCGCGGATTTCTGCGTGCTTGTGCGCTCTAGTGTGTTCTGCTTGGCTCAGGGGTGGCCAGCAATAGTGGTCTTGGCACGTTTGGTTGAGCCATGCTTCGTTCGGGTATGTTTCGTTCGGCGAGGTTAGGACCGGACTGTGACTTTTGTGCTGTACACTGCCTTCCGTGGATTTCTGCCCTCTACTGTGTTCTAATGTTTCCTGCTTCGCCCTGTGGAGGTCGGCGATATTGATCTAGGCATGTCAGGTTGGCTTAAGTTACGTTTGGTTGTGTAAGGTCCGTTCATGTTAGGTTAGGTAATCTTCGACTTTTGCGCTATTCACGGAATTGCGTTGGGTTTCTGGGAACTACTGTGCTCTAGTACACTTCGCTCGTCTTTGCGGAGGACAGCAATAGTGGACTCGGCGCGTTATGTTGAGTCAGGTTCCGCTCGGGTACTTTGGGTTTGGCCATGCGTGGCCAATAATTCTGGCATCCCCAGGGCCAAGCAGTACAATTTAGGGCACAGTAGAAGGCAGAAGTCCTCCGAATAGCAGTTTACAGCACAAGAGTCATTGTAATCGTATCCTAGCCTAGCCAAACGTAACATGAGCATACGTAACTTTCCTAAACCCAACGTTCCGAGGACATTATTACTTGCCTGAACACAGCCAAGCAGAGAATATTGGAACGCAGAAGAGCGCAGAAATACGCGGATGGCTGTGCAAAGCACAAACGTATAATCTATCCTGACATAACCTCACAAGACGTAACAACCGGACGTAGCATAACTCACACTAACAGGTCGAGACCACAATTGCTGGCCTCCGCTGCGCCAAGCAGAACATACTGCGGGACAGCAGAGCGCAGAAGTCCACCGCATTGCAGTGTATACCGCAAAAGTCAAAAATACCCTGACCTAAGCTCACCTAACCTAACCTAACCGAACGTAGTGTAACACAACACATCGTGACGAGACCAATATTACAGGCCTTCCCAGAGTCAAGTAGAACATATTAGAGCGCGCTAGATAGTATAAATCCACCGAATAGCAGTGCATAGCGCAAAAGTCTGGACTACCGCACCCTAACCTTACCAAACGTAACATAAACACACTTAACATATCTGAACCTATCGAGCCGAGATCACCGTTGCTGGCCTCCCCAGAGACAAGCAGAATATACCAGAGTGCAGTAGAGCGCAGAAGTCCTCCGAATTTCAGTGCAAAGCACAAAAGTCAACGATACCGTAAACTAACCTGTCCTAACCTACCCTACACAAAAGTAGTGTAACTCAATATAACGTGACGAGACAAACATTGCTGGACTCCCAAATACAAGCAGAACACATTAGAGCTCAACAGAAAGCAGAAATCCACCGAAAAGCAAGGTACAGCACAATAGTCACGGCGATTGTGTCCTAACCTAAACAGACAAAACATAACCGAAAGTAACCTAACTCGTACTATCGCGCCAAGGACAATGTTCCTGGCCTCCACAGGGCCAAGCAGAATATACCAGAGCACAGTAGAGCACTGAAATCCACCGCACTGCAGAGTACAGCAATGAAATCAAAGATGACCTTACCAAACGTGCCTAGCCTAGCCAAACCAAACGCAGTGCAACTTTGCGTGCCGCGACCGCCATTGATGGCCTCCGTGGAGCCAAGCAAAGCATATTAGAGCACATTAGAGCGCAGATATATAGCGAACAGCAGTGGATGGCACAAATGTCAAAGTGGAGTATCCTAACCTAGCCAAACGAAACATACGCAAACGTAACCTGAATAAACCTAACATGACGAGACCACGGTTGCCGGCTTCCACAGAGACGCAGAATGTACTGTAGAACAGCAGAGCGCCGAAATCGACCGCATTGCAGTGAATAGCACAAATGACGTAGATATCCTAACCTAACCTGGCTGAACCTGACCAAACGAAACGTTATATATCTCAACCTTACGTGTAACGGCAACCGTTGCTCGCAACCCCAGAGTCGAACAGAGCATAGAAGGGCAATGTAGTGCGCAGAAACCCACCGAATGGCAGTGTACAACGCAAAAGTCATAAAAATTCTAACAGAACCTTCATAACCTAATTTAACGAAACGTAACCTAACTCAGCCTAACGTACCGAGACCTATATTACTGGCCACACTGAGACAGGCAGAGCATATTAGAGCACATTAAAGAGCAGGGATTCGCCGAATGGCAGTGTACAGCACGAAAGACGATGTAGCCCATCCGAAACTAGACGTACGTTACATATCGAAGCATAACTTAACAAAAACGTAACGTGATGAGGCCACTATTGCCGGCTTCCACAGGGACAAGCGCAATGTTCCAGAGCACAGTGGTGCGCGGAAATCGACCGCGTTGCAGTAAATAGCACAAAAGTCGAAGATACGCTAAACAAACCTGTCCTAACCTAACAAAACATAGCCTACCTCAACGTATCGTGCCGCGAACACTATTGGTGGCCCCCACAGAGGCAAACAGAATATATTGTGGTACTGCCAGCGCAGTGGTACACCTGAAAGCAATGTATAGCACGAAAGCCGAAGCTACACTTGCCGAATGTAGCCTTACCTAAACTATCCATACGTAACCTGACACAACCTAACGCGCCTATACCAATACTGCTGTCATTCCCAGGGCTAAGCAGAATAAAGGAGGGCGCAATAGAGCGAAGAAGTCGTACGAATAGTAGTGTAAAGCACGAAAGTCGAAGTAAACATGCTCGAGCTTAACCTAACCTAACCAAGCCGAACGTAGCCTGAAAAGACGTATCGTGCCGCGACCGCCACTGATGGCTTCCGTGGAGCCAAGCAAAGAATATTAGAGCGCAATAGATCGCAGAAATGCAATGAATTGCAGCGATGAGTGCAAAAGTCAAAGTAGCCTTTCCTAACATAGCCAAACGTAACACACCCAAACGTAACACACCCAAACGTAACATACACAAACGTAACCGAACTCAACCTTAGATGACGATACAATTATTGCTGGCCTCCGTAGAGTCGAGCAGAATCTACTACAGCACAGTAGTGCGCAGAAATACAAAGAAAAGCAATGAAAAGCACAGAAATCGAAGGCATCCTAACATAACCTGACCTAATCTATCCTAACCAAAGGTTACCTAACTGAGTCTACCGTACAGAGACCACTATTGCTGGCCTCCCCAGAGCCAAGCAGAATATGTTAGAGCACAGCAGAGCACATAAATCCACCGCATTGCAGTGAATAGCTGAAAAGCCGTAGATATCCTAACCGAACCTGACCTAACCTAACCTAACCGAACTAAGAGTAGCTCAAAGTAACGTGCCGCGGTCATTCCTCCTGGCCTTCCTATAGCTAAGCCGAACGTAGTAGAGCACAGAAGACCTCAGGAGTCCACCGTATAACAGTGTATACCACGCAAGACGTAGCTATTCTGACCAAACTTAATCTACGCTAGCCAGACCGAACGAGACCTAACTGAATCAAACGTGCCGAGACCACTTGTACCAGCTACCACAGTGCCAAGCACAGCGAATTAGAGGACACTAGGTCGCAGAAATCCAACGAATATCAGTGTACAACAAGAAATTCAAAGTTATCCTAACCAAACAGAGCCTAACCAAACCTAACATAGCGTAACAGAACCAAACCTGATGAGACACTACCACTATTGCTCGCCTCCTCTGGGACGAGCAGAGTAAAGTAGAGCGATGTAGAGCGCACGAATCCACCGAATAGCAGTATACAGCACAAATGTTAATGCTGCCCCAGCCAAACTTAGCCTACCCCAAACAAGCCGAACGTAACCTAACGCAACATAACGTGCTGATACAGCTATAGCTGGCCTCCAGAGAGCCAAGAAGGACAAACTAGAGCACACTAGAGAGCAGAAGTCCATCGAATAGCAGTGTACAGCACAGAATTCAAAGCTATCAAAACCAAACATATCCTAACCCAACATAACCGAACGTAACCTGACTCAACATAACGGGCCGAGAGCTCGATTGCTGGCATTCGCCGAGTCAAGCTGAAAGAACTAGCGCACTGCAGTGCGCAGAAATCAGCCGAATGGCAGACCATAGCACTAAAGTCAAAGCTATCCTCTCCAAGCTATGCAAACGTAACGTAGCACAACCTAACGTGCTGAGCCAACTATTGCTGCCTCCCCAGAGCCAAGCAGGATGCATTATTGAAAAGAAGAGCACAGAAATCCATTTAATCTCAGCGTATATCAGAAACGTCAAAGCTACACTTACGTAACCCAAACCAACCGCACATAGCCAAGCGTAGCATAAATCATACTAACGTGCCGATATCGGTATTGCTGCAACCAGCAGAGCCTATCACGACATACTAGAGCACAGTAGAGCGCAGAAATCATCAGAATAACAGTGCAGAGAATAATAGTTAAAGCTACCCTGACCAAACTTATTCAAAGCCGACAAAACGATCGTAACGGGAGACACCCTGATGTGCTGAGACCGCGATTGTTGCCCTCCTCGGAGCGAAACAGAACATACTAGAGTGCAGCAGAGCGCAGAAGCCTTTTGAATAGTAGTGTACAGCTCAAAAGATGAAGCTATCCTGACAATGCTTATCTCAAAACCAACTAAACTGAACGCAACCTGCCTCAACATAACGTGCCGCGACCACTATTACTGTCCTCCCCAGAGCCAAGCTGCAAATATTAGTGCACTGTAGGGCGAAGAAATCCAACTAACATCAGACTAAAGCACTAAAGTCAAAGCTGCCTTCACCTAGCCAAACCAATCCTAACATAACCTAGAGTAATATTGCTCAAACTATCGTGCCGCGAACGCTACTGCTGGCCTCCGCAGAGCGAAGCAGAGCACATTAGTGGAGAGTAGAGCGCAGAAATCCATAGAAACGTAGCGTATATCAGAAAAGTCAAAGATACCGATACCTAACCCAAACAAACAGAAGGTAACCAAGCATACCATAGCGCTATCTAACGTGCCGAAACCACTCTTGTTGCCACCTTCAGAGCCAAGCAGGTGATGCTGGAGCACAGTAGAGAGCAGAAGTCCATTGCGTAAAGTATACAACGCTGAAGTTGAAGCTATTCTGACTAATCTTTGCCTAACACAACATTACGGAACGTAACCTGCCTCAACATAACGTGCTCAGGTCACTATTGCTGGCGTCCCAGAGCAAGGGAGGACTTACTAGAGCACAGCAGGGCGCAAATATCCGCCGAACAGAAGTGTACAACACAAAAGTTAAAGATATGCTAACCAACCTGAGCATATAACAACATTACTGAAAGTAACACGAATCAGCATGACGTGCCGCGTCCTCTATTGCTGCCTACCCTGCGACGAGCAGGAAATACTACATCATAGTAGAGACCACAAATCCATCGAACAACAGCGCACAGCACAAAGGTTGAAGCTACCCTAACCATAAATAGTCATATCCAACATAACCCAACGTAGCATGGCTAAACGTAAAGTGCCGAGACCACTATTGCTGGCCTTGCCAGAGCCAAGCTGAAGATATTAGAGCACTGTAGGGCACAGAAGTCCACCTAATAGCGGAATATAGCACTAAAGTCAAAGCTATCCCCTCCTATCCTAGCCAACCGTAACATAACCAAACGTACCCAGACTCAACCTAACGTTACGCGACAGCTATTGCTGGCCTCCCCATAGACAAGCAGATCACATTAATGGAGAGCAGAGCGTAGAAATCCATAGAACCACAGTGTATATCAGAAAAGTCAAAGATACCAAACCTAACCCAAACGAACTGATCATAGCATAACATAACATATCTCAACCAATCGTGCCGAGACCGCTGTTGCTGCAATCACCAGATGCACGCAGGACGCACTAGAGCGCAGTAGAGCGCAGATATCAACCGAGTGGTAGTGTATATCAAAAAAATTAAAGCTACCCAAGCCTAACCCAAACCAACAGAACATAGCTAGGCATAGCCTGACACAACCTAACGTGCCGAGACTGTTATAGTTGCCCTCTCCAGAGCCAAGCAGGACATACTAGAGCACAGTAGAGCACAGAAATTCAGCCAATAGTAGTGTGCAACACAAAAGTTAATGCTATCCTGGCCAAACATTACCGAGCCCAAACTAACCGAACGTAACCTGACACAACGTAACGCGCATAGGCCACTATGTGTGGCCATCCCGGTGCCAGCCTGAGGGCATTGAAGCACTTTATGGCGCTGGATACCACCTAATAGCAGACTATAACACCAAAGTCAAGGCTGCCCTCTCCTAACCTAACCACTCTAAGCATAAATAAACGCAACACAGCTGAAGCTAACGTTCCGCCGCCACTATTACTGGCCACCGCAAAGCCAAGCTGAGCACATTAGCGGAGAGCAGAACGCAGAAATCCATGGAATCGCAATATATATCTGAGAAGACAAAGCTACCCATACCTACCCCAAACCAACACAACATATCCAAACACAGCATAACGCAAGCCAACGTGCCGAGACCGCCATTGTTGCCAGCCCCAGAGCCAAGCTGGACATATTAGAGCACAGCAGAGCGACGAAATCCACAGAATAGCTGTGTACAACACAAAAGTTAAAGCGATCCCAGCCATACGTGGCCTAACCCAACCTAGCCGAACATAAACTGACTCAACATAACGTGCCGAGGGCGCTATTGCTGGCCTTCGCAGAGCCACGCTGAAAATATTAAAGTACTGTAGGAAGAAGAAATCCGCCTATTAGCAAACTACAGCACTAGAGTCAAAGCCATTCTCTCCTAACCTAACAATCCATAATATTACCAAACAACGCAAAAACCCAAACTTACCGTGCCGCGACCAGTATTTCTGGTCTTGCCAGAGTCAAGCTGAAAATATTAGAGCGATGTAGGGCGCATAAGTCCACCCAATGCCAGACTATATCGCTAAGTTCAAAATACCTCTCCTAACCTAACCAACCGTGACATAACGAAACGTAACCTAATTGAACCTAACGTGCCTCGGCCACTATTACAGGCCTCCCGAGATCCAGTTAGAACACATTACTGGAGAGTACAAAGCAGAAATCTATAGAACCGCGGCGTAGATCGGAAAAGTCAAAGCGACCCAAGCCCAACCCCAGCAAACAGAACATAGCGCAACATAGCACTCCCCAACCTAACGTACAGGGACCGCTATTGCTGCACCCTCTACATCCACGCAGACGTACTAGAGCGCAGTCGAGCGCAGAAGTCCACCTAACAGCTGTGTACAGTACAAAAGTTGAAGGTATCCTAAACAAACTAAGCTTAACCCAACATAGCCGAACGAAGCCCGACTCACCGTAAACTGCCGAGACCACTATAGCTGGCCTCCCCAGAGCCAAGCAGAACGCACTAGTGGAGAGTAGAACACAGAAATACATAGAACCGCAGTGTATACCAGAATAGCAAAAATTACCCAAACCTAACCAAACAAACTGAACATAGCGTAACACAACATAACTCCAACTAACCTTCCGAGACCGCTATTGCTGCCATCCCCAGAGATGAGCAGGACATACTAGAGCACCGCAGGGCGCAGTAATACATCCTACAGCTGTGTACGGCACGAAAGTTAAAGCTACCCTAACCGAACCTAGCCTAACACTACCTGACTGAACGTAGCCTAACTCAAACTAACGTGCCGAGGTCACAATTGCTGCCCCCCCCCAGGTTCAAGCAGCACGTACTAGAGCACAGCAGAGCGCAGAACTCCACAGATTAGAAGTGTGCTGCCAAAAAGTTGAAGATATCCTAACCAAACTTAGCCTAAATCAACATAACTGAACGCATCCTTACTCAACATAACGTTCCGAGACTACTATTGCAGGTCTTCCCAGAGCCAAGTTGGAAATATTAGTGCGCTGTAGGGTGCAGTGGTCCACCAGGTACCAGGCTACGGCACTAACGACAAAGCTATCCCCTCAAAACCGAAACAATCGTAACATGACCAAACATAACCTGGCTCATACTAACGTGCCACGACCACCACTGCTGGCCTCCCTAGAGTCAAGCGGGGCAAATTAGTGGAGAGTAGAACGCAGAAATCCATGTAATGGCAGTGTCTATCACAAAAGTAATAGCAACCCAAGCCTAACCGAAACCAACAGAGCATAACCAAGCATCGCCTGACTCATTGTAACGTGCGGAGACCACTATTACTGGCCTTCCCAGGGTCAAGCTGAAGATATTGAAGCACCGTAGGGAGCAGATATCCAACTAATAGCAGACTATTGCACTAATGTCTGAGCTACCCTCTCGTAACCTGACCTACCGTAACTTCACGAAGCGAAGCCTGACTCAACCTAACGTGCCGCGATAACTATCGATGGCGTCCCCGGAGCCAAGCAGAACATATGAGAGGAGAGTAGAACGCATAAATCCGTAGATTCGCAGTGTGTATCAGAAAAGTCAAAACTACCCGAACCTTACCCGAACAAGCAGGATTTAACCAAACACAGCCTAACTCAACCTAACGTGCCGGAACCGCTATTGCTGCCCCACCTAGAGCCAAGCAGGTCATACTAGAGCGCTATACATCGCAGAGACCCAGCATAGAGCAATGCGCTGCTCGGAAGTTAAAGCTATCCTTACCAAACATAGCCTACCCCAACACAAGGGAACGAAACCTGACACAACTAAACGAGCCGAGTCCGCTATTGCTGGCATTCTCAGGGCCAAGCTGAAAATAGTCGCGCGCAGCGATCGAACTAATAGCAGACTGTAGCACTAAAGTCAAATATAACCTCTCCTAACCTAACCATGCGTAACATAACCAAACGTAACCTGAAACAACCTGACGTACCTGAACCACAATTGCCGGCCTTACCAGATCCAAGGTGACAATGTAAGAGCACTGTAGGACGCAGAAATCGACCTAATAGCAGACTATAGCGCTAAAGTCAAAGCTATCCTCTCCGAACATAACCAATCTTAACATAACCATACGTAACATTGCAAAGCCTAACGTGCCGCCACCACAATTACTGGCCACACTAGGGCCAAGCAGAACCCATTACACGAGTGTAGAACACAGAAGTCCATAGGTACGCAGTGTATATTAGGGAAGACAAAGGTACCCAAACCTCACCCAGGCAAACAGAACATAGTCAAACGTTGCCTAACTCAACCTAACGTGACGAAACAGCCATTTCTGCCCTCCCCAGAGCCAAGTAGGACATACTAGGGGACAGTAGAGCGCAGAAATCCACCGAATACCACTGTACAGCACAAAAGGTAAGGCTATCCTAACCAAACTTATTCCAACCCAACCAAACCGAACGTAACCTGAGAGAACGTGACGATCTGGGACAACTATTGCTGGCCTTCACAGAGCGAAGCTGAAAATATTACAGCACCTTCGGTCGCTGAGATCCACATAATAGGAGACAATAGCACTAAAGTCAAAGCTATCCTCTCCTAACCAAGCCAGTCGTAACATAACCAAGCGCAACATAGCACAACCTAACGTGCCGCGACCACCCTTGCTGGCCTCCACAGAGCGAAGCAGAGCACGTTAGTCGAGAGTAGAAAGTAGAAATCCATAGAATCGCAGTGTACATCAGACAAGTAAAAGCTACCCAAACATAACGCAAACCTGCAGCACATAGCCAAACATGGCCTAACTCAACCCAACGTACCGAGACCGCTGTTGCTGCCCACCCAGGAGCCAAGCAGGACATACTAGAGCATAGTAGGGTGCAGGCATCTACACGATAGCAGTGTACAGCGCAAAAGTTAAAGCTATTCTAACCGCACTTATCCCAACCCTACTTAACCGAACGTAACATGACCCAACACAACGTGCCGAGGCCACTATTGATAGCATTCCCACAGACAAGCGGAAAGCATTAGAGCGATGTACGGCGCTGGATTCTACCCAATAGCAGACTATAACACTAAAGTCAAAGCTATCCTCTCCTAACATAACCAATCGTGACATGACTGAGCGTATCATAACTCAACCTATAGTGCCGAAACCGCCACTGCTGTCCCGCCCTGACCCCGAGCACAGCAGGACATACTAGAGCACACTAGAGCGCAGAACTCCTCCTAATATCTGTTTAAAGCACAAAAGTTGAAGCTATCTTAACCAAACTTTGCCTAACCCAACCTAACCGAACGTAACACATCTCAACTTAATGTGCCGAGACCACTATTGCAGTTCTTCCCTGAACCAAGGTGAAAATGTTAGAGCACAATAGGTCGCAGATATCCACCTAATAGTAGACTATAGCACTAAAGTCAAAACTATCCTCTTCCAAACTAAGCAATTGTGACATAACCGAACATAGCCTAAACCATCCTAACGTGCCGAGGCCGTTATCGCTGCCCTCCCCGGAGCCAAGCAAGACGTACTAGACCACAGTCGATCGCAGAAATCCACCGAATAGCAGTGTACAGCGCAAAAGTTAAAGCTATTCGAAACAAACTGATCCTAACCCATTCAAACCGAAGGCAACGTAACTCATATTAACGTGCCGAGAACACTTTTGCTGGCCTTCCCACAGCCAGGCAGAATACGTTAGGGGAGAGTAGAACGCAGAGATCCATAGATTCGCAGCGTACAGCAGAAAAGTCGAAGACACCCGAACCTAACACAAACGAGCGTATCCTAGCCTGTCATACCAAACTTAACATAACGTGCCGCGACCATTATTGCTGGCCTCCACAGGGCCAATCAGATGACATTAGACCACAGTAGAGCGCAAAAAGGCACCAAATGGCAATGTACAGCACAAAAGATGAAGGAAACCTAACCCTAACCTAACCAGAAGAAACCCAACCTTACCAAACGTGGAATAAATAAGCCTAATGTGCGAAACAACTGCTGCTGGCTTCTCCAGAGGCAAGCAGAACATGATAGAGCACAGTAGAGCACGGAAGTCCATTGAATGTCAGTGTTGAGCACATAAGTCAAAGCTATCCTAGCCTAACAAAGCCTAATCTCACGAACCAAACGTAATCTAACTCAACCAAACGTGCCGCGACCAGTATTCCTGGCCCCCGTAGAGCCAAGCAGAGAATAATACAGGAAAGCGGAGCGCAGAAATCCATACAATCGTAGTGTATAGCTGAGAAATCGAATCTATCCAAACCTAACCATAGCTAACATAACACAGCCAAACGTACCCTATCAGATCCTCACGTGCCGAGACCACAATTACTGGCTTCCACAGACAACCAGAACGTACTAGTGCCCAGCAGCGCGTAGAAATCCACCGAATCGCCGTGTATACCACGAAAGAAGTATCTACCCAAGCCTAACCCAAACAAACATAACGTAACAAACGTAGCCTAACCAAACCTAACGAAGCGAGAATTCTATTCCTGGAGTCACCAGAGTCAAGCAGGATACCTTAGAGCACAGTAGACCGCAGAAGTCCTCCGAATAGCCGTGTATAACACGAAAGTCACAGACATCCTTACTAAACGTAACCTAGTCTAACCCAATCTATCGAAACCTAATTGAACCTGTCGCGCCACAATCGCTATTGCTTGCATCCCAGCGTCGAGCACAGTATAGAAGAACAATGTAGAACGCTGTAATCTTCTGAATAGCAGTGTATAGCACAAAAGAGAGAGACATCCTGACCAAATATGTCCCAACATTACCTAGCGATATGCAACCAGTCCCAGCCTAAAGTGCCTAGCGCACAATTGCTCATATCGCCATCGTCAAGCAGGGCGTGTCGGAGGAGAGTAGAACGCAGGGGTCCATAGGATGGCAGTGCATAGCACGAAAGTCAATGATAACCTAACCTAGCCCAAACAAACCTAACATAACCAAACGTAACCTAACACAACCTATCGCGCCGCGGCCATCATTTCTGGCATTCCCAGCTCAAAGCAGGGAGCATTAGATCACATTAGAGCGCAGAAATCCACAGAACAGCTGTGTATAGCACAAAAGACACAGCTATCCCGTCCTAACCTAACCAAACGTAACATAAGCCGATGTAACTTAACACAACCTGTCGTGCCACGACCGCTGCTGCTGGCCTCATGAGAGCTAAGCAGATTGTAGCAGAGCAATGTAGAACGGTGAAATCGTCCGGATAGCAATGTATATCACAAAAGTCATAGCTACCCTAACCAAACCTAACCAATTGTGACATTGCTTATCGTAGCCTTACAAAGCCTGTCGTGCCACGACAACTCTTGCCGGGCCTCAGCAGATGCTAGCATAGTATAGTAGAGCACTGTAGAGCGCAGAAATCCACTGTGTAGCAGTATAAAGCACAGAAGTCAGAGCCAATCAGGCCAAACCAAGCCTAACCTAACTACACCAAACGTAACCTAACCCAAACCATCTAGGCACCACCACCATTGATGGCCTCGACAGAGACGAGTTGAACATAGTAGAGAAATTTAGAGGGCAGAAGTGCACAGGATAGCAGTGTATAGCACAAGAAGCCGAACACATCTTGACCAAACTTATTCCAAACTAACCAAAGCGAACGGAAACTAACTCAACCAAACGCGCCACGATCACTATTGCTACTCTCCCCAGAGCCGAGCAGAATATATTAGATCACAGTAGAGTGCAGAGGACCACCGAGTAGCAGTGTACAGCGCAAAACTTAGTGCTGTCCTTTCCAAACTTAGTCAATTGTGACATAACCAAACGTAAGCGAACTGTTCCTAACGTGCCGCGACCACGATTGGTGGCATCCACACAGCCAAGTAGAACATATTAGTGGGGCGTAGAGCACAGAGATCCACCAAGTAGCAGTGTATAGCACAAAAGTCAAAGCCATTCATACCAAACCTTGCCTAAACTGACCTAACATAAGACAACCTAACCCATGCCGTTGAGACACCACCGCCATTGCTGGGCTCACCATAGACGAGTAGAACATAGTAAAGCAATGTAGAGGGCATTAGTGTACAGGATAGCAGTGTATACCACAAGAAGCCGAACCAATCTTTACCTAACTTATTCTAAACTAACCAAAGCGAACGGAACCTAACTCAGCCAAACGTACCGCGAGCATTATTTCTTGCCTCCCCAGAGCCAAGGAGAACATAATAGAGGATAGTGAATCGCAGAAGTCAATAGAATGGCAGTGTATATCAGTAAGGTCAAAGTTATCCAAACCTATCCCAAAGCAGCGGGACCTATCCAAACGTAGCCTAACTCAAGATAACGTTCCGCGGTCACTATTGCTGGGCTCCTCGCGACCAAGCGGAATACAGTGGTGCACAGTAGACCGTAGGATTCCGCCGAATGACAGTGTGTTCCACGAAAGTCAAATCCATCCGGACGTAACCCAAACAAACGTAACGTAACATGACGTAGCCTGCTGAGAGACCACTATTACTGGCCCCCCGAGAGTCGAGCAGAGTCTAGTAGAGCAATGTAGAGCGCAGAACCCCACCGAAACGCTGTGCGTAGCACAAAAGTCTAAGCTATCCTATCCTAACCTAACCGAACGCAGCATATCTCAGCCTAACGAGCCGAGAGCAGAACTGCTGGCCTCCCAATAGCCAAACAGAATATACTGTAGCACAATTAAGCGTAAAAACCCACCGAATAGCAGCGTAGTGCACAAACGTAAAGGCCACCATAACCAAATTAAATCTACACAAACAAAACCAAACGTAACCGAACTGAACCGAACGTGCTGCGACCAGTATTGCTTGCCTCCCCAGAGAGGAACAGTACATATTAGCACACAGTAGAACGCAGAAATCAACCATATAGCAGCGTATAGCACAAAAGTCAGAGCAATCGCATCCTAACCTGACCAAACGAAATGTAACCAAACGCCACGTAACCCGTCCTGACGTGCTGAGACCACTATTGCTGCACGCCAGGGTAAGATAGAACATATTAGTGGAGGGTAGATGACAGAAATCCATAGAATTGCAGTGCATAGCACCATAGTCGAAGTTACCTATCCTAATATAACCGTACGTAACATAACCAAACGTAGCATAACTCAACCCAACGTGCCGAGGCCGCCGTTGCTAGCATCCACAGAGACGAGCAGATTATACTAGAGCACAGTAGGGCGCAGTAAACCACCTCATTTCAGTGTATAGCGTAAAAGTGAACGATATCCTCACCCAACATGCCCCAACCTGACCTAACCAAACGTAGCCCAACTCAGCATGAGGTGCCGAGACCACAATTGCTGCCCTCCCAAGAGCCAAGCAGGACATGTGAGAGGAGGTTAAAGTGCATAAATCCAAGGGATCGCAGTGTACAACACAAAAGACGAAGCTACCCTCTCCTAACATAACAAAACGTAACATAACCGGACGTAACATAACTCAGGCTAACGTGCCGAGAACACAATTGCTCGACTACATAGAGACAAGCAGAGTGCACTAGTGGACAGAAGAGCTCAGAAATGCACCGCAATTCAGTGTACAGCACAAAAGACGAGGGTACCGTAACGTAACCAGAAGTAACCTAACCTAACCAAACGTAGCCGAACTATACATAGCGTGCCGCGACCACAATTCTTTACCACCCAAGAGCCAGGCAGGAAATTTTAGAGCACAGGGGAGCGTCGAAGTCCACGGGATATCATTGTATACCACAGAAGTCGAAGCTAACGTATCCTAACATAACCAAACGTAACGTAACTCTACGTGACCTAACACAACCAAACCAGCGAAGGCCACTGCTGCTTGCCTCCCCAGAGCCTTGCAGAATGTAGTAGATCGCAGTAGAGCGCAGAAACCCACCGCAATGCAATGTATAGCACAGAAGTCGACGGGATACTGACATAACTGGCCTTCCCTAAGCAAACCAATCGTAGCCTAACTCAACGTAATGTGCCGAGACCACTATTGCTGGCCTCCCCAGAGCCCAGCAGAACATATTAGTGGAGAGAGGATAAAAGAAATCGTCAGAATCGCAGTGTATGGCAGAAAAGTCAAAGATTTCGGAACGTAGCCCAAACTATCGCAGCCTAGCCGTCCGTAGCCTAACTCAACATATCGTACCGCGACCACTATTGCGGCCTCGACAGTGGAAAGCAGCATATAGTAGAGTACAGTAGAGCTCTGGTATTAACCGAATAACAGTGTAAAGTAGGATAGTCAAAGCGTTCCTAACCGAACGTGACATAGCCTAACCTAGCCAAACATAACATGATTCAATCCAACGTGCTGAGGAGGCAGTTGCTGGCTTTCCTAGAGCCAAGCAGTACATACTAGATCACAACGGAACGCAGAAGTCCCCCGAATAGCACTGTACAGCCAAAATTAAAAGCTATCCTGTCGCAACCAAGCCATCGAAATAAAACCGAACATAACCTAACTCAATCTAACGTGCCGCGACCACTATTGCTGGCCCCCGCGCAGCAAATCAGAACATACTAGAGCCCAGTAGAGCGCGGAAATCCACCGAATAGTAGTGTAGATTACAAGACTCAAGCATATCCTATCCTGACATAACAAATCGTAACATAACCGTACGTAACTTAACACTACCTAACGTGCCGCGAACACTATTGCTGGCATTCACATAGTCTTGCGGAACATAGTAGAGAAGAGTAGTTCTCAGAAATCCATAGAGTCGCTGTGTAGAGCAGAATAGTCAAAGGCGCCCGAACCAAACCCAAACGAACATAATCTAACCAAACGTAGCCTAACCTAAAATAACGTGCCGAGACCACCATTGCTGGCCTCGCCAGGGCCAGGCCGAGTATAGTAGAGCAGAGAAGTGCGCATGAATCTACCGAATGGCAATGTATGACACGAAAGTCGAAGCTACCCTGTCCTAACCTAGCCAATCGTATCGTAACCAGGCGTAGCATATTTCAGTCTATCCTGACGATACCCCTATTTCTGGCATCCCCAGAGCCAAGTAGTGCACGCTAGAGCACAGTATAGCGCAGAAATGCGGCGAGAGGAGTGATTAGCAGAAGAGTCGAAGTTATCCTGTACAAACATAACAAATCGTAACATAGCCAAACGTAACGTAACTCAGCCTAACGTTCTGCAACCTATATTGCTGTTCTCCCCAGAGCTGAGCGAAACGTATTATTGGAGAGTACAGCGCAGAAATGAATGGGAACGCAGTGTATAGCAGATAGGTGAAAGGTATCCAAACCTAATCCATGCTAACAAAACCCAACCAAACTTACCATTGCGGAACATAACGTGACGCGACCAGTACTGATGGCCTACCCAGAGCCAGACAGAATACACTAGAGGGCAGTAGTGCGCAGAAATACACCGACTATCAATGTATGGCACGATAGTCAAAGCCATACCAACCGAAGATTACCTAGCCCATCCTAAACGAATGCAACATAACTCAACACTACGTGCCGAGGCCACTGTTGCTAGCATTCCCAGGTCAAAGCAGAATATAGCAGATCAAGGTAGAACGCAGAAATCCAACGAATAGCTGTGTATAGCACGAAAGACGAAGCTATACTTACCGAAATTATTCTAATCAGACCAACCAAATACTTGTATAGCCACAGTCTGCTATAAGCAGGATTTCTGCACCCATCAGAGCTCTAGAATCTTCAGCTGGGCTGCGGGAATGCCAGCGATAGTGGCCTTGGCACGTTATGCTGCGTCAAGTTACGTTAGGTTACGGTGGGTTATGCTACGTTTGGGTAGAATATCTTTAGCTTCTGTGCTCTACACCGCTATTCGGCGGATTTAAGATCTCTAATCTGTCCTAGTTTGTCCTGCTTGGCTCTGCGGAGTGCTGCAATAGCGGCCTCGGCGTGCTAGGTTGAGTTGTGCTATGTTTAGTTATGTTGCGTTGGTTTGGATTAGGTTTGGGTATCTTTGACTTTTCTCATATACACTGCGATTCTATGGACTTCTGCGTCCTTCTCTCCATTAATGTGATCCGCTTGGCTCTGGGGAGGCCAGCAATAGCGGTCGCGGCTCGTTTCGTTGGGTTACGGAAGACTTGGTTATGTGAAGATTAGTTAGGGTATGAGAGAATAGCTTTGACTTTAGTGCTACAGTCTGCTATTAGGTGGATTCCTGCGCCATGCAGGGCTCTAATATTTTCAGCATGTCTCTGGCAAGGCCAGCAAGAGTGGCGCCGGCACGTCTTTCTCTGTCGGTCTACGTTCGGTTAGTTATGGTTAGCCGACGTTTGCTAAGGATAGCCTTAGCTTTTGAGCTGCACAATGCTATTCGGAGGACTTTTGCGCTCTACTGTGCTCTAGTATGTCCTGCTTGACTCTGGGGATGGCAGCAATTGCGGCCACGGCACGATAGATAGAGTTGCGCTATGTTTGTCTATGTACTCTTGGTTTCGGTTAGGTTTTGGTATCTTTGACTTTGCTGATGTACTCTGCGATTCTATGGATTTCTACGCTCAACTATCCACTGGTGTCTTCGGCTTGGTTCTGCGGAGGCCAGCAGTATTGGTCGTGGCACGTTAGGTTGGGCTTGGTTACGCTTGACCATGTCACATTTGGTTAGGCTAGGAGGGTATATCTTTGCCTTCAGTGCTGTGGTCTACGATTAGGAGGATCTCTGCGCCTAACAGTACTCTAATATTTTCAGCTTGGCTCACGGAAGGCCAGCAATAGTGATCTCGGCACGTTATATTGAGACTCGTTACGTTCGGTTAGGTTGGGTTAGGCTACATTATGTAAGGATAGCTTCTGCTTTTCAGCTCTGCTCTGCTATTCAATGGATTTCTGCGATATATTGTGCTCTAGTATGTCCTACTTGGCTCTGGGGATGTCAGCAATTGCTGCCTCGGCACGGAGGTTTTAGTTAGGATATTTTGGTTATGTCCTGTTGGTTTGGCTAGGAGCGGATAGCTTTGACTTTTCGGATAAACAATGGATTCTATGGATCTCTGCGTACTGCTCACCTGTAATATGTTCTGCTTGACTCTGTGGGGGCCAGCAGTGGTGGTCGCTGCACGTTAGGATGAGTTATGGTAGGTTCGGTTATGTTGCGTTTGGTTAGGTTCGGAGAGGATAGCTTTGTCATTAGAGATGTAGTCTGCTAGTACGTGAATCTTCGCGCCCCGCAGTGCTCCAATATCTTCAGCTTGGCTCTGTCAAGGCCAGAAAGAGTGGCCCCGACACGATATGATGAGTCAGGTTACTTTCGGTACGGTAGGGTTTGTCTACGTTTGATATGTGTAGCTTTAACTTTCGCGATTCCTGCGCTCTACTGTGATCTAATATTCCCAGCTGCGCTCTGAGAATTCTGGAAATAGTGGCCGCGGCAGGTTAGGCGTAGTTATGTTACGTTCGCTTCCGCTACGTTTGGCCTGGTTAGGACGGGGTAGCTTTTACTTTCGTGCCATAAACTGTTATATGGTCGATTTCTGCGCTCCACTGTGCCCTAATATGTTCTGCTTGGCTCTGGGAAGGCCAGCAGTGGTAGTCCCGGCACGTTTGTTCGAGATAGGTTACGCTTGGCCTGGACCGGTTAGCTAAGGTTTGGTTAAGCTCGCAGTGACTTCTGTGCTATACACTGCCATTCGTTTAATATCTGCGCTCTGCATTGCCCTACTAGCCTCTGCTTGTCTGTCGGGTAGCCAGCACTGGTGATCCAGGCACATTTGGTTGAGTTAGGTTACTTTTGGTTAGATTAGGTTTGGTTTAGTTTGGTTGTTATGGCTTTGCCTTTGTGCCCTTCACTGCCGCTGGGTCGATATCTGTGCCTTGCACTGCACTACTAGTACCTGCTCGTCTCTGGGGAGGCCACAAATGTCGGTCCTGGCCCCTCTGGCTGAGTTATGCTACGTGCGGTTAGGTTAGGTTAGGCGAAGTTTGTTTCGAATGGCACTGACTTTTGTTCCATACTTCGCTTTACGGTGCATTTCTGCGCTCTACTGTAGTCTAATGCTCCCTGCTTGGGCATGGGGACGACAGCAATGGTGGTCTCGGCACGTTAGGTTCAGTTAAGCCACGTTCGGTTGTGTTGCGTATAGCAACCTTAGGATAGGCTGGCTACGACTGCTGTGCTATGCACTGCAGTCCTATGGATTTCTGAGCCCTACTCTCATCTAATATGCACTGCTTGGCTCTGCAGAGGGCAGCATTTAGTAGTGGCGGCATGTTAGGATCAGTTAGGCTACGTTTGTTTGGTTTACGTTTGTTTGTGTTGGGTATGGATAGCTTTGCCTTTCGTGCTGTCCACAGTTGTTCGGTGGCATCCTGAGCACTACATTACCGTCTATACTCTGCTCGAATCTGGGGATGTCAAGAAGAGTGGTCGCAGGACGTTATTTTGTGTTATGTTACATTTGGCTCTGTCACGATTTGTTTGGCTAGGAAAGGATGGCTTTGACTTCTGTGCTATACACTGCTGTTCCGTCGGTCTCTGCACTCTGCACTGCTCTACTTGCCTCTGCTTGTCTCTGGGGTGGCCAGCAATATCGGTCGCGGCACGTTTGGTTGAGTTAGGTTACGTGCGGCTTGGTTTGGTTGGGTTAAGTCTGGATGGGACGGCTTCCACTTTTGTGCTGTGCACTGCCATTCGGTGCATCTCTTCGCCCTACTATGCTCTAGTAAGGTCTTCTTGACTCTGGAGAGGTCAGAAATGGTGTTCTCTCTCAGAAACTGTGGCAGGTAAGTCTGAGTTAGATTACGCTCGGTTATGTCACGTTTGGTTATGTTAGGATAGGCTTGCTTTGACTTTTGTGCCATACACGGATATTCAGTGGATACCTGCGCCCTACATTGCTCTACTATACTTTACTCGACTCTCGGGATGCGCGCAATTGGGGCCGCGGCACGTTAGTTTGTGTCACGTTACGTTTGGTTAGGATATGTTAGGTTAGGAATGGTTAGGGTAGCTCCGTCTTTCGTGCTATACGCAGTTACTCTGTGCACTCGTGCCCTCTAATGTGCCATACCCTAATCTGCTGGACCCTCCGGGGGAGGGGGGGGGGGGCAATATTGGTCGCGGAACTTTACGTTGAGTCTGGCTACGATATGTTAGGCTATGTTAGTTCGTGGTAGGTTTGAATATCTTTCAATTCTCTCAGCGGTCGTGGCAAGATGGTTTGTGTTATGTTAGGCTTAGGTTTGGTTAGGACGACTCTGACTTTTGCGTTATACACGTGTAATCGGCGGATTTCTGCGCTGTGCTGTACTCTAGCATGATCAGCCTGGCTGTGGTGAAGCCTGTTATAGTGGTCTCGGCAGGTTAGGTTGAAATAGGGTAGGTTTGGATTTGTTACGTTAGCGTTGGTTAGGTCTTGGTAGCTTCGAAGCTTCTGCTATACGCAGCGATCCTATGGATCCCTGCACACAACTGTCGTCTTTCATGCTCTGCTTGGCTCTGCGGAGGCGAGCAATGCTGGTCGCAGCACGTTAGGTGGAGTTACATTATATTTGGTTAGGTTAGGTTTGGTCTAGTTAAGTTGGAAGAGCTTTGACACATGTGCTCAACACCGATATTATAAGGACCTCTGTGCTCTACTGTGCTCTATTATACTCTGCTCGGCACTGAGGGAGAGAGTAACAGTGATCTCGGCACGTCAGCTTCAGTTAGGTTACGGTTGGCTAGGTTATTTTGGTTTGGGTTAGGCTTAGATAGCTTTGACTTTTGTGCTATACACTGCTATATGTAGAATTTCGGCGCTCTACTGCGCCCTAGTATGGTCTACATGCCTCTGCGGAGGCCAGCAATGGTGGTCGTTGCACATTTGGTCAAGCTAGGTTACGCATGGTTAGGTCAGGTTCGGTTATGTTTGGTTCGGGTGGCTTTGACTTTTGTCCAATACGCTGCAATGCGCTGGATTACAGCGCTCTACTTTGCCCTAACATGCTCTGCTTTAATCTGGGGAGGGCAGAAATAGCGGCCGCGGCATGTTATGTTATGTTAGGTTACGTTTGGTCAATATATGCTTAGTTTATGCACGGGTAAGGTTTGGATAGCGTTGACTTTTCTGCTATACGCTGCGATTCTACGGATTCCTGCGCCCTGCTCCACTATAATATGCTCTGCATGGCCCAGCGGATGCCACCAATAGTGGTCGCGGCCCGTTAGGCTGTCTTGGATTACGTGTGGCTTGGATAAGTAACGTTGGGTTGGGATGGGATAGCTATGATTCTTGAGTTACACACTGCTATTCTGTGGGCTTCTGCTCCCTATTGTCCGCTGCCACGCCCTGTGTGTCTTCGGCGGTGCCAGGTATGGTGCCCGCGGCACGTTAGGTAGAGAAATATTACGCCTGGATTGTTTAGCAATAGTGGAACCGGCAAGTTAGGTTGACTAAGACTACGTTCGGTTCTGTTACGTTTGGCTACTTTGGGATAGGGTTGCTTCGACTTTTGTGCCATGCAGAGCGTTTCAATAGACTCATGCGCCCTACTCTCCTCTAATATGTTCTGCTTGGCCCTGAGGAGTGCAGCAGCAGCTGTATCGGCTCTATAGGAAGTGTTAGGTTACGCTTGGTACGATACGTTTGCATATGTTAGGAGAGGATAGATTTGACTTCTGTGCTATACACTGCAATGCATTCGTCTTCCACGCCCTGCTGTGTTCTAATATCCTACGCGTGGTTCTGGGGAAGCCAGCAATTGTGGTCTCGTCACGTTAGGTTGAGTTAGGTTACGCTTGGTTAGGTTAGGATATTCTGGCTTACGTCAGGATATATTTGACTTTTCTGCAATACATTGCCATTCTATGGACGTCTGTGCCCTACTCCCCTCTAACATGTTCCGCTTGGCGATGAATAGGCAAGCAATGGTGCACTTGGCTCATTGGGTTTGGTTAGTCTTCGTTTGGTTATGATAGTATAGGTCAGGCTTGGTTAGGATATCTTTGACTTTTGTCCTATACAGTGGTAGCTGGAGGCTTTCTGCGACCTGCTGTCGTCCATCATATTATGCTGTCCCTGTGGAGACCCTCAATAGTGGTCTCGGCGCGTTAGGTTATGTTATGTTGCGCTTGCTTTTATCACGTCTGGAACGGCTAGTATAGAATATAGTTGGCTTTTGCGCTATAGTCCGTTGCTGAGTGGATTTATACGCTCTGCATGGCCCTGCCATACTCTGCTTGACTCTGGGGTGCAGTAACAGTGGTCTCGGCTCATTGCGTTGTATTAGGCTACGTTTGGTTAGCATACGTTGTTCTGGGTTAGGTTTGATAGCATTGGCTTACGTGGTATGCACTGCTGTCCGGTACATTTCTGCGTTCCGCTGCGCTCTAGTATATTCAGCTTGGTTCTGTGGTTTCATGCATCAGTGGTATCGGCACGTTAGGCTGAGTTAAGATATGTTCGATTGTGTTACGTTTGGATACCTATGGAGAGGCCAGCTTTGACCCTTGTGCTATGCATTGCGATTCCATGGATCTCTGCGCTCTACCCTCCCCTAGTATGTTCGGCTTGGCGCCGTGGAGGGCAGCAATAGTGGTGGCGGCAGGTTTGGTTGAGCTAGATTACGTTTGGTTATATTACGTTAGCGTGGATCAGGTCCTGATAGCTTCCATTATTCTGCTTTACACTGCGGTTCTGTGGATTTCCGCCCATACTCTCCCATGATATGCTCTGCATCGCCCTGGGGAGGCCACCAGTAATGGTCGTGGCTCGTTAGCTTGAGTGAGATTATGTTCAGATCCTTTAGGTTAGGTTGGGTCATGATGGGATACCTTTGATTTTTGTGCTACACACGACAATTCTATGGACTTGCGCGCACTGGTTTGCGCTATCACACTCTGCTTGTCTCCGGGGATGGCAGGAACAGTGGCAGTGGCACGTTAGGTTGAGCTATGCTCCGTTTGGTTCGGTAACGTTTGGTTATGTTGGGATGGGATATTTTCGTCTTTTCCCTATACACTGCCATGCGGTGGATTCCGGCGCTCTACTGCGCTATAATATGCCCTACTTGGCATTGGAGAGGGCGGCAATAGTGGTCTCGGGACGTTACCCTGTGTTAGGCTACGTTCGGTCCTGCTACGATTTGCTTAGTCAGGAAAGGATGGCTTCAACTTTTGTCCTGCACACTGCTATTCGGTGGATTCCTGCGCTCTACTGTGGTCTAATATGTTCTGCTTGATTCTGGTAAGTCCAGGAATAATGTTCGTGGCACGTTTGGTTGAGATGCTTCACGTCCGGCTTGGTTCGGTTAGGATAAGTTGGGTCATGATATCTTCGGCTCTGGTCCTACACACTGCAGTGCTGTGGATTACCGCACACTACTGTCCTCTAGTATGTTCTGCTTGGCTCTGTGGAGGCAAGCAGTAGCGGACTATGCACGTTAGGTTGAGCTGACCTACGTTCGGTCCTGTTACGATTGGCTATGTTGCGATAACGTAGCTTTGACTATTGTGCTACGCGCAGCTATTCTACGGACTCCTGCGCTCTACTCTCCTCTATTGTGTTCTGCTTGGCTCTGACGAGGGCAGCAGTAGTGGTCTCGGCACGTTAGGTATTGTTAGGTTGCGCTTGGTACGTTAAGATTAGTTACGTTAGTACAGGATAACTTTGACTATTGTGCTATACACTGCTGTTCGGTGTATATTAGCGCTCTAGTTTGCTCTAGGATATCCTGTTTGGCTATGGGGAGGCCTGCAGTGTCGGCCCGCTTGTCTGAGTTCGGTTGCGTTTGGTTATCGTATGCTTGGTCAGGTTTGGTTAGGACACCATTGAGTCTTGCGCTATGCACTGCTATGAGGAAGATTTCAGCGTTCTACCTTGCTCCGCTCTGCTCTGTTTATCCCTCGTGATACCAGAAGTTATGGTCGTGGCACGCCATGTTGTGTCACGTACCATCCGCTTTATTACGTTTGGTTAGATTAGGGTAGGGTAGTTTTGACCTTTGTGCAATTCACTGCTATTCGGTCGATGACTGTGCACTGCATTGCTCTACTAGCATCTGCTTGCTTCTGCAGAGTCCAGCAATGTCGGACGTGGCTGGTTTGGTTGAGTTAGGTTATGGTTTGCTGGTAAGGTTTGGTTAAGTTTGGTTAGGATAGCTGTGACATTTTCGCTATATACTGCTATAGGGTCGATATCTGTACACTGTAGTGCTCTACTAGCATCTGCTTGTCTCTGGGGAGGCCAGCAACGGAGGCTGCGGAACGTTTTGATGAGTTACGTTACGCTCAGTTATGTTTTGTTGGGCTATGTTTGGTTGGGATGGCATCGACTTTTGTGCTATACGCTTCTCTTTGGCGGATTTCGGCGATCTACTGTGCTCTAATATGCTCTGATTGCGCTCGGGAGTCCATCAATGGAGGTCTCGGCCCGTTTTGTTGAGTTACGTTGCGTTTGGTTAGGTTGGCTGTGTTATCCTTGTTCGGGACGGCAACGACTTTTGCGCTCTTCGCTGCTCTTCGGACGATATCTGCTCCCTGCCTTATTCTACTGGCATCCGCTTGTCTCTGGGGCCAGCAATGGTGGTCGCGGCAGGTTTGGTTGTGTTATGTTGCGTTTGGTATTGTAATGTTAGGCTATGTTTGGACAGGATTGGTTTGATCTTTGCGCTGTCCACTGCTATTCCGTCGATTTCTGCGCTTTACTGTGCCCTAATATGCTCTGCTTAGCGCTGGGGGGGGGCGCAGGCAGTGGTCTCGGTACGTTAGGTTATGTTAGGCTGCATTTGGTTAGGTTGCGTTTGCTCCTGTTAGGATAGGACAGCTCTGACTTTTGTGCTATACACTTTTATTCGGTGCGCCCTCCATTGCTTTACTATACTCTGTTGGGCTTCGAGGAGGCCAGCAATAGTTTTCTCGGCACGGTATGTTTAGATATGCTACCTTCGGTTAGGTTAGGCTAGGAGAAGTTAGGCTAGGATATCTCTGACTTTTGTGTTGTACATAGCAATGCAGTAGATTTCTGCGCTCTGCTGTGCTCTAATATGTTCGGCTAGGCTGTGGGTAGGTCAGCAGTGACGGCCGTGGCACGTTTGTTTGAGTTAGATTGCGTTTGGCTTTGCTAGGGTATGTAAAGTTTGGCTAGGATGGGTATGACATTTGTGTCATACACTGCTATTCGGTGGATTTCTGCGCCCTACGGTGCGCAAGTATATGCTGCATGGCTATGGGGAAGACGGCAGTAGTGCTCTCGGCCCGTTAGGCTGAATTATGTTGCGTTTGTTCTTGATACGTTTGGTTATGTTAGGACTGCATAGCATATAATTTAGTGCTATTCACTGCCCTTCGGTGGATTCCTGCGCTCTACATTGCACTGCTATACTCCGCTCTCCTCTCTGGAGGCCAGGAATAGTAGTCGCGCACGTTAGGTTCCATTAGAATACGTTTGGTCGTGTTAGATTACGTAGCGTTAGGTTTGGATAGCTCCGACATTTGTGCTACACACTGCCATTCTATGGACTTCTGCGCACCACTGAGCGCAATCACACTCTGATCGCGTCTGGTGACGCCAGGAATTGTAGTTGCGGCTGGAAAGGTTGAGCTTCGTCACGCTTGGTTATGATAGGTTTGGTCATGTTTGGTAGGGATAACTTTGACTTTTCTGCTATACACTGCTTTTCAGTGGATTTCTGCGCTCTACTGTGCTATACTATGTTCTGCTTGGCCCTCGGGTGTCCAGCAATAGTGGTCGCGGCACGTTATTTTGAGTTATGCTTCGCTTGGTTATGTTATGATCGTTTGGGCTGGGTTTGGATAGAATGGATTTTGCTGCTATGCGCTGCGATTCTACGGATTTCACCCCCCCCCCCTAAAATGTTCTGCTTGTCCCTAGGGAGGCCAGAAATGGTGGGCGCGTCACGTCAGGTTGGCTTGTGTTACATTCGATCATGGCACGATTGGTTAGGTTTGGAGAGCAGAGCTTTGTCTTCTGTGGTACACACACCTCTTCGATGGATTTCTGCTCTCTACTGTGCTCCAGGATATTCTGCTTGACTCTGGGGATGTCAGCAACTGTGGTCTATGCACGCTAGGGTGAGCTATGTTACGTTTGCACATGTTATGCTTGGTTTGGTGAGGCTGCGATGGCTTTGACTTTTGTGCTGTACGCTGCCATTCAGCGGACTTCTACGCTCTACTCAGGTCTCATATGCTCTGCTTGGCTCTGGGGATGCCTGCAATAGTTGTCGCGGCACGTTAAGTTGTATTATGTTACGTTTGGATATGTTACGATTTGCTAGATTAGGATGAGATACCACCGACAATAACGCTGCACACTGCTCTTAGGTAGACTTCTGCGCTCTACTGCGTTGTAGAGTGTTCTGCTTGGCTCTGGGCGGGGGACAAGCATTAGTGTTGTCGGCACGCTAGATCGAGTTAAGCTACGATCGTCTATGTTGCGTTCCGATAAGTTAGGATAGGGTAGCTTAGACTATTGTGCTATGAACTGTGATTATATGCACATTTGCGCTCTACTCTCCTCTAATATGTTCTGCTTGGTTCTGTGGTGGCGAGCAATATAGGTCCCGGCTCGTTAGGTTTTGTTATCCTGAATTTGTTTCAGATAGATTAGGACAAGTTAGGTTATGATATCTTTGACTTTTGTGCTGTACACAGCTGTATGGTCGACTTCTGCGATCTAGTGTGCTCCGGTATATTCTGCTTGGCTCTGGGAAGGGCAGCAATAGTGGTCGTGGCACGACGGACTTTGCTAGGCTACTTTCGGTAATATTATGACTGGTTAGGTTATGATAGGGTAGCTTCGACTTTTATGCTATACACCGCCTTTCGGTGGATCTCAGTGCCCTCCAATGCTCTAATATGCTCTGCTTGTCTCTGGTTAGTCCAGCAATAGTATTCTCGGCTCGCTACGTTTAGTTAGGCTACGTTCGGTTAGGTGCGGCGGACTTCTGAGCTCTCATGTACTATAGTACATTCTGCCTACAGTAGTCTAGGCACGTTAGGTTGTGTTAGGTTAAGTTTGGCTTCATTTTGTTTGGTTACGTTAGGCTAGGATAACTATGACTCTTTTGCTGTACACTGCTATTCGGCGGATTTCTGTGCTCTACTGTGATCTAATATTTCCTGCTTTGCTCTGGGAATTCAAGAAACAGTGCCCGCTGCGCGATTAGGCTGTGTTGGGTTACGTTTGGTTAGGTTAGTTTCGCTTGCGTTTGATTACGGTATCTTTGAATCTCGTGCTATACACTGCCATTCTATGGACCTCTCCGCTCTACCCTCCCCAAATATGACCTGCATGGCGGTGGTGAGTCCAGCAATACATGGCTAGGCACATTGTGTTGGGATTGCTTACGCTTGATTATGTCAGGTTAGGTCATGAAAGGTTTGGATATATTTTACTTTTCTGCTTTGCTCCTAAGTGCGGCGCATTTCTGCACTCTACTGTGCTCTAGTATACTCTGTTTGGCTCTGGGAAGGTCAGTAATATTGGAGTGGACACGTTATGTTGAGGTATGTTACGTTTGGATACGCTACGTTAGGCTATGTTGGGACAGGATGGGTTTGGCTTCTGCTCCATATACTGCTTCTCGGTGGACTTCTGCGCTCTTCATTCCTCTACTACAATTTGCTCGACTCCGGGGTGGTCAGAAATAGAGGTCGTAGCATGATCGGTTTTGTTACGTTACGTTCGGTTAGCTTAGGTTAAGTTACGTTTGGATGGGCTGGCTTTAACTTTTGTGGTATACACAGCAATTCTGTCGGTATCTGCGCTCGGCGTTGCTCTACTAGCTTCCACTTCCCTCTCTGGAGGCCAGAAACAGTGGTCGTGGCACGATTCTTTGAGATATGTTGCGTTTGGTTGGGTAAGGTTTTGGTCTGGTACGGATGGGATAGATTTGACTTCTGTAAAATTCACTGCTCTTCGGTGGATTTCTACGATCTACTGAGCTTTAATAAGCACTGCATGGCGCTTGGAAGGCCTGCAGTTGTGGCCTCGGAAGGTTACGTTGAGTTAGCCTACGTTTGGTCGGGCTACGTTGGTTCTGGATAGGCTTGTCTTGCTTTGACTTTCGTAGCACAGACTGTTTTTTGGTGGACTTCGGCGCTCTGCTCTCCTCTAGTATGTTCTGCTTTGCTCTGGGGAGGCCAGGAATTGTGTCCGCGGCACGTTAGTTTGAGTTAGGTTACGCTCGGTTGTGTTACGGTTGGTTAGTTTACGAGAGGATAGCTTTGGCTTTAGTTGAATAGTCTGCTATTATGTGGATTTCTGCTCCCTACAGCGCTTTAATATTTTCAGCTTGCCTCTGGGAAGTCCAGGAATAGTGGTCTCGGCACGTCATGTTGAGTCTGGTTACTTTCGGATAGGTATGGGCAGGCCAGCTTTGGTCAGGATAGATTTAACTCTTGTGCTAAAACTGCTGTTCGGGGGATTTCTGCGCTCTACTGCGCATTAGAATGTCCTGCTTGGTTCTGTGGAGGCCAGCAATAGCGGTCGCGGCACGTTAGTTTGAATTAGGTTACGCTTGGTTATGTTGCGTTTGGTTACGTTAGGAGACAGTAGCTATGACTTTACTTCAATAGTCTGCTATTAGATGAATTTCTGCTCCCTATAGTGCTTTAACATTTTCAGCTTGGCTCTGGGGTGGCCAGCAATAGTGGCCTCAGATCGTTTTGTTGAGTGATGTTACGCTCGGCTAGTGTTTGGTTAGTGTACCTTTAATTTTTGTGCTGTGCACTGCTGTCAAGTAGATTTCTGCGCTCTTCTGTGCTCTAGTATGTCCTGCTTGGCTCTGGGGAGGGCTGCAACAGTGGTCAAAGTACGTTAGGCTGAGTTTGGCTATGTTTGGCTATCTTCTGCTGGTATAGGTTAGGCAGGGTTAGCTTTGATTTTTCTGACAAACACTGCGATTCTATGGTCTTCTGCGCCTTCTCTCCAGTAGTATGTTCTCGTTCGCTCTGGGGAGGCCAGCAATTGTGGTCGCTACAGTGTACGCTGAGCTAATTAACGTTTGGTTGTGTTAGGATTGGTTGGTTTGGAGACGTAGCTTTCACCTGAGCGCTAGAGTCTCCTATTACGTGGATTTCTGGGACCTACAGTGCTCTAATGCTTTCAGCTTGGCTCTGGGAAGGCCTGCAATAGTGGTGTCTGCACGCTATGTTTATGCATGTTACGTTCGGTTAGGTTGGGTTTGGTTACGTTTGGTCGGGATAGCTTCAACTTTTGCACTGTACACTGATATTCGTCGGATATCTACGCTCCACTGTGCTCTAGTATGCCCAGATTGTTTCCGCAGATGGCAGCAACGGCGGTCACGGCTCGTTAGGTTGAGTTAGGCGATGCTTGGTTATTTTCTGTTGGACTGGGTGAGGCACGTTCTGCTTTGACTTTTCCGATATACACTGCGGTACAATAGATTTCTGCGTCTCACTCTCTACAAATGTATCCTGTTTGGCTCTGGGAATGCCAGCTGTTGTGGTCTCGTCACGTTACTTTGAATCAGGTTTCGTTCGGTTAGGTTGTGTTAGATCAAGTTTGGTTATGGTAGCTTTAACTATCATTGTGTACACTGTTATATGCTGTGTTTCTGCGCTGAACTACGCTCTAGTGTGTTCTGGTTGGTTCTGGGAAAGGCAGCAAAAGCGGCCTCTGCACGCTACTTTGAGACATGTTGCGCTCGGTTAGGTTGGGTCAGGATAAGTTTGAACAGGGTAGATTCAACTTTTGTGCTGTACACTGCTATTCAGTGGACTTCAGCAACCTACTGTGCTCTAGTATGTCCTGCTTGGCTCTCGAGCGGGCAGCAATGGCAGTCTCGGCACGTTAGGTAGTGCTATGCTATATTCGGTTATGCTCCGTTTGTTTGGGTTAGGCTTCGGTGGCTTTAACTTATCTGATGTACACTGGGATTATATGGACTTCTGTGTCTCACTCTCCACTAGTGTGCTGTGCATGGCTCTGGGGAGGCCAGATATAGTGGCCGCGGCACATTATATAGTGTTACGTTACGTTCGGTTATGTTACGGTAGGATATGTCAGGGGAGGATAGCTTTGACTTGAGTGCTATAGTCCGCTATTAGATGGACTTCCGAGCCCCACAGAGCTCTAATGCATCAGCTTGGATTATGTACGGCAAGAAATAGTGGTCTCGGCAGGTAACGTTGTGTCAGGTTACTTTCGGTTAGGTTGGATCAGGAAAGTTTGGACAGGATAGCTGTAACTTTTGTGCTGATCACCGCCTTTCGGTGGATTTCTGAGGTCTACTGTGCACTAGTACGACCTGCTTGGCTCTGGGTATGGCAGCAATAGCGGCCTCGGCACGTTAGAATGAGTTATACTATGTTTGGTTATGTTGCGATGGCTTGGGTTAAGGTTGGCTAGCTTTGACTTTTCTCATGTACACTGCGATTCTATGGATTTCTGCGCCCTACTCACCACCAATGTGCTCTGCTTGGCTGCGGGGAGGCCAGCAGTTGCGTTCGCGGCACGTGAGGTTGAGGTAGGACACGTTTGGTTATGTTACGGCTGGCTAGTATTAGAGAGGATAGCTTTGCCTCAAGTGCTATAGTCTGCTATTAGGCGGACACCCACGCCCTACAGTGCTCTAATATTTTCAGCTTTGCTCTGGGGATGCCAGCAATGATGGTCACGCCGCTTTATGCTGGGTCAGGTTAATTCGGTTTGGTTGGGATGTGCTAAGTTTAGTCAGGAGTGCTTTAGCTTTTATTCTGTACAAGATTATTCGGCGGATTTCTGCGCTCAACTGTGCTCTAGTATGTCCTGCTTGGCTCTGGGGAGGGCAGCAATAGCGGTTTCGGGACATAAGTTTGTGGTTCGCTATGCTTGGTTGTATCCTGTTTGTTTGCTTCAAGCTTGAGTAGCTTCGACTATTCCGATATACACTGCGATTCTATGGATTTCTGCGTTCTACTCTCCACTAGTGTGCTTTGCTTGGCTCTGGGATGGCCAGCAGTAGTTGTCGCGTCACGTTAGGTTGAGATAGGTTTCTCTTCGTTATGCTACGATCGGTTAGATTGGCAGAGGAGACTCCTGACTTTACCTTAGCGCTATTGTCTGCTATGTGGATATGGGTGAACTACAGTGCTCTAATATCTTCAGCTTGGCTCTGGAGAGGCCAGCAATAGTGCCCTCTGAACGTTACGATGTGTAAGGTTACGTTCTGTTTGGTTGGTTCAGGCTAAGTTTGGAAAGGACAGCTCCACCTTTTTATCTGAACACTGCTATTCGTTGGATTTTTGCGCTCCACTGTGCTCTAGTGTGCCATGCTTGATTCTGGGCACGGCAGCAGTAGCGGTCTCGGCACGTTAGGTTTAGTTATGCTAAGTCTGGTTATGTTCAGTTGGTTTGGGTAATGTTTGGTCAGCTTTGACTTTTCTGATATTCACTGCGAATCTATGGATTTCTGAGTCCTGCACTCCACTAACGTGTTCTGCTTGGCTCTGGGGTGGCCAGCAGTAGTGGTCGCGGCTCGCTACTTTGAGATGCGTTATGTTTCGTCATGTTACGGTTGGTTAGGTTTGGAGAAGATGACTTTGACTTTAGTTCTATAGCCTGCTATTAGGTGGATTTGTGCAGCCTACAGTGCTCTAATATTTTCAGCCTGGCTCTGGGAAGGCTAGCTATAGTGCTCTCGGCGCGTTACGTTGAGGCACGTTGCGTTCTGTTAAGTTGGGTTAGGCAAGGTTCTGTTAGCATGGCCACAATTTTTGTGCTGTACACAGTCCTTCGGTGGGTTACAGCGCCCTCAGTGTCTTCTAGTATGTCCTGCTTCGCTCTGGGGAGCCTAGCATTAGCGTTCGCGGCACATTAGGTTGAGTTAGCTTACGTTCCTTTATGTTACGGTTGGTTTGGTTAGGAGAGGATAGCTTTGACCTTAGTGCTATAATCTGCTGTTAGGTGGATTTCTGCGCACTACAATGCTCTAATATCCTCAGCTTGTCTCTGGAAAGGCCAGCAAGAATGCACTCGGCACTTTACGTAGAGTCAGGTCACGTTCGGTGATGTTGGGTTAGGGTAAGTTTGGTGTGGTTAATTTCTTCATTTGTGCTGTACACTGCTATTCGGTGGATCTCCGCGCACCGATGTGCTCTAGTATGTCCTGCTTGGCTCTGCGGACGGCAGCAATAGCCGTATCGGCGCGTTTGGTTCAGTTAGGCTTGGTTTAGGTGTGTTCAGTCGGGTCGGGTTTGGTATGGGTAGCTTTTACTTTTTTGATATACCCTGCGATTTTATGGATTCTCAAAGTTCTACCGCCCACCAAGGTGTTCTGCTTTGTTTTGCGGAGGCCAACAATAGTTGTCGCGGCACGATAGTTTGAGATAAGTTAAGTTTGGTTACTTTAACATTTGTTGTGTTAGGAGAGGATAGCATTTGCTTTAGTGCTATGATCTGCTATTAGTTGGACTTCTGCGCCGTACAGTGCTCTAATATTTTCAGCCTAGCTCTGGGAAGGCCAACAGTAGTGGCCTCGGCACGTCAGTTTGGGCCATGGTGCGTCCGGATATGTTGGGAGAAGCTAAGTTTGGTTAGGGTAGCGTTGGCAATTGTATTGTACACCGCTATTTGGTGGACCTCGGCGCTCTACTGTGCGCTAGTATGTCCTGCTTGGCTTTGGGGAGGGCAGCAGTGGCGATCTGAGCTCTTCAGATTCACTTACACTGTGTTCGGCTATGTACTGTTGGTTTAGGTTTGGTTTGAGTGGCATTGACTCTTCTGATGTACACTGTGGTTCTATGGACTTCTGCATCCCACTTCACACTAATGTGTTCTGCTTGGCACTGGCGAGGCCGGCAGTAGTAGTCGCGACAAGTTAGTTTGAGTTAGGTTTCGTTTGGTTATGTTACGATTGGTTAGGTTAAGTGGGGATAGGTTTGACTTTAATGTTATCGTCTGCTATCTGGTGGGATTTTGTGCCCAGCTGAGCACTAATTTTATCAGCTTGGCTCTGCGATGACCAGCAATAATGGTCTCGGTGCGTTATGTTGGGTCAGATTACGGTCGATTATGTTGTTTCAGGCTAAATTTGGAGATTGCAGCTTTAACTCTTATGCTGAACGCTGCTATTCGTAGGGTCTCTACGCTCTACTGTGCTCTAGTATGTCATCCTTGTCTCTGGGAAGGGCAGCAATAGCGGTCCCTGCATGTTAGTTTGATTTATGCTATGTTTGGTTCTGCTCTGTTGCTTTGGTTTAGGTATGGGCAGCTTCGACGGTTCTAACATTCACTGCGTTTCTATGGACTTCTGCTTCCGGCTCTCAACTAATGCGTTCTGCTTGGCTTTGGGGAGGCTTGTAATACTGGTCGCGGCACGTTAGGTTGTGATAGGTTACGCGTTGTTATGCTGTGGTTGGCTAGGTTAGCAGAGGATAGCTTCGTTTTTAGAACTACAGTCTGCTATTAAGTGGATTTCTGCGTCCTACTATTCTCAAATATTATCAGCTTGGTTCTGGCAAGGCCAGCAATAGTGGTTTCGGCTCGTTGTGGTGGGTCATGTTACGTTCGGTTAGGTTTCGTCAGGCACAGCTTGTCAGGGTAGCTTTAACTTTGGCGCTGTACACTGCTATTCAGTGGCTTCCTGCGCTCTACTGTGCTCTAGTATGCCCTGCATGACTCTAGCGAGGTCAGCAATAGCAGTCTCGGCAGGTTACGTTGAGTCAGGCTATGTTAGCTTGTGTTCTGCTGATTTGGGTCAGGTTTGGCTAACTGTGTCTCTTCTGATGTTCACTGCGGTTCCACGGATTTCTGCCTTCTACTCTCCACTAGCGTACTCTTCGTGGCCCTGGGGATGCCAGCAGTTGTGGTCCCGCATCTCTAGGTTGAGTTATGTTGAATTTGGTCATGTTATGATTAGTTAGGGTAGGTGGTGATAGCATCGCCTTTAGCGTTGTAGTCTGCTACTATGTGGATTTCTGCGCCATAGGGAGCTCTAATAACGTCAGCTTGTCCCTGGGAAGGCCTGCAAAAGTGATCTCGGCACTTTATGTTCAGTCAGGTTACGTTCGGATAGGCTTGGTTTGGAAATGTTTGATCTGGATTGCTTTAACTTTTGTGCTGTACACTGCTATTGGGTGGCTTTCTGCGCTCTACTGTGATCTAGAATGTCCTGTTTGGCTCTGAGAAGTGCAGCAATAGCGGTCTCGGCACGTTAGAATGAGTTATGCTATGTTTGGGTATGTTGCGTTGGTTTGGGTTACGTTTGGGTAATTTTGACTCTTCAAATATACATTGCGATTCTACGGATTTCTGAATTCTACTCTCCGCTAGTGTGCTCTTCTTGGCTCTGGGGAGGCCACCGATAGTGGTCGCGGCGCGATAGGTTGGGTAAGGTTACGTTTGGTTTCGTTTCGATTGGTTAGGTTAGGAGAGGATAGCTTTAACTTTAGTGCTATAGTCTGTTATTAGGTGGACTTCTGCGCCTTACTGTGCATTAATACTTTCTGTTTGGCTCTGGGGAGGCCAGCAATATTGGTCGCGACACGTTAGCTTGAGTAAGGTCACGTTCGGTTACGTTACGATTGGTTAGGTTAGGGGAAGGTAGCTTCTACTTTAGCACTATAGTCTGCTGTTAGTTGGACTTCTGCGGCCTACAGTGCTCCAATATTTTCCGGTTGCCTCTGGGAAGGACAGTGATAGTGGTCTCTGCAAGTTACGTTTAGTCACGTTACGTCCGGTTACTTTGGGTTAGGCTAAGTATGGTCAGGACGGCTTTAAATTTTGTGCCGTACTCTGCTGCTGGGTGGATTTAGGCGCTCTGCTGTGCACTAATACGCCCTGCTTGGCTCTGGGGAGGGCAGAAATAGTCGTCTCGGCACGACAGGTTGAGTTATGCTACGTTTGGTTATGATCTGTTGGTTTGAGTTGGGTTTGTGTAGCTCTGACTCTTCTGATGAAGACTGCAGTTATACGGATTTCTGCATTTTACTCTGAATTAGTGTGTAGTGCTTGGCTCTGGATAGGCCAGCAAAAGTGGTCGCGGCTCGTTAGGTTGGGTTAGGTCACGTTCGGTTATGTTACGATTCGTTAGGTTAGGAGAGGATGGCTCTGAATTTAGAGATATAGCCTTATATGGGGTGGATTTCTGCGCCCAACGGTGCTCTAATATTTTCAGCTTGTCACTAGGAAGGCTAGTAATAGCTGTCTCGGCACGTCAGGATGAACGGTGCTATTTTTGATTATGTCCTGTTTGTCTGGATCAGGTTTGGGTAGCTTTGACTTTTCTGATATACCCTGTTATTCTATGGGTTTTTGCGTTCTACTGTACGCAGGTGTGTTCTGCTTGGCTCTAGGGAAGCCGGCGATGCTGGTCGAGGCACGTTAGTTTGAGAGAGGTAACGTTTGGCTGTGTAACGATAATTTAGGTTAGGGGAGGATACCTATAACTCTAGTGCTGTAGTCTGCTATTAGGTGGACTTCTGCGCCCTACAGTGCTCCAATATTTTCCGCTTGGCCCTGGTAAGGACAACAATAGCGGTCTCAGCATGTTAGGCTGAGTTATGCTGTTTGGTTATGTTCTGTTGGTTTAGGTTAGGTTTGGGCGGCTTTCACTTTTCCGATACACACTGCGGTTCTATGGATTCCTGTGTCCAGCTCTCGTTTAATTTATTCTGCTTGGATATGTGCAGGCCAGCAATAGGTTTCGCGGCACGTTCGGCTGGGTTGGGTTAAGTTTGGTTATGATGTGGTAGATAAGGCTTGGTCAAGATAGCTTTATCTTTTGTGCTGTACACATATATTCGGTGGTGTTCTGCGCTCTACTGTGCGCTCATATGTCCTGCTTGGCTCTGGCAAGGGCAGCAATAGCGGCCTCGACACGTTCGTACAGCACACAGTTAAAGCTATCCTATCCAAACTTAACCTAACCTAACCAAACCGAACGTAACGAAACCCAACCAAACGTGCCACGACACCTACTGCCGACCAACACAGAGAAGAGCTGATGATAGTAGAGCAATGCAGAGTGTTGTAATGGACCGAATAGCAGTGTATAGAACAAAAGACGAGGCTATTCTAGCCATACATATTCAAATCTAGCCTTACCGAACGTAACATATCCCAGGCAAACGTGGCACCACCGCTATTGCTGGCCTCCCCGGAGACAAGTAGAAAATGTTAGAGCACAGTAGAACGCACAAATCCAAAGACCGGAGGAGTATGGCACCAAAATTAAAGCTATTCAGACTAAAGATGGCCAATCTTAACACAACCGACCGTCACCTAACTGGAAGCAACGTGCTGAAACCGCCATTTCTTTCCTCCCCAAATCCAAGCAGAGCATATTAGAGTGCAGTAGGGCGCAGGAATTTACTGCATAGCTGTGCATAGACAAAAGTTAAGCCTGTCCCGTCTTAACATAGACAAACCTTACCAAACCAGACATAACATAACACAACCTAACGTGCCGCGACCGCTACTGCTGCCGGACACCTCAGAAATAAGCAGAATATACAGGAGCAGAGTAGAGCGCAGAAAGCCAGCAAATAGAAGTGTGTAGCACTAAGACAATGTGACCCCAACCCAACATGACCTATCCTAACCTAACCAAACGTAGACTAACTCAACGTAACGTGTCGCGTCCACTATTTCTAGCCTGACCATCGCCATGCAGAACATATTAGAGGAGAGTAGAGCGCAGAAATCCATAGGATCGCAGTGCACAGCACAACAGTCCTAACGTAACCATATGTAACGTTACCGAACGTAGGATATCTCAACGTAACGTGCAGAAACGACTATTGCTAGCCTCCCCAGGGCCACGAAGAATATACTAGATCACAATAGAGTGCTAAGAACGGCCGAAGAGCAGCAGTGTATGGCACAAAAGTCAAAGCCACCCCAGCCAAACATATGCAAGCCAAGCCTAAACAAACTGGACGTAGCTCAACATAGCCCGCAGCGACCACTTTTCTGGGTACCTCCAGATATAAGAGGAGTGTGACAGCGCTAAGTAGAGCGCAGAGCTCCACAGAAAATCAGTGTGTAGCACAAGAGTCGAATATATCCTCTCCTAACCAGACCAAACGTAACATGACCGAACGTAACGTAACACAGCCTAACGTCCCGGGACCACAATTGCTGGCCTCACCAGAACCAAGCAGGAAATACTAGAGCACAGTAGATCTCAATAATGCACCGAACAACAGAGTATACCACCAGAGTAAGACAAAGCTATCCAGGCCCAACCCAGACTACCATGACCCAAACAAACTTTGCCTAGCTCAACCTAGCGTGCCGAGACCACTATTGCTGGCATCGCGAATGTCCAGCAGAGTGTAGAAGAGCAAGGTAGACCGCATGAATCCACCCAATAGCAGTGTATAGCACAAGAGCCTATGATACCCTATCGTAACCAAACCGAGCGCAACGTATCTTAGACAAACGTGCTGAGACCAATACAGCTGACCTCCCATTTGTTCAGCAGAATATACCCATTTGTCTAAGCTACCATGCCGTAGCCAAACCTAACGTAACCTAGCCGAATGAAACGTAACCAACTACACGTGCCACGACCGCCATTGCCGGCACCGCCAGAGCAAATCATAGATATTAGAGCACAGTAGTGCGCAGAAGTCAACCGGACAGTAATGTACAGCACAAAAATCTAAGCTATCCTATCCCAGCTGGACCAAACGTAACATAACCAAGCGTCATCTATCTCAAACTATCGCGCTGAGACCACCATTGCTGGCCTAAACAGAGCGAGGCAGAGTGTATTATAGCACATTTGAGCGCAGAAATCCACCGGATGGCAGTTTATAGCTCAAAAGCCATAGGTAACATATAGTAACCTAACAAATCCTACAAAACCAAACGTAATCAAGCCCTAACTAACGCGCCGCCAACATTATTGCTGACCTCCCAGAGCCATGCAGACCATACTAGAAGGAAGTATGGCGCAGATGTCCATAGAATCGCAGTGTACAGCAGAAAAGTCAAAGGTATCCGAACCTAACCCAAACTAACGTAACCTGCCCCAACGTAGAAAATCTTAACGCATCGTCCCGCGACCACTATTGCCCGCCTCCCCATAGACAAGCAGAATATAATAGAACACAGCAGAGCACAGAAGTCCATTGGACATCAGTGTTGAAATACACAGGATAACTGTGTATAACGCGAGAGTCAAAGCTAACCTACCCATACCATGCCTAATCTAACCTTACCAAACTTGGAGAAACTAAACTTAACGTGCCGCGACCACTATTGCCCGCCTCCCCATAGACAAGCAGAATATAATAGAACACAGCAGAGCACAGAAGTCCATTGGACATCAGTGTTGTGCACATATAGCATAGCTATCCTAAGCTAACACAATCAGTCCTGACACAACAAATCGTAACTAATACCAAACTATCGTGCCGCGACCAGTATTGCTAGCCTCCAGAGAGCCAAGCAGATCTTAATACAGCAGAGTGCAGCGCAGAAGTCCACCGAAGGGCAGTCCATAGCACATGAGTCAAATTTACCCTATCCTAACCTAATCAAAAGCAACATAACTTTACGCAGCTTAACACAGACTAACGTGCAGTGACCTGTACAGCTGGCCCCCGCATAGCCGAGCAGAATATACTAGAGCTCAGTACAGCGCAGTAATGCGCGTAATAGTAGTGTTTAGCTCAAAAAGCAATACGCACTTTGACCAAGCTTATCCTAACCTAGCTAAAGGGTACGGAAAATATCTCAATCAAGCATGCCACGAACGTTACTGCTGGCGTCCACAGAGACAAGCAGAATATATTAGAGCACAGTAGAGCACAGATGTCCACCGAATAGCAGTGTAGAGCGCCAAAGCTGAAGCTGTCCCTACCTAACATAGCCCACCGTGGCATAACCGAACGTAACGTAACACAGCGTATAGTGCCGAGACCGCTATTGCTCGCCTCCCCAATGCAAAACAGATCACGCTGGAGCGCAGTAGTGTGCAGAAATTCACCGAATAGCAGCACATACCACGGAAGTCAAATCTATCCAAGCCTAACCCATACCAGCATAACGTAACCAAACGTAGCATAACTCAACCTAACGGGCCGATGCCACTACTACTGGCCTCTCAGTGTCGAGGAGATTGTAGCAGAGCATCTTAGGGTGCAGAAAGCCGCCCAACAGCAGTGTATATGACAAAAGTCAAAACTGGTCTGTCCAAACCTATCCAAACGTAGTCTAACCAAACGTAGCATAGATTAACCTAAAGTGCCGGGAACACTATTGCTGGCCTCTCCAGATCCAGACAGAGTAGACTAGAGCGCCGGAGAACAATGATAGCCGCCATATAGTAGTGTACAGCACAAAAGTCGAAGCTACCCTAACCAAACTTTACCTAACCTTACCTAACCAAACATAACCAAACCACACGTAACATAACTCAAACTAACGCGCCGACAGCACTATTGCCCGCATTCCCAGCGCGGAGCACAGCATATTACAGTAAAACAGAGCGCAGATATCCACCGAATAGCAGTGTATAGCGTAAAGGTCAAACCTACCCTATCCTAACATACCAAAGCGTAACATAGGCAGACGTGACGTGACCCACACTGACGTTCCAATACCGCTATTTCTGGCCTCATGAGTGCTAAGCAGAGCACACCAGAGCAGTGGATGGCGCTGAAATCGTCCGAATAGCAGTATACAGCTCAAAGGTCAAAGCTATCCTCTCCTAACCTATCCAAACTTTACATAACAAACGTAACCTATCTCAGACTAACGTGCAGCGACCACAATTGCTGGCTACCACAGGGCCAAGCAAAACACATTCGTATAGAGTAGAACGCAGAAATCCGCATTATCGCAGTCTATATCAGAAAAGTCGATGCTACCCAAACCTATCCCAAACCAACAGAATTTATCCGGACATAGCATAAATGAACGTATCGTGCCGAGACCGCTGTTTCTGCCCTGCCCGGAGCCAAGCAGGGCATACTAGAACACAGTAGAGAGCAGAAGTGCACCGAATGACATTGCACAGCACAAGACTTGAAGCTATCTTAACCAAGCATGTCCTAACCCAACTTAGCCGAACATTATCTGGCTGAACATAACGTGCCAAAATCACTATTGCTTGACCCCCAGTTCCAAGCTGAAAGAATTAGAGCATTGTAGTGCGCAGAAATCCACTTAATAGCAGACTATAGCATTAAAGACGAAGCAATCCCCTCCTAACATAGCCTATCGAAACATGACCAAACCTAACCTAACTCAAGCTAACCTTCCGCGAACACCATTGCTGGCCTTCCCAGAGTGAAGCAGAACATGTTGGTGCAGAGTAGAAAGCAGGAATCTATGGAATCGCACTCTATATCTTGAAAGTGGAAGCTGCCCGATCCTAACCCAAACCAACTGAGCATAGCCAGACGTAGCCTGGCCAAATATAACGTGCCGAGACCGCTGCCGCTGCGCTCTCCAGGACCAAGCCAGACATACAACAGCACATTAGAACCCATAAGTACACCGTATAGCAGCGTAAAGCACAAAAGTTAAAGCTACCATGGCTAAACATTGCCAAGCACAAGCTTACCGAACGTAACCCGACCGAACATAGCGTGCCGAGACCACTAATACTGGCCTTCCCAGAGTCAAGCTGACAACATTGCAGCACTGTAGAGCGCTGGAATCAACCGAAGAGCAATGTACAGCACAAAAGTCAAAGCGATCCTTCCTTTATATAACCAAACGTGACATAACATTACCCAACGTGACGCGACCACTGCTGCTGGCCTCCGCAGAGACAAGCAAATGCTAGCAGAGCAATGAAGAGCGCAGATATCGACCGTACAGCTATGTGAAGCTCAAGAGACAGAGTTATCCCCGCCAAACCCAGCGTAACCTAACACAACCAAACGTAATTTAACACAACCTATCGTGCCGTGACCGCCGTTCTTGGTCTCCCAGGGACATGCAGATCATATTAGAGGAGAGCAGGGCGCGGAAATTCGTGTAACCGTTGTGTATAGCAGAAAAATCAAAGCTACAGGGACCTTACACACGCTAATATAAACTAGCCAAATGCAACCTAACTCGACCAATCGTGCGACGACCGCCGTTGCTGGCGTCCCCTGAGTCGAGTAGAGTATATGACAGAAACGAAAAGCCCAGCAGTCCACCGAATAACAGTGTGTAGCACAAAGTCAACGTTAACCTATACTAACCTAACCAAGCGTTACACAAGCAAATGTAACCTATCTCAACGTAACACGCCGAGGCCTCCCCAGAGCAAAGCATATTATATTGGACCAAAGTAGAGCACAGAGATCCACCGAATAGCAGTGTATACCACGAAAGTCAAAGCTATTCTGGAATAACATAACCAAGCATAGCATAAAGGAACGTAACCTAACTCAACCAAACGTGCCTAGACATCCCTTACTGACCTCCTCAGAGCAAAGCAGATCATATTGGAGGAAATAAGAGCACAGAAATCAACCGAATAGCAGTGCACACCACAAAAGGTAAAGCCATCATTTCCCAACATAATAAACCGTAACATTGCCAAATGTAAAATAACTCATAATAACGTGCCGCGGACACTACTGCTGGCATCCCGAGAACCGACCAGGATATAGTAGAGCACAGCAAATGGCAGAATTCCACCGAATAACAGTTTACAACACGAAAGTCAAAGCTATCCAAACCTAATCCAAACTAGCGGAACCCAACCAAATGTAGCCTAACCCCCACTATCGTTGCAGAGAATACTATTGCAGGCATCGCCGTAGCCAAGCAGAGCAAATTAGAGCGCAGTAGATCGCAGAAGTCAACTGAACATCAGCGAAATGCACAATAGTCAGATCTATAATCTCCAATCCTGAGCAAGCGAGACATGTCCAGACGTAACGTAGCCCAACCTGTAGTGCCACGACCACTATTGCTAGCCTCACGAGAGGCAAGGAGAGTTTATCAGAACTCAGAACAGCGGAGGCATGCACAGAATAGCTGCGTATAGTACACAAAGCCAAACCCATCTTGACCAAGCTTATCCAAACCTAACCAAGGCGAGCGCAAACTAACTCAAACCAACGTGCCACGAACGTTACTGCTGGCTTCCCCAGATAGAATCAGAATTTATTTGGGCGCAGTAGATCGCAGAAGCCCACAGAATAGTAGTGCAAAGCGCAAAAGTTCAGCTGTCCTTTTCAAATTTAACCGATCAAGACATAGCCGAACGTAACATAACTCAACCTAACGTGCAGAGACCGCGATTGCTGGCCTCCTCAGCGCCAAGCAGAGCATATTAGAGAACAGCAAAGCGTGGAAATCCACCGAATAGCAATGTAAAGCATAGCAGTCGCAGCCATCTTAGCCAAACATAGCCTAAAAACAGCAAAGCGTAGAAATCCACCGAATAGCAATGTAAAGCATAGCAGTCGCAGCCATCTTAGCCAAACATAGCCTAACCTAGCCTAACCTAGCGTAACATATCTCAACCGAACCTGCCACGACCGATATTGCTGGCCTCCCCGGCGACGAGCAGATGCTTGTAGAACAGTGCAGTGCACAGACATCGACCGGCTAGCAAACTAACGTACCCCAACCGAACGTGGTCTAACTCAACCTGACGCGCCGAGACAATTACTACTGGCCTCCACAGAGTCAATCAGAGTGTAGTAGAGCACAACGTTACACTACCAAACGTAACAGAATACAACCTAACGTGCCACCGCCATTATTGCTGGCCTCGCGAGTGCCAAGCAGAATATATCAGAGGAAAGTAGGGCGCAGAAGTCCATGGAATCGCAGTATACAGCGGAAAGGTAAGAAATATCCAAACCTAACCCAATCTTACATAGCCTAACATAACGTAGACAAACACAACGTAATGTACCGCGGCCACTATTTTCGGCCTCCACAGTGTCTATCAAGTTAGAGTAGATCGAAGTAAAGGGCAGGAATCCACCGAATAAATGCATATAACACAAAAGTCTATGGTATCATAACCAAATCGAGCCGTACGTAACCTAACCGAAAGTGGAGTATCTGAACATAGCGTGCCACGGCCGCTGTTACTGGCCACACCAGAGTCAAGCAGATTACATCAGAGCAATGTAGAACGCTGAAATCTTCGGAAAAGAAATGTATGGCGCAAAAGCCGTAGCCATCTCTACCAAACGTACCAAAACATAACCAAACCAAGCGCAACATAACTAAACATAACGTGCGGAGAGCACTATTGCTGTCGTGCACAGAGACAAGCAGAGTTTTATAGCGCACAGAAATGCACAGAAGACCATATAATAGCAGAGTGTGGCGCAAAGTCGATGGTAACCTACCATAGCACTAAGCAACGAAACATAACAGATCGTAACGTAACACAAACTAACGGGCCACGACCGCTATTCCTGGTCTGCCCAGAGTCGATAAGAATATCATAGAGGAATGTAGAGCACAGGCTTTCATCGAATAGCCGTGTGTAGCACAAAAATCAAAGCTATCCTGTACTAACCTAAACTAACGTAACATGGCCAAACGCAACATAACACATAGTAACGTGCCGAGACAAATACTGCTGGCTTCCCCAGAGCCAAGCAGAACACACTAGAGCACAGCAGAGCGCAAAAACGCACCCAATAGCGGCCTAAACATAAAAGTCATAGCTACCCTATCCTAAACTTACCAAACATAACATAACCAAACGTTGTCTATCTCAAACTTAGGTGCCGGGGCCACATGCGCTGGCATCCCCAGTGCAAAGCAGTACATAAAAGAGCACAGTAGAGCGCAGAAATTCACCGGGTAGCAGGGTACAGCCCAAAAGTCAAATATATCCCAGCCAAACCTAACCTAACCTAACTTAACCAGACGCTACATAACACAAACTGTAGTGCCACGACAGCCGTTGCTGACCTCTCGAGAGTCGAGTAGACTATAGTAGAGCAACGAAGAGAGCAGGAGACCACCGAATAGCAGTGTAAGGCACAAATGACAAATCCATTCTAACCAAACCAAGCCTAACCTAACCTAACCAAACGTAACCTAACTCAACATAATGTTCCGCGGCCACTATTTCTGCCCCCCCCCCGAGCAAAACAGGGCTTACTAGTGTGCAGTATAGCGGAGAAATCCACCGAAGAGCAGTCTATAGCTCAAAGTCGAAGTAACCAATCGAAACCTAACTCTTCGTAACAGTGCCAAACGTAGCCAAACACAAACTAACGTGCCGCCACCAATACTGCTGACCACCAGAGCCAAGCAGAATGTACTAGGCGTGAGTAGGGAGCAGAAATCCATCGAATCGCAGTATACAGCGAAAAAGTCAAAGGTATCCAGACCTAACGCGAACAGATATAACCTAACCAAACGTAGCCATTCTCGACATAACGTGACACAACCACTATTGCAGGCCTCTACAGGGTCTAGCAGATTAGAGTAGGGCAGAGAGGGGGGATGGAACCCACGGAATGACTGTGTACAGCACGGAAGCCTAAGGTACTCTAACCAAACATAGCCATGCGTAACCTAGCCAAACGTAACCTGACACAACCCATCGTGCCACAAGCACTATTGCTCTCACCTCGAGAGCTGAGCATGGCATAACAGAGCATTTTAGGGCGCAGATAACCACCAGATAGCAGCGTAAAACGCATAGTCAAGTATATGATCTCATAACCTAACCAAACGTAACATAACCAAACGGATCGAACTCAGCCTAACGTGCCTGCAACACTACTACTGACCTCCACATAGCCAAGTGGAGAGTATCAGATAACAGTAGAGCGCAGAAATCCGCCGGATAGCCGTGTATACCAAAAAAGTCAAACTCGCCGTTACCAAACCAGGCCTAACCTAAGATAACCAATCATAACCTAACTCAGCATATCGTGCCGAGGCCACTATTGCTGACATCCCCATCGCTAATCAGGGCATATTAGAGGAGAGTAGAACGCAGAGATCCACAGAACCTCAGTGTATGGTACAAAAGTCAAAGGCATCCCAACCTAACACGAACAAACCTAACATAATCAAACGAAACCTAACTCAACGTAACGATACGCGGCCACTACTTCTGGTATTCGCATAGCAAAGCGGGGAATATTACAACACAGTAGAGCGCAGGAATCCACCGAACAGCAGAGCATAGGGGAAAAGTCAAAGCTATGCTGCCCTAATCTAACCAAACGTAACAAAAGCGGATGTAACGTTACAAACCTGACGTGCCACGAATGCTATTGCTGGCCTAACGAGAGCTGAGCAGAGCATAGCAGAGCAATGCAGAACGCTGAAGTATGCAGAATAGCGGTGTACAGCTCAAAAGTCAAAGCTATACTAACCAAGCCTAACCAAACCTAACCTAACCAAACGTAACATAACTCAGCCTAACGTGCCGAGAGCGCTCTTGCCAGCATCCATAGAGACACGCAGATTGTGATAGTGCACAGGAGGGCACAGAAGTCCAAATGATAGCAGTGAGTGGCACGAATGTTGAAGTTATCCTGATCTAACACTACGTAACCCAACATAACCAAACGCAATGCAGCTCAACCTATCGCACCACGACCACTACTACTGGCGTCCCGAGTGTGGAGCGGAGTTTAGTAGAGCAATGCAGAGCGCAGAAATCCACCGAATTGCTGCGTAAGTCACAAAAGTCAAAGCTATCCCGTCCTAACTTAACCAAATCTAACATAACCAAGCGTCACCTAACACAGCCTAACGTGCCGCATTCACTCTTGGTGGCATCCCCAGAGGCAAGCAGAACATTTTTGAGGAGAGCGGGTCGCAGAAATCCACAGAAACGCAGTGTGCAGCAGAAAAGTCAAAGGTACCCAAACCTGAAACAAACTAACATAACATAACCTAACGTAGCCGAACGCAAAGAAACGTGCCGCGGCCGCCATTTCCGGCCCACCCAGTGTCTAGCATATTGGAGTAGGGCGATATGGAGGGCAGGAATCCATCGAGTTACTGTGTATAGCCCAAAAGACAATGATACCCTAAACTAACCAGGCCGAACCTATCGTAACCTAACGTAGAGTAACTAAACATAACCTGCCGCGACCACTATTGCTGGCATCCACAGAGTCAAGCAGAATATTATTTAGCACATTAGAGAACAGATATCTACAAGATATCAGTGTTGACCACATATGTCAATGTTATACTAGCCCAACACAACCGAACCTAACCTAACCAAGCATAACCAATCCCAAGTTAACATGCTGCAAACAGTATTGCTGGCATACATAGAGCGAAGCAGAGCATAATAGAACAGTGTAGAGCGCAGAAATCCATAGGATCGCAGTATATAGCAGACAAGTCGAAGCTGCCAAAACCTAACCATAACTAACTTGAACCATCCAAACGTAGCCTAACTCAAACTAACCTGCCGTGATCAATATTTCTGGCCTCCCGGATCCGAGCAGTGTACAGTGGAGCAATGTAGAGGGTGGAAGTCCACCGAATAGTGGTGCATAGCACAAAAGTTAAAGCTACAGTGTCCTATCCAACCAATCGTAGCAGTACCAAGCGTAGCCTAAGGAAACCTATCTTGCCATGGACAGTATTGCTGGCCTCTCCAAAGCCGAGCAGAGTATAGCAGATCACAGTTGAGCGCAGAAAGCCACCTAATAGCATTGTGCAACATAAGAGTCAACACTTTCCTGTCTTAACCTAGCCAAACGTAATATAATCACGCGTAACCAACTCAATATAACATGCCGAGACCAGAGTTGCTTGCACCCACAGAGCCAAGCAGAAAGTAACAGAGAACAGTAGAGCGGAGAAATCACCGAATAGCAGTGTCTAACGCAAAAGTCGCTGCAATCATAACCAAACGTAACCTAACCTAGCCTAACCAAGCGTAACCTAACACAAACTATCTTGCCAGGACCGCTATTGCTTGTCTCCCGGAGCCAAGCAGAGCTCAATGGAGCAATGAAGAGCGCAGGAGGCAACAGGATAGCATTCTGCGGCACAAAGTCGGTGCTAACCTACCATAACACTACGTAACCTAACGAAACCAAGCGTCACGTAACTTAAACTATCGTGCCACAACCGCTATTGCTGGTCTCCACAGGGACAAGCAGATTACAGTGTAGCCGAGTGGAGGGCAGGAATCTACCGAATAGCAGTTTGTAGCACAAAAGACGTACCTATGCCCTGCTAACCTGACCATAAGCAACGAATCCAGACGTAAGGTACCCCAAACTTGGGAGCCATTACCACCATTGCTGGGCTCACGAGGTTCAAGCAGATTGCAGCAGAGGAATGTACGACGTTGAAGTCCACAGAATAGAGATGAATAGCACAATGGTCAAAGCTATCCCAACCAAGTCTATCTAATCTTTGGCTAACCAAACGTAACATAAATCAAACTGTTATGAAGCGACCACAGTTTCTAGCGTCCCCAGACCTAAGCAGATTGTGGTAGCGCGCAATATAGCGCTGGAGCCTATAGAATAGCAATGTGTATCACAAAAGTCGATGTAACCCAAACCTAACGCAACGGTACCAAGCCTAATCTAACGTATTCTATCTCAAGATGACGTGCCGCGGCCAAAGCTCCTGGCCTCCCGAGAGCCGAGCAGAATGTGTTTGGGCAACGTATAGCGCAGAAATGCGCCGAAGTGCAGTGTATAGCCCAGAAGTCTTAGCTATCCTATCCTAACCTAGACAAAGGTAACAACGAAACGCAACTTAACACAACCAACGTGCGGAGGCCGCTATTGCTACCCTCCCCAGAGCCAAGCGGAGCATATTAGAGGAGAGTGGATCCCAGAAATCCATTGAAACGCACTGTACAGCAGAAAAGTCACAGATATCCAAACCTAACCCAAAATAACTTAACCTAACCTAACGAAGCTAAATACAGCGTAACGTGCCGCGACAGCTATTGCTGGCCTCCCCGGGGTCTAGCAGAATAGAGCAGAGCACATTGGAGCGTAGGAATCCACCGAAAAACTGTGTATAGCACGAAAGTCAAGCTACCCTAGCGAAACACATCCAAACTTAGCATAACCGAGCGCAGTCTAACTTAGACTAACGTGCAGAGACCAATTCCGCTGGCCTCCCAGAGCCAAATAGAATATACTAGAGCACAGTACAGCGCAGAAATCCACCGAATATCTGTGTGCAGCATAAAAATCCGAGCAATCATGTCCTAGCTTTACCAAACGAAGCATAGCCAAACATTATTTATCTCATCCTATCGTGCCACGACCACTATTGCTAGCCTCACAAGAACCGAGCAGAGTATAGTATAGCAATGAAGAGCGTAGGAATCCGCCGAATGGAAGTGTATAGCGCAAAAGCCAAAGATATGCTGTGCTGACCTAACCAAACGTAACGTATCCAAACCAACATAATTCAAACTAACGTGCATACACCACCATTGCTGACCTGCCCGGAGACATGCAGAATATTCCAGAGCGAGGAAGAGCGCAGAAATCTGCCGCATGGAAGCATAAAGCAGAAAATCACAGTATGTACTGACCTAACCTGTCCTAACCTGACATAATCAAATGTAACCAGTCACAACCTAACCCAAGCCCACTATTGCTGGCATCACCGTAGCCTAGCTGGGAATACTAGAGGAGAATAGAGCGCTGAGGACCAAGGAATGGCTGTGTATAGCACGAAAGCCAAAGATACCCCAACCTCACAGGATAAATCCTAACAAATCCAAACGCAACTTAGCACGACCTAGCGCGCCGTGGCCACCATTTCAAGAACTCCACAGCGAAGCAGGATGCATTAGATCGCAGTAGAGCGCAGAAATCCACCGAATAGCAATGTGCAGCACAAAAGTCGAAGCTACCCCAACATAACCTAGCCAAATATACCACAACCAAACGTAACCTAGTTGAAACTAACGAGCCTAGGCCGCTACTGCTGACCATCACACAGCAAAGCAGATAATGCTAGAGCGCAGTAGAGAGTAGGAGACCGTCGCACTGAAGTGTAGAGCAGAGAAGTAGATGATAACCTAACCTAACGAAACGTAGCCTAACTAAACCTAACGTGCCGATAACAGTGCTGCTGGCCTCCCGAGTGTCGAGCAGAGTACAGTAGAGCAATGTATAGCGCAGGAATCCACCGAAGTACAGTGTATACCACAAAAGCCGATGCCACCCTATCGTAACATAGCCAAACGTAGCATAACCTGTCGCATCCAACACTGACTAACGTGCTGAGAGCGAACCTGTTGGCCTCCACATAGCCGAGCAGAATAAACTGCAGCACAGTAGCGTGCAGAAGATCATCGGATAGCGGTGCATTGCACAAATGTCAATGCCATCTTAAGGAATTTTTACATACCCCAACCTAACCAAACGTAGCCAAACTCAACCCAACATGCCAGGACAACAGTTGATGCCCTCCCCAAGCCAAGCAGAGCATATTGGAGCACGGTAGAGCGCAAAAATCCACCGAATCGCAGTGTACAGCGCAAAAGATACTGCTACCCTACCCGTACAAAACCACACCTTACGCAGCCATACGTGGCACAACAAAACCTAACGTGCCGCGACCACCGTCCCTGGCGTCCCCGGAGACAAGCAGAGTGTTACAGCGCACAGTAGAGAGCAGAAGTCCAGAGGATAGCAGTGTGTAGCACAAAAGTCAAAGATAACCCAACCTAACCAAGCATATCGTGACCTGACCAAACGGAATAGAACTCAACCTAACGTGCCGCGACCACTATTGCTGGCCTCCTCAGGGCCAGGCAGATTAGAGTAGAGCGCAGTAGAGGGCAGGTATTCACCGAACAACAGTGTACACCACGTAAGTCGAAGTCAACCAAACCTAAGCCAGACAAACGTAAGCTAAACTAACGTAGCCTCACAAAATCTAACGTGCCGAAAGCACTATTGCTGGCCTCCCGATAGACGGGAGTACTATAGTAGAGCAATGAAGGGCGCAGAAATCCGCCGAAAGTTGTGTATAGCACAACAGACAAGGCCATCATAACAAAACGTAACCTAACCCAACCTAACCGAATGTAACGTAGCACATTCAAGCGTGCCACGACAGCTATTGCTGGCCTTCCCAGATTCAAGCAGATGCTAGTGGGTTAGTGCAGTGCACCGACATCGAACGAATAGCGATGTCCATCACAAAAGTCAAAGCTGTCCTATCCAATCCAAGCAAAGGAAATGTAACCAAACGCAACATAACTTAACCTAACGTACTGGGAACACTATTACTGGCCTCCCCAGAGCCAAGCAGGATATACTAGAGGTGAATAGATAGCAGAGGTCCATAGAATGGCACTGTATAGCGCGAAAGTCAAAGATATCCTAACAAAGCCCAAACAAACCTAACCTATCCAAACGTAACCTACCACAACCTAACGCGCCGCGGACACTATTGCTGGCCCCTCGAATGCCAAACAGAGTACTCTAGAGTTCAGTCCAGCGCAGGAATCCACCGAAAATCTGTGTTGCATAAAAGTCAAAGCTGTCCTATCCTAACATTGCCAAACGTAACATAACCAAACGTTGCCTATCTCATACTAATGTGCCGAGAACTCTGCTGCCGGCCAAACCAGAGTCAAGCAAAGCGTAATAGAGCATAGTCGGGCGCAGAAATATGCCGAACTGCCACGTATAGCACAAAAGCCACGGCTACACTATCCTAACCTAACCAAGCGTAACATGAGCGGACGTACCGTAGCGCATCATGACGTGCCACGACCGCCATTGCTGGCAGCGCGAGAGCCAAGCATAGCATAGCAGAGCAATGTAGGACGCTCAAATCCACCGAGTGGCGGTGTGCAGCACAAGAGTCAAATCTATCCTAATCTAACGCAACGTAACATAACCTAACGGAACGTACTTTATCTCAACATATCGTGCCGCCACCACCATGTATGGACAGCAGAGAGTCGGGCAGAGCATAGTAGATCAATGTAGACCGCAGAAATCCATCGAATAGCAGAGTACAGCATAAAAGTTGAAGCTATGCTATCCTAACCGAACCAATCGTAACATAACCGAACGCATCCTAACTTCAGACTAACGTGCCGAGACCTATACTTCTGACCTACCCATGGCCAAGCAGAATATGCTACAGCACAGTAGAGCACATAGATCCACCGCATAGCAGTGTATAGCACAAAAGTCAAACCTGTCCTAACCGGACATATCATAACATAGCCAGGCTAAGCGTCAAATAGCTATTCTAGCGTGCCGATGCCACTACTGCTTCCCTCCTCAGAGCCAAGTAGAACAGATTGGAGGAGAGTAGAGCGCAGTAGTCCATAAAATCGGAGTGCATGGCACAATAGCCCAAGCTACGCTATCCAAACATAGCCAGACCTAACAGAACCGAACGTAGCGCAGCTGATCCTAGAGAACCGAGTCCACTATTGCTTGCCTCTGCAGAGCCAAGCACAGCATATTAGAGCAATGTGGAGAGCAGAAGTCCACCGAAGAGCAGCGTATAGCGTAAAAGTCGAGACTATCCCAACCTATCTTAACCAAACTTCATCGAGCTCAACCTAACGTGCCGATACCACTACTGCTGCCTACCTCAGGGACAATTAGAACATACTAGAGCACAGTAGAGCGCAGAAATCCACCGAATTGCAGTGCATTGCCAAAAAGTGAAAGCTACCCTAACTAAAATTGTCCTAACCTAACCTAACCGAACGTCACATACCTCAACATAAAATGCCGAGCTGAAGAAGCTCGAGCACCGCGGAGTGCTGTAATCCACCGAATGGCAGTGTAAAGCAGAATAGTCAAAGCTGTCACCTCCTAACATGGCCAATCGTAGTATAACCATACATAATCTAATGCAACCTAAGGAGCTGCGACCACGAATGCTGGCATCCACAGAGCTAAGCAGGACATATTAGTGGGTAGTAGAACGCTGAAATCCATAGAATCGCAGTGTGTATCGGAACAGCATAAGCAACCTACGCCTAACCCAAGACAACGGAACATATCCAAACATAGTCTAACCCAGCTTAACGTCCCGAGAGCACTGTAAATGGCCAGCCCTGTGTCGAGCAGAGTATAGTAGAGGACGCAGGGCGTACGAATATGCCAAATATCAGTGAATACACATAAGTCAAAGCTATCCTAACCATACCTATCCGAACGCAATACAAACAAACGCAGCATATCCTAAGATAACGTGCCCAGGCCGCTATTGCTGGACTCCCAAAGGTCGAGCAGAGTTTAGTAGAGCAATGAGGAGCGCAGAAATCCACCGAATAGCAGGGTGAGGCACAAAAGTTAAAGATATGATATCCCCACCTAATCAAACTTAACATTTCCGAACGAAGTTAACGCAACCTAACGTACCTATACCATTATTGCCGACCACCGCGGAACAACGCAGAACATATTAGAGCACAGCAGAGCGCAGGAGTACACCGAACTGCTGTGTATAGCACGAAAGAAAAAGCCATTTTTCCATAACCTAGCAAAACGTAACGCAACCAAACGGAACATAACTCAAACTAACGTTCCTAGGCCAGTATTGCTGATCCCCCAGTAAGCAAAGCTGAACATATTAAAGCAGGCTCGCACGCGGAAATCCACGGAATAGCAGCGTATAATGCAAAAGCAAAAGATATGCTATCCTAATCTACCAGAACGTAGCAAAGGCAGACGTAACATAACCCATACTGACACTCCACGACCGCTATTGCTGGCTTCACGACAGCTAATTGGAGTTTAGCAAAGCAATCGAGAACGCTGAAATCGCCCACATACCAGTGTATAGCACAAAAGTCAAAGCCACCCTAACAAAGCCTAGCCAAACCTAATGTAACTAAGCGTATCATAACTCAACCTAACTTGCCGGGAGCAAGTTGTTCCTGGCTTCCACAATGCCAAGCGTGGTGCGATAGCACACAGAGGAGCGCAGAAGCCCATAGAACAGCAGTGTGTAGCGCAACAGTCAAGGTTATTTTAACCCAACACAACGTACCCAAACTTAACCGAAAGTAACCTAACTCAAACCAACTTGCCGCTACCGCTATTTCTGGCCTCCCGTGCGCCGAGCAGAGCATAGTGGAGCAATGTATAGCGCAGAAATGCACTGAATAGCTGTGCATAGAGCAAAAGTTTAAGACATCCGATCCTAACCTAATTAAACGTAACATAACCAAACGCAAGCTAATTCAGACTAACGTGCCGTGATCACTACAGCTGTCCTCGGCATAGCCAAGCAGAAAATGCTGAGGATCTGTTGAGCGCAGGATAGCTCAGAATAGCAGTGTATGGCACAAAAAGCCAAAACCCATCTTAACCAAGCTTACCCAAACCTAACTAGAGCGAAGGGAACCTATCTCATCCAAACGTGCGTCGAAAATTTTCGCTGGCCTCACCAGAGACGAGCAAAATATATTAGAGCACTGTAGAGCGCAGAAGTCAGCCGAAGAACAGTGTACAGCGCAAAAGTTAAAGATGTCGTTCCCTAACTTAACCTATCGTAACATAACCGATCGTAACCTAACTCAAAGTAATGCGCTGAAACCGCTACTGTTGTCCTCCCCAAAGTCAAGCAGAGCACATAAGAGCACAGCACAGCGCAGAAATCCACCGAGCAGCAGTGTATAGCAAAAAGGTCAAAGCTATCCGTTTCTAACCAAGCCAAACGTAGCCAAACCGAACGCAGCATGCCTCAACCTAACGTGCCGAGACCACCATTACTGGCCTCCACTGCGCCAATGACTGCAAATGAGAGAAGAGTAGAGCGCAGAAATCCACCGAATAGCAGTGTATAAGAGAAAGGTCGAAGCCATCCAAACAGAACCAAGGCTATCATAACATAACCAAACGTATCCTATCTCAACCTAACGTTCCGAGACAACAATTGATTGCCTCCACGTTGCCAAGCGAGGCCTACTATTGGAGAATGGAGCGCTCTGGTCCATAGGATGGCAATGCATATCCCGAACGTCAATGATATCCCAACATAACCCAAACAAACTTAACCTAACCAAACGTAGTATATCTCAACCTAACGAGTCGAGACCACTAATGCTGGCCTTCCGAGGGCCTTGCAACACATATCAGAGGAGACTAGGGCGCAGAAATCCATACAATCGCAATGTATGGCAGAAAAATGGAAGCTATCCAGACCTTAGCATGCTAACATTAACTTACTGAACATAACCTGACACAACCTAACATGCCACGGTCACTATTTCTGGCCTCCCCGGACTCAAGCAGAGCATATTAGAGCACAGCAGTGCTGAGAAATCCACCGGAAAGCAGTATTTAGCCCAAAAGTCAAAGGTACCATATCATAACCCAACGAACCATAACACTACCAAACGTATCAAAGCTAAACCAAACGTGCCGAGAGCACTATTGCCGGCCTCCCCACAGCTAAGCAGAGAATATTAGAGCGCAGCAGAGCGTAGAAATCCACCTCATAGCAGTTTATAGTACAAAAGTGAGAGCTACCCTATCCTAACCTACCCAAAAGTGAAATAAGCGTACGTATCGTAACACAACCTTACGTGACACGACTGCTTTTGCTGGCCACAGGAGAGCTAAGCGGAGCATAAAAGAGCGACGTAGAACACTGAAATAGTCCGAATAGCAGTGTATGACGCAAAAGTCATAGCTATGCTGACCTAACACATCGTACCATAACCAAACCAAACGCAATATAACTAAACATAACGTGGCGCGACCACTATTCCTGGCCTCCCGACAGTGGAGCAGAGCATGGTGGAGGTATGTAGAACGCAGTAGTCTACCGAAAAGCAGTGCATAGCGCAAGAGTCTAAGCAATCCTATCCTATCCTAATCAATCGTAGTATGATTGAACGTTATCCATTTCAACCTATCGTGCCGAGACCACTGATGCTGGCTTTGCCAGAGCCCAGCGGAACATACTAGAGCACAGTAGAGCGCAGAAGTAAACCGAACAACAGTACATACCACGAAAGTCGAAGCAATCCTATCCTAACCCTAACTAGCATATCCTAACCAAATGTATCCTAACTCAACCTAATTTGCCGAGAACACAATTACTGGCCACCCCAGCGTCGATCAGAGGGCAGTAAAGCAATGTAGAATACAAATCCTCTGAACAGCGGTGTATAGCATAGAAGTCAAGGCTATCAAATCCTAACCTAACAAATCGCAACATAGCAGACGTAATGTAACAGAACATGACGTGCCACGAAAGCCGTTGCGGATATCAAGAGAGCTAAGCAGTGTATAGCAGAGCAATGTAGGACGCTGGTATCTTCCGAATAGCAGTGTATGGGAAACAGGTATAGGACATCCTAACATAACCTGACAAATCATAGACTAATAAACGTGATCAATACCAACCTAACGCACATAGCCCGCGAATGCTGGCCTCCCCAACGCCCAGCAGTGTATATTAAATATGTGTAGAGCGCAGGAGTCCATAGAATGGCAGTGTATAGCACGAAAGTCAAAGTTAGCCCAACCTAACTTAAACAAACGTAACATTGCCGAACGTAACATAATTCAACATAACGTGCCCAGAGCACCATTCCCGTCGTTCTCAGAGCCAATCAGAGCATATTTGGGTACATTAGCGTGCAGAAATCCACCGAGTAGCTGTGTATAGCACAAAAGCCAAAGGTATCCTGTCCTTACCAAACCAAACGCAACATAAGCGGAGGTAACGCAACACAAACTGGTGTGATACGACTGGTATTGCTGGCCGCACGAGAGCTTAGCAGAGTATAGCATGGCAACGGAGAACGCTGGAACAGTCCGAATGGCAGTCTATATCTCAAAAGTCAAAGGTACCCCAACCATGTCCAAACAAACCTAACCTAACCAAGAGTAACATAATTAAACCTAACATGCCGAAGGCACTATTCCTGGCGTCCACGGAAACAAGCAGAGTGTGGCTGCACACAGAGGATCGCAGAGGTCCATAGGGTAGCAGTGTGTCGTACAAAAATCTAAGCCATCGTAACCTAACACAACATAACCTAACCTGACAGAGCGGAATCTAACTCATCCTAACTTGCCGCGACCACTATTGCTGTCCTCCTGAGAGTTGAGCAGAGTATAGTAGAGCAATGTAGGGTGCAGGGATCCACCGAATAGCAGTGCATAGCGCAAGAGCCTAATCTATTCTATACTATCCTAGCCAAACGTAACGTAACCAAACGCAACACAACAATTCCTAACGTGCCGAAACCGCAATTACTGCCTTCCTCAGCGCCGAGCAGAGCATATTAGAGGGGAGTAGTACGCAGAGGTCCATAGGATCGCAGTGCGTAGCACAATAGTCGAGGCTACCCTGTCCCAACATAGTCAAACGTAACATAACCGAACGTAGCTTCACTGAACCTAACGTGCAGAGTCCACTATCTCTGGCCTCTCCAAAGCCAAGCGGAATACACTGGAGCACAGTAGAGCGCAGAAAGCCGCCAAATAGCAGTTTACAGCGAAAAAGTCAAAGAAGTCCTAACCTAACCCTACCTAACCCAACGTAACCGAAATTAGAACAACTAAGCCTAACGTGCCGAGAACTATATTGCTGGCCTCACCAGAGCCAGGCAGGACACATTAGAGAAAAGTGAACCGCAGAAGTCTCCGAGAAGCTGTGTATAGCACAAAAGACTATGCCATCCTATTCAAACGTAGTCTATCCTGTCCTAACCGAACGTAACCTATCTAAACCTATCGTGCCACGACCGCTATCCCTGGTCTTCCCAGAGTCGAGCAGATTATAGTAGAGCAACGAAGAGCGCAGAAAACCACCGAATAGCAGTGTACGGCACAAAAATCGAAGATATCCTCTCCCATCCTAACCAAGCGTATCATAAGATAACCAAACGTAACATAACATAACGTAACATAACGCGACCCAACGTGCCAAGACCACTACTGCTGGCATGCCTGTCCCCAAGCAGAACATACAGGAGGAGAGTGCGGAGCAGAGGTCAATAGAATGGCAGTGCATAGTAGAAGAGTCAAAGATATCCAAGCATAATACATGCTAACGTAACCTAACCGAATGTAACCTAACTGGACCTATCGCGCCTACACAACCTCTTCTGTCCTCTCCAGAGCAAGGCAGAACGTATTAGAGCACAGTAGAGCGCAGAAATCCACCGAGTAGCAGTATACGGCACAAAAGTTAAAGCTATACTGACCAAGATTTGCCTGACCCGACCCAGCCGAACGTAACTTGAGTCATCATAACAAGCCGAGACCATTATTACTGACCTCGTCAGAGCCTATCTGAAAATATTAGAGTACTAAAGGGCACAGAAATCCACCTACGAGCAGAATATGGCACTAAGGGCATAGTTATCCTCTCTCAACCTAGAGAACCGTAAAATTACCGAACGTATCCTAACCTACACTGGCGTGCAGCGGCCACCATTTCTGGCCGCCAGAGCCAAGCAGGACATACTACAGCGCAGCAGAGCGCAGAAATCCACCGAATATGAATGTACAGCACAAAAGTTAATGCTGCCATTACCAAACATTGCCTAATCCAACCAAGCCGAACGTAACCTCCCTCATCATAGCGTGCCGACGCCACACTTGCTGAGCTTACCAGAGCCAAACTGAAAGCACTGGAGCATTATATAGTGCTTAAATCCTCCTAATAGCAGGCTATGACAATAAAGTCAAAGATATCATCTAATAACCGAATCAATCTTAACATAGCCAAAGGAAGCCTGACACAACCTATCGTGCCGCGAACACTACTGCTGGCCTCCAAAGAGCCAAGCAGAACATACCAGTGGAGAGCAGAGCGCAGACATCCATATAATCGCAGTGTATATCAGAAAGATGAAAGGATCCCAAACTTAACCCAAACCAACAGAAAATAACCAAACATGGCCTAACCCTAACTAACGTGCCGAGACCGCTGTTGCAGCCATCCCCAGAGCCAAGCAGGACATACTAGAGCACAGTGATGCACAGAAATCCATCGAATAGCAGTGTATACCAAAAAAGTTGGAGCTATCCCAACCAAACTTAGCCCAAACCAACATGAAGGAACCTAACCTGAATCAACATAACGTGCCGAGATCACAATTGCTGGCCTTCACAGAGACAAGCTGAAAATTTTGAACACTGTATGAAGCAGGAATCCGCTTAATAGTATACTACAGCACTAAAGACGAAGCTATCCCCTCCTAACCTAACCAATAGTTACAAGACCATACATATCCTTGCTCAAACGAACGAGCCGAGACCATCATTGCTATCCCCTCCAGAGTCAAGCTGAACACATTAGTGGAGAGTAGAACGCAGAAACCGATAGAAACGTAGTGTATATCAGAAAAGCCAAAGCTACACCAGCCTAACCAAACAAACAGCACATAACCGAACATAGCCTGACAGAACCTAATAAGCCGAGTCCGTTATTCCTGCCCTCCCCAGAGCCAAGCAGGATATACTAGAGCGCAGAAGAGCGCAGAAACCCGCGGATGGCCGTGTACAGCACAAAAGTTTATACTATCCCAACCTAACCTCACCACACGTAACATAACCGAACGTAGCATAGTTCAACATAACGAGCCGAGAAGAATATCGCTGGCATCCCGAGAGCCGAGCAGAGTATACTAGCGCAAAGCTGTGCGCAGAAATCCACCACATTGCAGTGTATAGCACAAAGGTCTAACATATCCTGACCCAACTTGATGTAACATAACCTATCCAAACGCGGTGTAACACAACATATTGTGACGTGACAAATATCGCTGGCCTATTCAGCGCCAAGCAGAGCTTATTAGAGATCATTAGAGTGCAGAAATCTAGCGCATGGCAGTGAATTGCACAAATCCGCAGGTACCCTAACCTAACCTGTCCTAACTTAACCTAACCAGACCTAGTATAACTCAATATAACGTGCCGCCATCATTGCTGCTGACGTCCCTTAATGAATGCGGAGTGTATCAGGGCGCCGTAGATCACGTGAATCTACCGAATAACAGCGTATAGTACGAATGTCAGAGCCATCCTGACCAAACGTAACCTAGCCTTGCCTTACCAAACGTAACCTAACAAAACCAGACGCGCGACGACCGCCATGACTCACCCCCCAGATTCGAGCAGAGTATAGTAGAGCAACGTAGAGCGCACGAATCCACCGAATATCAGTTTAAAGCACAAAAGTCAAAGAAACCCTAATCGAGCCTTCCTAACCTGATCCAACGAGGCGTAACCTTACTGAAACTAACGTGCCGAGGACACTATTACTGGCCACCCCAGAGCTAAGCAGAGCACATTAGACACATTATAGTGCAGCAGCCCGCCGAATAGCGGTGTATAGCACAAAAGACAAAGTAGCCTCCCATAACCTAGCCAAACGTAACGTATCCAAACGTAGCCTAACTCAACCGAACATGAAGAGACCAATATTGCTGCCCTCCGCAGAGACAAGTAGAATGTACTAGGGCACAGTAGTGCGCTGAAGTCATCCGCATTGCTGTGAACTTCACTAGGGTCGAAGGTATTCTACCCTAACCTGATCTAACCTAGCCTAACCGTGCGTAGCATGGCTCAACGAAACGTGCAGCGACCACAGCTCCTGGCCTCCCCAGAGCCAAGCAGAAAGTAGTGCAGTAAAGTACATCACAGGAATACACCTAATAACAGTGTACAGCACAAGATCCGAAGCTACCCTAACCTAGGCAAACGTGACATTCCCAATGGTAGCTCAACGCAACATGACGAGACCATTACTGTTGGCCTCCATAGAGACTAGCAGAATGTACTATAGCACTGTAGTGCGCATAAATCAACGGCATTTCAGCAAACAGCAAAAAAGGCAAAGATGCTCTAGCATAATCTGACATAATCTGACCTAACCAAACACCGCATAACAATACATGACGTGCCGCGACCAATGTTCCTGACCTCCACAGAGCGAAGCAGAATGTAGTTGAGCACCATAGATCACAGAAATCCACCGAATGAAAGTGAAAAGCACGAAAGTCGGTGCTAACCTAGCCAAACATTGCCTAACTCAACATAACCAAACGTAACACAACACAACTTTTAGTGCCAGGAACACCGTTGCTCGCCTCCCCAGAGTCGGGTGAAGTATAGGTGGGCAATGTAGAGCGCTGACATCCTCCGAGTTGCAGCGCATAGCAAAAAGGTCAAGGATATCCTAACCAAGTCTTCCTAACCAAACCCAAGGAGACGATATATAACTCAAGCTGACTTGCCGCGTGTACGATTACTGGCCGCCCCAGAGCCCAGCAGAACATATCAGAGCACGGTAAAGCGCAGAAATCCACCGAATAGCAGTGCATAGCACAAAAGTCAAAGCTATCCAGTCCTAATATATCCAATCTAACCATAACCGAACGTAATGTAACTCAACCTCAACTACACGGGCCACTATAGCACTCCTCCACAGAGTCGAGCAGAAATTACTTGAGGAGAGCAGGGAGCAGAAGTCCATAGGATCGCAGTGTCCAGTACAATAGTCGTATATTTCCAGGTCTAACACAAGCTAACCTAACCTAACCAAACGTAGCCAGCCTCGCAGTAACGTGCCGCGGCCACTATTGCTCACCTCCCCAAAGTCGAGCAGAATGTAGTAGAGCACAGCATATCACAGAAATCTAGCCAATAACAGGGTATAACATGAAAGTCAAAGCTTCCCTTACCATGCATAGCCTAACCTAAGTTAACCAGACGTAACAAAACCTAACCTAACGTGCCGAGACAACTATTGCTGACCTGGACAGAGAGAAGCAGGAAATATTGGAACACAGTAGGGCGCAGATATCCGCGGGTAGCAGTGTACAGCACAAAAGTCTGAACTATCCACAATCAACATCACCAAAGGTAACCTAACACAACCCAACGTACCGAGACCACTACTGCTGGCCTCCCCAGCGTTGAGCAAAATATATTACAGAACAGCAGAGCGTAGAAATCCACAGGGATGCAATGTATAGCCCAAGAGCCGCTGATATCCCAACTTAATCTGTCGTAACCTACCGTAACCATGCGTAGCATAGCTCAACATAACGTCCCGCGTACACCGCACCTGGCCTTCCCTGAACCAAGCAGAATGCAGTAGAGCACGGTAGATCACAGAATTCCACCGTGTGGCAGTGTATGGCAAGCGAGTCAAAGCTATCCTAACCAAGCTTGTCCTAACCAAACATAACCAAACGTAACATAAATCAACGTAACCTGCCAGGACTACTATTGCTCGATTCCCGTGTGTCCAGTGCAGTGTAGTAGAGCAGTGTTGCACGCAGAAGTCCACTGATTAGTATTGTATTGCACAGAAGCCGAAGAAACCCTGAAATAACGTGACATAACCTAACCTAACCGAACTTCGCAAAGTTCGACATAACGTGCCGGCTCAACAGCTGCTGGCATCCACGGCGCAAAGCGGAATATAGTAGAGCGCTGCAGATCACAGAAATCCGACGAAAAGGAGTGTACAGCACGAAAGACAAGGTCATCCTAACCAAAGTATACCCAACGTTTCCCAACCAAGCGTAACCTAGCTCAACCTAACGTGCAAAGAACTCTATTGCTCGCCCCCCCAGGGTCAAGCGGAGTATAGTAGAGCAATGTTGAACGCGGGCAACCTCCGAATAGCAGTGCATAGCACAAAGTCAGCGAAACCCTTACCAAGCCTTCCAAACTTATCACAAAAGAACGTAACATAACTCAAGCTGACGTGGCGGGAGAACTTTTACTGGCCGCAACAGAGACGAACAGACCATATCAGAGCACGGTATAGCGCAGAAATGCAACGAATAGCAGTGTCTGGCTCAAAGGTCTGAGCTATTCTATCCTAACCTATCCAAACGTAGAATAAGCAAACGTAAATATGATCCACCTGACGTACCGAGAACATTAATTCTGGAATCGCCAGAGACGAGCAGAATATACTGGAGCACAGCAGAATGCAGAAACCCACCGAATAGCTGTGTATGGCACAAAAGACGAAGTATCCTGTCATGGCCTAACTGAGCCTGGCATAAGCAAACGTAGCTAAACACAAGCTAACGTGCCAAGAACACTACTGGTGGCCTCCCCAGGTCCAAGCAGAATATTCTGGATCACAGTAGAACGCAGAATGCCGCGGAAAGCAGTGTACAGTGCATAAGTATGGAACATCCCATCATAACTTCGCCAGACGTAATATGCCCAAACGTAGCATAACTCAATCTAACGTGCCAAGGCCACTATTACTGGCCGCCGCAGATTCGAGTAGAATATATAAGAGCACAGCAGAGCGCAGAAATCCACCGCATTCATGTGCATAGCACAGGGGTCGAACATACACTGACCAAACCTGGCTCAACCTATCCTATTCAAACGTAGTGTAACTAAGCATGGCGCACCGAGACATATACCTGTGGCCACCCCAGAGCCAAAGTGAGCATACTAGTGCACATTTGAGCGAAGAAATCCACCGAATAGCTGTGAACAGCGCAAAAGCAGAAGCACCTATCCTAACCCGGCCGAACGTAATACATCCAAAAGTTGCCTAACTCAACCTATCATGACGAGACCACTATTGCTGGCCGCAACAGATACAAGCAGATTAGTAGAGCACAGTCGGTCACAGAAATTTACCGAATAACAGTGTATAGCACGAATGTCGAAGCCATTCTATCCAAACAAGCCTAATCTAACATTACCAATCGTAGCAAAACCCTTTCTAGCGTGCCATGGACACTGCTACTCTCCTCTCCAGAGTCGAGCAGAGAGTAATAGAGCATCGTAGAGCATCGGAGACCACCGAAATGCAGTGTATATAACAAAACTTGAAGATTACCTTACCCAACCTGATCTAACCTAACATCACCTAACGTAGCATAGCTCAACATAGCCTGCAACGACCACTGCCCCTGGCCTCCCCATAGCCAGGCAGAACGTTGTAGAGCGCAGCAGATCAAAGAAATCCGCCTGACAGCAGCGTACAGTACGAAAGTCTTATCTATCCTAACCAAAATATGCCTAACTCAAACAAACACAGCGAAACCTGACACAACCTGAAATGCCACGACCACTATTGCTCGCCTCCCCAGAGTCGAGCAGAGTATAGTAGAGAAATGTAGGTCGCAGGGATCCTCCGAATAGCAGTTTATGGCACAAAAGTCAAAGAAAACATAACCGAGCGTTCCTAACCTAACCTAACCTAACCTAACCTAGCCGAGACCACTATCGCTGGCCACCCGACAGCCAAGAAGAGCGTATTAGAGAACATTAGATCGCAGAAACCCAACGAACAGCGGTGTATAGCACGAAAGACGAAGAAGCATATTATAACCTAGCCAAACTTAACATAACCAAACGTAGCCTAACTCAACCTAGCATGACGAGATCACTATTGCTGGCCTCTACAAAGAAAAGCGGAGTGCACTGGAGCACAGTAGCGCGCAGGAACCCGCCGCATTGCGGTGAATAGCACAAAAGCCGAAGACCTAACCTAACTTAACCAAACTTGTCACACCGCAGCATAACGTGCCGAGCTCACTATTTCTGGGCTCCCCAAAGCCGAGCACATAATATTAGAACACAGTAGACCGCAAAAATCCGCGGACAGCAGTGTATAGCACAAAATACTGCACTATCATATCCTGACCTCACCAATCGTAACATACCCGAACGTAGCATAGATCAAATTTTCGTGCTGACACCACCGTTGCTGGCCACCCCAGAGCCAAACAGAACGTACTGAAACACACTGGAGTGCAGAAGTCCTCCCAAGAGCCGTGTATAGCACAAAAGTCGAAGCTATTCTGTCCTAATACATCGAATCTTAACATAACCGAACGTAGCATAACTCAACCTAACGTACCCCGACCACTATTGCTGGTCTCCCCAGATTCGAGCAGATATTACTAGGGCACAGTAGGGCGCTGAAATGCACCGTATTGTTGTGTATAGCACAAAACCCGTAGATATCCTAGCATAACCCAGCCTCACCTGCGACCACTGCCCCTGGCCACCCCATAACCAACCATAATGTTGTGTAACACAGTAAATAACAGAAATACACCGAGTTACAGTGCATACTACGGAAGTAAAAACTACCCTCACCAAACTTGACCTAGCCTAATAAAGCCAAACGTAACATAACTCGACCTGACGTGCCGCGAGCACGATTGCTGGCCTCCGCAGTGCCAAGCAGAACAAATTAGTGGACAGTAGACCGCGGAAATCCATAGAATCGCAGTGCATATCGGAAAAGTCTAAGCTACCCTTGCATAAGCCACACTAACACAACCTAAGCAAACATGGCCAAACAGAACGTAATGTGCCGCGACCACAATTGCTGGACACCCCATGATCAGGTAGAATATAGTAGAGAGCAGTAGAGGATAGATGTCCACCGAATATCAGTGTGTACCACGAAATTCGCATCTATCCGAACCTAACACAAGCCAATATAGCGTAGCCAAACGTAGCCTGACTTAACACAACATATCGCGACCACAACTACTGAGCTCCCCACAGTCGGGCAGAGGACAGTAGCTCAACGTAGCGCGTAGAAATCGACCGAATAGCAGTGTATAGCATAAAAGGCCAAGCTGACCTCTTCTAACCTCTCCAAACGTAATGTAACCAAACGCAACCTAACTTAAAATATCGTGCCGAGGCAAACATTGCTTGCCTCCCCAGAGCCAAGCAGAATATGCTAGAGCATATTAGAGCGCAGAAGGCAACCAAATAGCAGTGTATTGGACAAATGTCAAAGACATCCTAACTCAACATGTCCTAGCCTAGCATAACAGAACGTAGCCTATCTAAACGTAACGTGCCGCGACCACTATTGCTTGCTTCCCGGGAGGCGAGCAGAGTAAAGTAGTGCAACGTAGAGCGCAAAAATTCACCGAACAGCAGTGTATAGTACAAACCTCAAAGCCATCCTAACCAAACTTAACCTACCCCAAACATACCATGCGTAACCTATCCCAAACAAACGTGCCGCGGCCACTATTGCTGTCCTCCCCATAGCGAAGCAGAACACATTACAGCGCAGTAGAGAGCAGAAATCAACCGTATAGCTGTGTATAGCAGAAGAGGCATAGCTATGCTCTCCTAACAAGACCAAATGTGACATAACTAAACGTAACTGAACACAACCTACCGTGCCGAGACCATTACTGCTTGCCTCCCCGGAGCGAAGAAGAATGTACTAGAGCAGAGAAGAGCGCAGTACTCCAACGCATTGCAGCGTAAAGCACAAGAGTCAGACATACCCTGTCCCAACCTGGCCTTACATAACCTACCCAAACGTAGTGTCACTAAGCATGACATGACGAGACCAATATTCCTGGCCTCCCCAGAGTCAAGCAGACCATATTATTGCTCATCAGATCGCAGAAATTCACCGAATGGTTGTAATTAGCACAAAAGTCTAAGTAGCCTATCCCAAACTAGCAAAACGTTACAAATAGAAACGTAGCCAAATTCAACATAACGTGCCACGACTATTGCTGTCCTGCCCAGGGCGAAGCAGTATATAGTAGAGCACAGTCGAGAGCAGAAGTCCTCCGAATATCAGTGTACTGCACAAAAGTCGACCCTACCATATCCTTATATATGCAATCGCAACATAACCAAACGTAACATAACTCAATCTAACGTACCCCGGCAAATATTGCTAGCATCCAAAGAGTCGAGCGGAACATACTAGAGGACAGAAGGGCGCAGAAGCCCATAGAATCGCAGCATATGGCACATAAGTCATATATATCCAGGCCTAACCGAAGGTAACATAACCAAACCAAACGTGCCTACCACGTCGTAACGCTCCGCGGCCACAATTGCTCGCATACCTAGGTTCGAGCAGAGTATAGTAGATCAATGTAGAGCGCAGAAATCCACTGAATATCAGTGTATAACACAAAATTCGTGGATACCCTATCCTAACCTGGCATAACCTAACTTTCCCAAACGTAGCATAAATTAATATAACGTACGGCGACCGCTATTGATGGCATTCGTAGAGAAAAGCAGAGCATATTAGAGCGCATTAGAGCGCAGAAATCCGCCGAATGGCAGTGTATAGCACAAGGGTCAAACTAGCCTGTCCTAATATAACCATACTAAACGTTGCCGAGCGTAACAAAACTCAACCTAACGTACCACGACCAAAATTGCTGACTTTCCCAGATCCTGGCCGATATTACTAGCGGGAAGTAGGGCGCATATGTCCATAGAATCGCAGTGTATAGCACAAAAGTCATATCCAACCAGGCCTAACACAAGCTAACATAACCTAACCAAACGCAGCCTACCACAACGTAACTTACCGCGGTCACTATTGCTGGCCAGTCCAGGGCCAAGCGGAATGTAGTAGAGCGCAGTCGAGCGCAGAAACCCACCGATCATCAGTGAATAAGACGAAAGTCAATGCTACTCTTACCAAATCTGACCCAACCTAAACTAGACGAAAGAACCCTAACTCAACACAACATGCCCACACCAATATTGCTGGCATTCCCATGGCTAAGCATAATATAGTAGAGCACATTGCAGCGCAGAAACACCCCGAATTGCAGTGTATGTCACGAAAGTCTAGGTTAACGTGACAGAGCTTAACCTAACCTAACCTAACCAAACGTAGCCTGACACAACCCAACGTGGCGACACTAACACTGCTGGCATCCCGGAGCCAAGCAAAGCATATCAGAGCACAGTAGAACGCGGAAATCCACCGCATTCGAGTAAATAGCACAAAAGCCGCAGATGTCCCGGCATAACCTGACCTACCCTAACCTAACCCAACGTAGCATAACTCAACATAACGTGCAGCTACCACTGCTCCTGGCCTCCTCATAGCCAAGCCGAAAGCAGTAGAGCACTGTAGATGACAGGAGTACACCGGATTATAATGTATAGCACGAAAGTCATAGCTACACTAACCAAACATAGCCTAACCTTACCCAACCAAACATAACCTAACCCAAAATAACGTGCCACGACCACTATTGCGCGCCTTCCCAGAGTCGAGTAGGGTATAGTACAGCAACCTAGAGAGCAGAAATCCACCAAATAGCAGTGCATAGCGCAGAAGTCGAAGAAGTCCTAACCACGACTTCCTAACCTACCCTAACGAAACGTAACATAGCTCAACCTAACGCGCCGGGATCACTATTACTGGCCACCTCATACCCAAGCAGAGAGTACTATGGCTCACTAGAGCGCAGTAACCCACTGAATAGGGGTGTATAGCACAAAAGGCAAAGCAGCATACCCTGACCCAGCCAAACGTAGCTGAGCCAAACGTATCCTTACTCTAACTAAAATGACGCGGCCACTGTTGCTGGCCTCCGCAACGACATGCAGAATATACTAGAGCACAGTAGCGCGCAAATGCCCACTGCTTTGCAGTGAAAAGCCCCGTAATCGAGGATATCCCAACCTAACCGGCCCCATCCAAGCCTAACCAAGCGTAACCCAACTGAGCCTATCGTGCTGAGATCACTATTGCTGGCATCCCCAGAGGCAAGCAGAAAATATTAGAACGCGGTAGGGCGCAGCAATTCACCGATAGCAGTGTATTGCACAAAAGACTGGACTATCATATCCTGACCTCACCAAACGTAACATACTCGAAAGTAGCATAGCTCAAACTAACCTGCCGAGACCGTTGTTGCTGGCCACACCAGTGCCAAGCAGAAATACTAGAGCACACTGGAGCTCAGATGTCCACCGGAGAGCAGTCTATGGCACAAAAGCCAAAGCTTTCCTGTCTTAATATATCCAATCTTAACATAACCGAACGTAACATAACACCACCTAACGTACCCCTACCACTATTTCTGGCCTCCACAGAGTCGAACATAACTTACTAGGGGACGGCAGGGCACAGAAGTCCATGGAATAGCAGTGTACAGCACAAATGGCATATCCGTCCAGGCCTAGCCCAAGCTAACGTAACCCAACCAAATGTAGCCTACCTCAACGTAATGTGCCGCGGCAGCTACTGCTCGCCTACCCACTGTTGAGCAGAGTGTAGTAGAGCACAGCAGGTAACAGAAATCAGCCGAATGACAAGATATGGCACGAAAGTCAAAGCTTCTTTGACCGTACATAACATAACCTAACTTAACCTATCGCAACATAACACAACGTAACGCACCTCGATCACTATTACTCGTCTCCAAACAGTCGAGCAGAGTATAGTAGAGCACTGTAGAGCGTTGAAATCCACCGAATATCAGTGTAGAGCACAAAAACCAAATACATCGAAAGCTAACCTGACCTAACCTTGCCTAGCCAAACGCAGACTAACTCAACGTAACGTGCCGCGACCGCTATCGATGGCCTTCGTAGAGCCAAGCAGATATTAGAACACAGTTGATCGCAGAAATCCGCGGACAGCAGTTTATAGCACAAAAGTCTGAACTATCCAATCCTAACCTGACTAAACGTAACATGACCGTACGTAGCATAGCTCAACCCAACGTGCCGATACCACTATTGGTGGCATTCCCAGGGCTAAGTGTAATATATTATAGCACAAAACAGCGCAGAAATACTCCAAATAGCAGTGTATATCACGAAAGTCTAAGTGAACCAGACCGAGCTTAATCTAACGTGATACAGCGAAACGCAACCTAACACTACCTAACGTGGTGAGACCACCATTGGTGCCCTCCACAAAGAAAAGCTAACTGTACTACAAGACAGCAGTGCGCTGAAACCCATGGCATTGCAGTGACTAGCACAAAGGTCCGACATAACCTAACGTAACCTGACATTACATAACCTACCTAAACGTAGTGTAACTAAGCATTACGTGACGAGACCACCATTGCCGGCCATCCGAGACCCAAGCTGAACATATTAAAGCACTGTAGGGAGCAGAAATCCACCTAATAGTAGACTACAGCACTATAGACGAAGCAATCTCCTCCTATCTAAGCCAATCGTAATAGAACCAAACGTAACCTGGCTCAACCTAACGTGCCGCGACCACTATTGCTGGCGTCCCGACAGACATGGTGGACATATTAGAGGCGGGTATATCGCAGATATCCATAGATTAGCGGTGCGTAGTTGATAAGTCGAAGCTATCCTGACCTAACCCAAGCAAACCTAGCATAAGGGAACCTAATCTAACTCAAGCTAACGTGGCGATACAGCAGTTGCTGGCCACCCCAGAGCCTACCAGAACATACTAGAGCAATGTAGAGAGCAGAAATCGGCTGAGTTGCGGTGTAGAGCATAAAAGACAATGCTTTCCATACCAATGCTATCCTAAATTAACCTAACCGAAAGTAACATGCCTCCACAGAACGTGCCGCGCCCTCTATTGCTAGCATCCCTAGAGGCATGCAGAATATGGAAGAGGACAGCAAGGAGCAAAAATCCATAGGTTAGCAGTGCGTAGCACAAAGGACACAGCAATCCGAAACTAACTCAGCCCAACTTAGCCTAGCCAAACGTAATCTAACTCAACCTAACGCGAAGCAACCAATATTGCTGGCCTCCACATAGCCAAGCAGAACGCATTATAGCAGAGTGGAGCGCAGAAATCCATAGAGTGGCAGTGTACAGCAGAATAGTTGAAGCCACCATAACATAACGCACCATAAACGAGCACGACCAAAGGTAACATAAATTAATTAGCGTGAGGCGACCACATTTCATGGCTTCTCCAGGGACATGCAAAACGTATTAGATGAGATTATAGCGCAGAAATCCATGGAATGGCAGTGCAAATCACAAAAGTCCAAGCCACACTAGCCAAACTTATACCAACCTAACATAACAAAACGTAACGTAGCCCAATGTGACGCGCCGCGACTGCAATTGCTGGCGACCCCAGAGCATAGAAGAACAAACCACAGGAGAGTAGAGCGCAGAAATCCATAGAATAGCAGTGCAAAGGGCAAAGGTCGAAGCGATCCTGACTTTACCCAACCGAACCGAACCGAGCCAAAAGATCGCCTATCTAAACGTAACGTGCCGCGACCTCTGTTGCTGGCGTCCCAAGAGACATGGTGAATGTAAAAGAGAAATGTAGGGCGCAGAAACCCATAGAACAGCAGTCTGTAGCATAAAAGTCAATGCTAGCCTAACCTAACGTAGCCTAACCTAACTTTCCCAAACCTAATCTAACTGAACCTAAGATGTCGCGAACACTATTTCTGGCCTCCACAGAGCCAAGCAGAACGCATTATAGCGGAGTGGAGCGCAGAAATCCATAGAATAGCAGTGCAAAGGGCAAAGGTCGAAGCGATCCTGACTTTACCCAACCGAACCGAACCGAGCCAAAAGATCGCCTATCTAAACGTAACGTGCCGCGACCTCTGTTGCTGGCGTCCCAAGAGACATGGTGAATGTAAAAGAGAAATGTAGGGCGCAGAAACCCATAGAACAGCAGTCTGTAGCATAAAAGTCAATGCTAGCCTAACCTAACGTAGCCTAACCTAACTTTCCCAAACCTAATCTAACTGAACCTAAGATGTCGCGAACACTATTTCTGGCCTCCACAGAGCCAAGCAGAACGCATTATAGCGGAGTGGAGCGCAGAAATCCATAGAATAGCAGTGCAAAGGGCAAAGGTCGAAGCGATCCTGACTTTACCCAACCGAACCGAACCGAGCCAAAAGATCGCCTATCTAAACGTAACGTGCCGCGACCTCTGTTGCTGGCGTCCCAAGAGACATGGTGAATGTAAAAGAGAAATGTAGGGCGCAGAAACCCATAGAACAGCAGTCTGTAGCATAAAAGTCAATGCTAGCCTAACCTAACGTAGCCTAACCTAACTTTCCCAAACCTAATCTAACTGAACCTAAGATGTCGCGAACACTATTTCTGGCCTCCACAGAGCCAAGCAGAACGCATTATAGCGGAGTGGAGCGCAGAAATCCATAGAATAGCAGTGCAAAGGGCAAAGGTCGAAGCGATCCTGACTTTACACAACCGAACCGAACCGAGCCAAAAGATCTAACTAAACCCAACGTACGGCGACCAGTATTTCCGGCCTCATCGGAGCCAGACTGAGCATATTGGAGGGCAGGAGAGCTCAGAAATCCATAGCAGAGCAGTGTATTGCGGAAAAGCTAAAGTTATCCTAACCAAACCCAAAGCAACTTAAGCTAAACGAACGTAACGTAGCTCAATGTAACGCGCCGCGATCACTATTGCTGAAGTCCCCAGAGGCATGCTGATCACGATAGAGGACAGTAGAGCGCGGAAATCCATAGATCAGCAGTTTATAGCACAAAAGTCAAATCTACCCTAACCAGACCTATCATAACCTAACCCGACCGAACGTAACCTAACTCAACATATCGTACCGCGACCACAATCTCTTGCCTGCCGGACTCCCAGCTGAACATGTTAGTGGAGAGCGGAGCGCAGGAATACACAGAACATCTGTGTATATCGGAAAGGTCAAGGAAACTCTAGCCTAACCTTGAATAACCTGCACCCTTAGAACGAAGCATAACACAACATAACCTGCCGAGACCACAGTTGCTGACCTCCACTGAGCCAACCGAATATACTGGCGCAGTCTTGAGCACCGAAATCGTCCGTATAGCAGTGTATACCTCAAAAGTCAAAGACATTCTAACCAAATTTATCCTAAACTAACCTAACCAAATGTAAGGTAACCCAACGTAACGTGCCGCGACCTCTGTTGCTGGCGTCCCAAGAGACATGGTGAATGTAAAAGAGAAATGTAGAGCGCAGAAACCCATAGAACAGCAGTCTGTAGCATAAAAGTCAAAGCTAACCTAACCTAACGTAGCCTAACCTAACTTTCCCAAACCTAATCTAACTGAACCTAACATGTCGCGAACACTATTTCTGGCCTCGCAGGAACCTAGCAGAAGATGTCATGAAGGAGCGGTGGACAGAAGTCCATAGGCTAGCAGGGTATAGCAGAAAAGCCGAAGCTATCGACACACTCGAGAACAAACCTAACCTAACGAAACGCATCCTTAATCTACCTAACGTTACGATACCAGCGTTGCTGGCCACCCCGTGCGAAGAAGTATTTTCTAGAGCATTGTGGAGTGCAGAAATCGAACGAATATCAGCGTATGGCACAAAAGCCAAGGCTATACTTAGCAAACGTATCCAAACATGACAATACCAATCGTTACGTGACACAACATAGCGTATCGCGACCACTATTTGTGGCCTCTACAGAAAGAAGCAGAACATGCTAGAGGAGAGCAGAGTGCAGGAATCCATAGAATAGCAGTTTATTGCAGAAAAGACAAAGTTATCCTAACCTAAGCCAAACCAACATAACCTAACCGAACGTAACTTAACTCAACATAACGCGCCCCGAACACTATTGCTGGCGACCCCAGAGGCATGTTCAATACGATAGAGAAAACTAGCGCGCAGGAAGTCATAGGATAGCAGTGTACAGCACATGTCAAATACAACCCAACCTAATACTCCCAAACGTAGCTTAAAATTGTCCCTAACGAAATGCGTCCTCAATTTCTGGCATCCTCGGAGACAAGCAGAACATACTAGAGGAGAACAGGGCACAGAAATATATAGATGAGAGTTGTATAGCGGAAAAGTCAACTCTATTACAAGCAAGCCTAGCCAAAGGCTCATCCTAACCAAACATAACAAAACTCAACCTAAGGTGCCGAGACCACAATCGCTGGCATTCACAGAGACAAGCGGACCATGTTAGAGACCAGTAGAGCGCGGAATTCCACCGAATTCCACTGTATAGCTCGAAAGTCGAAGCAATCAGTCCTAACCTAACCGAACGCAACGTAACCAAACGTAACCTATTCCAAGGTAACGTGCCGAGACCAACAATGCGGTCCTCGTCAGAGCCAAGCAGAATATACTAGAGCACAGCGGATGGAAGATATCAGTCCCACTGCACTGTATAGCAAAAAAGAAAAATGTATCCTAACCTAACCTGACAAAACCCAACCTTGCCAAACGTAGCCTATTTGAACATAACGTGCAGTGGCCATTATTGCCGACCTCCCTGGAGCCATGCAGAGCATACTAGAGCAGATTAGAGCGCAAAGCCGACCGATTAGCAGTGAATAGCGCAAAAGTCAAAACAACCCTACCCTAACCTAACCAACCGCAGCATTGCCAATCGTATCGTGAATGTACCTATCATGCCGCGAACACTATTGCTGGCCTCCGCAGAGCCAAGCAGAATATAATAGAGAAGAGCAGAGCGCAGAAATACATAGAATCGAAGTGATTTGCGGAAAAGGCAATCATATCCAAACATAACACTAGCAAGCATAGCATGACCAAACATGCCTTAAGTCAACCAAACATGCGGCGACGACTGTTACTGGGCTCCCCAAAGCCAACCAGACGTTTCTAGACAAATGTAGAGCAAAGAGATCCGCCGAATGTCAGTGTATAGCACAAAAGTCAAAACTACCCTAACCAAAACCTATCTTACCCTAACAAAGCCAATTGTAACGTAGCTCATACTCACAAGCCGAGACCATTATTGCCGGCCTCCACAGAGCCATGGAAAACATACTAGAGCACCGTAGAGTGCAGAAATCCACCGAAAAGCAGTGTATAGCGCTGAAGCCAGAGACATCGTTCTTAACCGCACCAAACATAATGTAACCATACGCAACCTACATCAACGTAACGTGCCAAGGCCACTATTGATCGCCTCCCCAGAGTTAAGCAGAACATGCTAGGGCTGAGTATAGCGCAGAAACCACCTTATAGCACTGTACAGCACAACAGCCAAAGCAACCCAATCCTAACCTATTCAAACGTAACGTAACTAAACGTAACACAACACAACCTTAAGTTGCGAGACCTCTATAGCTGCCCTCCCAAAGCCAAGCAGAAAATACAAGAGGAGCGAAGAGCGCAGAAATCCATAGAATCGCAGTGCATAGCACAAAAGTCATAGGCACCCTATCTCAACCTAACCAAACGTAACATAACCAAAAGTAACCGAACCCAACATAAAGTGACGAAGACACTATTGCTGCCCTCCCAAGCGCCAAGCAGAGAATGCTAGAGAACAGCAGAGCGCAGGAATCGACAACATTACAATGTATAACATAAAAGTCGAGGACGTCCTAGCATAACGTGGCCTAGCATTACCTAACCGAACGTAGCATAACTCAACTTAAAGTGACGAGACCATAACTGCTGGCCTACCCAGTGCCAAGGATAACATGCTAGAGCACAGTAGAGCGCATAAATGAACCGAAAAGCAGTGTGTAGCAAAAAAGTCAGAGCTATACTTTCCTACCAAAAAAAATCTTAACACATCCAAACGTAACCTAGCTCAACCTAACGTGCCGCGGCAGACATTGCTGGCATCCCCAGAGCCCAGCAAAACTAATTACAGGAGAGTAGGGCACGGAAATCCACCGAATAGCAGTGTACAGCACAAACGTTGGATCTATTCTATCCTTCCGTAGCGAAACGTAACGTATCCAAACGAATCCTATCAAAAACTGATGAGCCGGGAACAGAATGGCTGGCCTTGCCAGGGCCAAACAGGTCAAACTAGAGCATAGTAGAACGCAGATACGCACCGAATAGCAGTGTACTTCGCAAGTGTCGGAACTACCGTACACTCACAGAACTAGGCTTCACATCACCAAACGTTACATAACTCTACCTATCGTGTCGGGACAGCTGTTTCTGGAGTCCCAAAGGCAAAGCAGAATGTAGTAGAGCACAGTAAAGCCCAGAAATCCACCCCACTGTTGTTTATGGCAGAAACGTCGAAGATATGTTAACATAGCTTGACCTAACGCAACCTAACCAAACGTAGCCTAACTTAACGTAACGTGCCGGGACCATAAATGGTGACCTCTCCAGTGCCGAGCAGAATATATTAGAGGAGAGCAGAGCGCAGAAATCCGTAGAATATCAGCGTATTAAGGAAGAGTCAAAGCTACCTAGACCTAACCTACACCAACGTAACCTAGCCAAACGTAACATACCTCAGCATAACGTGCCGCGGCCACTGTTCCCGGCCTCCCCATGGCCATGCAGAATGTTGTAGAGAGCAGACGAGCGCAGGAATCCGCCGAATAATGGTGTATAGCACGATAGTCAAAGCTATTCTGACCGAACTTAGCGTAAGCTTAAATAACAAACGTAACCGAAAACGAACTCACGTGCCGAGACCACAATTTCTGGCTATATTTATATTTCTATTCTGGCTATATTTATATTAATATTTATAATATTTCTAGGAAATATTAGGGCACAGTGGGGAGCAGAAACTCTCCGAATAGCAGCGCGTAGCAACGAAGTACTCCCAAGAGACAAGTAGGAAATATTAGGGCACAGTGGGGAGCAGAAACTCTCCGAATAGCAGCGCGTAGCAACGAAGTCAATGCTTCGCTGTCCAAGCAGAGCAAAGCGTAGCACAGCCAAACGCAACCTAACTCAACCTATCGTGCCGTGACCACTACTGCTGACCACCCCAGAGACAAGCAGCTCAGGTTAGGGGAGAGGAGAGTTCAGATATCCATAGGAACACACTGTACAGACGAAGGTCATGGCTATCCTAACCGAATTATACCTAACCTAACCTCGCAAATGTATCATAATAGTGATCGCGGCAAATTACGTTTGGTTAGGTTAGTTTATATTATGTTTGGTCAGGTTGCCTTCGTCTTTTGTGCTATGCACAGCAATGCGGTCGATTTCTACGCTCTACTGTGCTCTAGCATATTCTGCCCGGCTCTGCGGGTGCCAGGAATAGCGGTCACGACCTGCTAAGTTGGGTTAGGTTATGTTTGGTTAGGTTAGGATAGGATAGATCCGTCTTTTATGCTGTACACTGCTATTTTGTGGACATCTGCGCTCTACATTGCTCTACTATACACTGCTCGACTCTGGGGAGGCCGAAAATATTGGTCGAGGCACGATAGGTTTTGTGAGTTTCCGTTTGGTTACGTAATGTTGGGATGTGTTTGGTTAGGATGTCTTTGACTTTCGCGCTATGCACTTGTATTCGGTGGATTTCTGCGCTATGCCGTGCTCTAATATCATCTGCTCCACTCTGCGGTGGCTAGCAATGGTGGTGCCGGCTCGATTGGTTTAGCCAAGCTACGTCTGGTTAGGTTAGGTTATGTTAGGTTTGGTTAGGATGGCTTCAGACTTTTGCTCTCGCCACGGCAATTCGGTGGGTTTCTGCGCTCTACTGTGATCTAATATGCTCTGGTTTGCTCTGTGGATGTCACGAACAGTGGCCGCGGCGAGTTAGGTTGCGCTGAGTTGCGATTGGTTAGGTTAGGTAAGGGCAGGGTGTGTTCGGATATCTATGGCTTTTGTGCTATATATTTTAATGCTGTGGATTTCTGCGCTCTGCTGTGCTGTGTTATATTCTGCTTGGCTTTGGGGCTGCCAGAAGTTGTATTCTCGGCACGTTAGTTTGAGGGAGTTTACGAATCGTTGGATTAGGCTAGCAAAGTTTGGTTAGGATTTATTCGCCTTTTGTGCTATACGCTGTTATTCGGGGGATTTCCGCATTCGGCATTGCTATCCTATACTCAAATCGTCACTGGGAATGCGAGCAATAGTGGTCGTGGCAAGGTAGGCAACGTTTGGCTATGTTACGTTCGGTGAGGTAGGGTTAGTGTGGCTTAGACTATTGTGCTATTCCCTGCTGTCCGCAGATTTCTGCGGTCTACTGTGCTCCAACATTTGCTGCTTGAATCTGAGGAAGTCAGCAATGATGGTCACGGAACGATAAGTTTTGTTATGTTACGTTTGGATAGGTTAGGATATGCAAAGCTCGGCCAGGTTATCTTTGACTTTCGTGCTATACACTGCTATTCGGTGGACTTCAGCGCTCTACTGTGCTCTAATAAGTTCTGCTCGGCTCTGGAGTGGCCAGTAGTAGTGGTCTCTGCAAGCTAGTTTGAGTTATGTTACGTTGCGATAGGATAGGTTAGGAAGGCTTTTTTGGGATTGCTGTGACTTTTGTACTATACACTGCTTTTTCGTCGATTCCTGTTATATACTGTGCTCTAATGTATTCCGATTGGCTCTGGGTATGCCAGCAGCAGTTGTCGCGGCACGGTGTGTTGATCAATGCTTCCCCTGTTTAGTTTAGATTATGCCAGGTTAGGTCAGGATATGTTCGACTTTTGTGCTATACACTGCTATTCGGTGGATTAGTGCTGTCTGCATTGCTCTTCTACGTTCTGCCCGTCTCTTGGGAGGCGTGCGAGGTCGTGGCACGTTAGGTTGAGTTAGGTTACGTTTGGTTTGGTTGAGCTAAGTTAAGTTTCGTTAGGATGGCTTTGATTTTTGTGGTAAACACTGCTCTCTGGTGGACTTCCGTGATCTTCCGTGCTCTAATGCGTTCAGCTTGGATCTGAGGAGGCCAGCAATAGTGGTCGCGGTACTTTAACTTGAGTTATGTTACGTTCGGCTATGTTAGTATTGGATATATAGGAATAGCGCTGTTCTGCCTTTTGCGTTATACAGTGCTTTCGGTGGGTTTCTGGGCTCCAGCGTGCTCTACTATGTTCTGCTCGGCCGTGTGGAGGCCAGCAATAGTGGTCTCGGCATCGTTATTTTGAATTGGGCTACGATTGTTTCGGTTAGGGTGGGTCATATAAGGTTTGGATACCCTTGACTCTTTCGCTATACACTGCTATGCGGTTGACTTCTGCGCTCTGCTGTGCTCGAGTATATTCCGGTTGGCTCTGCGGACGCCAGCAATAGTTGTCTCGGCATGTTAGGTTCAGTTAGGCTACGTTTGTACATGTTAAGTTTGGCGACGTTAAGAGAGGATAGTTTCGGCTTTTGTGCTTTACACTACTATCCGCGGATATCTGCGCACTGCTGTTTCCGTATATCCCCTCATCAGCTCTGCGGTAGCCAGTAAAAGTTGTCTCGGTTTGTTAGCCTGTGTTATGTTAAGTTCCCTTATGTTACGTCTGTAACGTTTGGTCAGGATTTCTCCGACATTTGTGCTATCAACTGCTTTCGGTAGATGTATGCGTCCTACATTGCTTTACTATACTCTGCTCAACTCAGGGGTGTCGGGCATTACTGTTCGTGGCACGATAGGCCGAGTTAGGCAACGTTTGGCTATGTTACGTTCGGTAAGGTTAGGATAGGACAGCTTACTCACAAGTGCTATATCCTGCTGCCCGCGGATTCCTGCGCTTTACAGTGTTCTAACAATTTCTGCTTTGATCTAGGGAAGCCAGCTATAGTGGTATCTGCTCGCTAGGTTGAGTTAGGTTACGACCCGCTAGGCTAGGTTAGGAAGGCGTTGTTGCGATTTCTTTGATTTTCGTGCCGTACACTGGTATTCGGTGGATTTATGCGCGCTCCATTGCTTTACTATACTCTCCACGACTCTGGGAGGCGAGCAATTGATGTCGCGGCACGTTAGGTTGCGTTGGATTATGTTTGGCTATGTTGGGTTATTTTATGTCTGGACAGGATAGCTTTGACTGTTGTGCTTTACACTGCTTCTCTGCCGATTTCTGTCATCTACTGTGCTCTACTATATTCTACTCGGCTCTGTGGATGCCAGCAGCAGTGGTCGCGGCACGATATGTTGAGCTATGCTTCATCTGGTTAGTTTAGGTTAGGTCAGGTTAGGTCTGGACATCATCGATTTTTGTGCTATACACTGCTATTCGGAGGATTTCTGCGCTCTGCTGTGCTGTAATACACTCTGCTTGACTGTGCGGAGGCCAGCAATAGTGGTCTCGTTATGTTTGGTATTGTTGTGTTACGTTTCGTTTGGTTAGGTTTGGAAGCACTGGTCAGGATTCCTTCGTCTCTTGTGCTGTACACTGCTATTCGGTGGACTTATGCTCTCTGAATTGCTCTTCTATGCTCCGCCCGACACTGGGGAGGCGTGCAATGGACGTCGTTGCAAGTTAGTTTGAGTTGGGTTATGTTCGGTTAGTTTAGGGTAAGTAAGGTTTGGTTAGGTTGGCTTAGACCTAAGTGCTATACACTGCTTTCCGGTGGATATCAGTGATCTACAGTGCTGTAATATATTCTGCTTCGCTCCGTGTATGGCAGCAGCTGTGGTCGCGGCACTTTAAGTTGAGTTATGCTACGCGGGGTTAGGTTTGGTTAGTTCCGGTTAGGTTAGGTTATAATCGACTTTTGTGCTATACACTACTATTCGGCGCATTTCTGCGCTCCACGTTGCTCTACTATACTCTGCACGGCGCCGGAGAGGCGATCAACAGTGGTCGCGGCACGTTAGTTTGAGTTATGTGTCGTTTGGTAAGCTCAGGTTAGGTTAAGTTTGATTATCGTAGCATTAACTTTCATGGCATATACTGTTAGTCGGTGGACTTCTGTGGTCTGCCGTGCTCTAATACATTCTGTCTGGATCAGGGGAGGCCAGGAGCAGTGGTCGAGGCTCGTGACGTTTAGGTATGCTACCTTTGGCTAGCTTCGCCTTTATCTGTTATGGTTAGGGTAGCTCTGACCTTCGTGCTATACTCTGTTATTCGGTGGATTTCTACGCCCTACTGCTCTCTTCTGTAACCTGCTCCGCTCTGGCAGGCCAACAATCGCGGTCGCGGCACGTCACGTTGGAATTGTCTAGTCTTGATTAGGTTACGTCTATTTGGGTTCGGTTTAGATGCCTTTCACTCTTCTGCTGTACGCTGTGATTCTATGGATTCCTGCGATCTACTCTAGTCTAATATGTTCTCTTCGGCTCTGGGGAGGCGAAGCATTATTGGTCGCTGCACGTTAGGTTGAGTTATGTTGCGCTTGGTTAGGTTACGTTTAGCTAGTTTGGGATAGGATTTCATTGACTTCTGGGCTATAAACTGCAACAGAGCGCATTTCTGCGCCCGCTTTGCTCTTATGTGTTCTGCTCGGCACTGGGGACACCAGCATCAGTGGTAACGGCAGGTTAGTGTGAGATACTCTACGTTCGGTTGGATCGCGCAAGTTTGGTTTAGGTCAGCATAGGTTAGGCTACCGTTGTATACACTGTCATTCGGTGGGATTTTGCGTTCTACTGTGCTCCATTCGATCCTGCTCGGCTCTTGGGAAGTCAGCAATTGCAGTCTCGGTAGGTAATGTTGCGTTAGGCTGCGTTCGCTTAAGTTGGGTTTGGTCAGGTTAGGTTAGCATATCTTAGACTTTTTTGCTTTACATTGAAATGCGACGGATTTCTGCGCTCTGCAGTGCTCCAGTATATGCTGCTTGTCTCTGGGGATGTCAGTAATAGTGGTCCATGCACGTTAGGTACATAGGCTACGTTCGGGTAGGTCACCATAGCAATGGCTAGGTCCGGTAGTTTCGACTTTTCCTCTACACACTGCGATTCTATGGGTTTGTGAACTCTAATGTGCTCTATCATACCCTTCTTTTCTCTGGGTGCTCCAGTAATAGTGGTCGCGGCACGTTAGTCTGTGTTACATTACGTTTGGTAAGGTTAGGTTAGATGGGGCTTGGTTAGGATGTCTTTGACTTTTGCGTTTTACAATGCCATTCGGTGGATATCTGCGATCCACTGTGCTCTAATATGCTATGCCCGTCTCTGGGCAGGACAGGAATTGTGGTGTCGGCTATTCAGGTTTAGTCATTCTACGTTTGGTTAGGTTAGGTTGGGTTATGTTTCGTAATGATATGACTGTCTTTTGCGCTATGCACTGCAATGCCGTGGATTTCTGCGCAATACTGTGCTCTAGTGTGTTCTGCTCGGCTCTGAGGTTGCTAGTATTAGCGGTACCGTCAGGTTAGGTTAAGATAGGCTACGTTCGAGTAGGTCACGTTAGCAATGGTTAAGTTTGGATAGCTTCAACTTTCCTTCTATACACTGCGATTGCATGGACTTCTGCGCTTTACTCTCCACTATTATCCCCTGCTTGACTCTGTGGAGGCCTGCAATAATAGTCGCGTCACGCTAGTTTGAGGTAGACTACGTTTTGTTATGTTGGGAAACTTGGGGTCCGGTCAGGATTGCTTCCACTTCCGAGCTCATCACTGCTATACTATGGACTTCTGCATTCTACTGCGCTCTGTGTGCGATAGCAGTTGTGGTCGCGGCACATCGGTTTGTGCTATGTTACGTTTGGCTACGTTAGGTTATGTAAGGTTTGGTCAGGATTCCTGTGACTCTTGTGCTATACGCAGTCTTTCGCTGTGTTTCTGCGCTCTACTGTGCCCTAACACGTTATGCTTGTCTCTAGAGAGGACAGAAATGGTGGTGTCTGCTCGTTAAGTTTAGTTATTCTACGTTCGGTTTGGTTACGTTAGGCTAGGTTTGGTTAGGATATCATCGGCTTTTGCCCAATACATTGTTATTTGGCGGCTTCCTGCTATCTACTGTGCTCTACTAAATTCCGCTTGGCCCTTGGGGTGCAGCAATAGTGGTCGCGGCTCGTTACGTTGAGTTGTTGTACGCTTCGCTTGGTTATGTTGATTTGGGATTTGTTTGGATAGCTTTGACATTTCTGCTGTACGCTGCGGTTCTATGGATTTCTGCCCTACACCCTCCTCTATTATATTCTGCTTGATTCTGCGGAGGCCAGCTATAATTGTCCCGGCACGTCAGCTTGGGTCAAGTTACGTTTGGTTTTGTTACGTTTGGCTATGTTAGGACGGGATATCTTTTTCTCTTGTGCTATGCACCGATATACGGTCGATTTCTGTGCCCCGCTGTCCTGTAATATGCGCCGGTGGTTACTTGGAATGCCAAAAATAGTGGCCTAGGCACGTTAATTTCTGGTAGGTTACGTTTCGTTAGGTCCGGTTGGCATAGATTTGGTTTGGATGTCTCTTACTTTTATGCTATACACTACTACTCGCTGCATATCTGCGCCCTACTGTGCTCTGATATGTCCTGCTTGTCTCTGTGGAGGCCGACAATAGTGGTATCGGTTCGTTAGGTTTAGTTATACTATGTTTGGGCGGGCCATGTTGGGCTTGGTTTGATTAGCATGACTTGGACTTTTCTGTTGTACACTGCTATTCGAGGGATTTCCGCGCTCTCCTGTGCTCTCATATGCTCTGAGGGGCCCTGCTGAGGCCAGCAATAGCGGTCCTCGGATGTTAGTTGAGTTAGTGAACATTTGGATATGTTAGGTTAGTTTGGGTCAGACCAAGATAGCTATGACTTTTCTGCTATACACTGCCGTTCTGCGGACTTCTGCGCTCCTATCTCCTCTAATATGAAGTGCTTAGCGATGGGGATCCCAGCAATATTTGTCTAGTCACGTTCGCTTCTATCATGGTACGTTGCGTAATGTTACGTTTGGTTCGGATAGGACAGCATAACATTGACTTTCGTGCTGTACACTGCTGTTCGGTGGATTTCTGCGCTCAACATTGCTCTACTATACTCCGCGCCACTCTGGGGTCACCAGCAATAATGGCCGTGTCACGACAGGTGGATTTAGGTTGCGTTCGGTTTGGTTAGGTGCGGTTATGTTTGGTTAGGATAACTCCGACCTCCGTGCCGTACACTGCTGTTCGGTGGTTTTCTGCGCTCTACTGTGCTTTACTGTAATCAGCTTGGCCTTGAGGAGGCGAGCAATAGATGTCGCGACACGTTAAGTTGAGCTTGACTGCGTTTGGTTAGGTTATGTTAGTTTGCCTTAGGTTTGAATATCCTTGACTCTTATTGTGTACAATGCGACCTAATGGATTTCTGCGCCCTTCTCTCCTCTAATATGTTCTGCTTGAACCTCGGGATGAGAGGAATGATGGTCTCGGCACGTTAGGTGGAGTTCGGCTACGTTCGGTTGTTTACGTTTCGTTAGGTTTGGGTAGGATAGCATTTACTATTGTGCTATGCACTGCGATTCTATGGATTTCTGCGCTCAGCTCTCCCGTAACATGTTCTGCTTGGCTCGAGGGAGAATATCAAGAGTGGCCTCGGCACGTTAGTATGAGATACGTCTAGTTCGGCTACGTAAAGTTTGGTTCCGGTAGGATAATATAGCATTGACTACTGTGCTATAAACTGCTTTGGGATAGATTGCTGCGCTCTACTCCGCTCTATTATGTTCTGCTTGTCTCTGGGGATTACAGCAATTGTGGCCGTGGCACGTTAGGTTGAGATAATTTACGTTTGGCTGGGTTATGATTGGTTCGGTTTAGTTAGGCTAGCTTCGACGGTTGAGCTATGCGCAGACATTGCATGGACTCCCGCGCTCTGCTCTTCTCTAGTATGTTCCGCCTGGCTATGTGGAGGCCAGCAATAGTGGTCTTGGCATGGTAGGTTAGGTTAGGCTACGCTTGGCTACGTTACGTTTTGTGAGGTTATTATAGAGCAACTCCGACTTTTATGCTATACACTGCTATTCGGTGGATTACTGCGCTCTTCATCGCTCTACCATACTCTGCTCGACTCTGTGTTGGCCAGCAATAGTGTTCGCGGCGCGGTAGGTTCTGTTATGTTATGCTTGGTTAGGTTACGTTAGGTTAGGTTTGGTCCGGACGGCCTTGACTTTTGTGCTATACACTGTCATTCGAATCGTTTCTGCGCGCTACAGTGCTCTAGTACCTTCTGGCATTCTCTGGGGATGCTGGCAATGATGGTGCCGACACGAAAGTGTTAGTTACTCTACGTTTGGTTGGGTTATGTTGCGTTAGGTTTGGTTAGTGTTGCTTCGACTTTTGTGATGTACACCGCTATTTGTTGGTTTTCTGCGTTATACTGTGCTCTACTACATTCTGCTTGGCTCTAGGGAGTCCAGCAATAGTGGTAGCGGCATGCTATATTGAGTTATTCTACGTTTCGTTAGGTTACGTTGGTTTGGGTTAGGTTCGGATAGCTTTGGCTTCTCTGGTATACACTACGATTATATTGATTTAAGCGCTCTACTCTCCTCTGATATGCTCTGCTTGGCTCTGTGCAGACCAGTGATACTGGTGGCGGCCCGTTAGGATCTGTTTGGTTACGTTTGGTTACCTTCGGTTTGGTAATGTTTGGCTATGATAGCTTTGACTTCAGTGCTATACACTGCTTTTCGGTTGGTTTCTGCTTTCGACCATACTATAATATGGTCTGCTCTCCTCTGTGGATGCCAGCAATAGTGGCGTCGGCTCGTAAGGTTTAGTTGTTCTATGTTTGGATAAGTTCGCTTTCGATAGGTTTGGTTAGATTTGTCTTCACCTTTGTGCTGTACGCTGCTATTCGGTGGATTTCTGCGCTCTACATTGCACTGCTATACCATCCTTGGCACCTACGATGCTAGCAATAGTCGTCGTGGCACATCAGGTTGTGTCATGTTATGTGTGGTTACGTTAGGTTAGAATAAGTTTGGTTAGGATATCTCCGACCTTTGTGCTATGCACCGCTATTCTGTGGACTTCTGCGTTCGACTGTGCCCTAATATGCTCTGCCTGGCTCTCGGAGTGCCAGCAGTTGTTGTCTCGGTACGTTAGGTTTTGCTATGCTACCTTCGGTAAGGTTACATTTGGACAGGATAGTTTAGACTGTCTTTGCCTTTATGATATTCACTGCCAGTCTATGGACTTCTGCGCGCTACTCTCCACTAATACGTTCTGCTTGGCAAGGGGGAGGCCAGGATCAGTGCCAAGCACGTACGTTTTGTTTGCCTCACGATTGATTATGTTTGGTTAAGTAAGGTTCGTTTCGGATAGACCTGACTTTTGAGCTTTACACATCAATGAGGCGGTTTTCTGCGCTCTTCATTGCCCTACCGTACTCCGGTGGGACCAACAATAGTCGCTCTGGCTCGTCTGGTTGAGTCAGTCTACGTGTGATTACGTTATGTCAGGACAAGTTTGATTGGGATAGCTTTGACTTTTGTGCTATACGCTGCTGTTTGGTGGATTTCTGCGCTCTACATTGCTCTATTATACTCTGCTCGACTCTGAGGAGGCATGCAAGGGTGGACTCGCACGTTAGGTTAAGCTAGGTTGCGTTTGGTTTGCATTACTTAGTGGTTTCTTACGCACTACATTGCTGAAATGTTTTCTGCTCTACTCTGTGGAGGCTAGTAATACAGGTCTCGGTACTTTAATTTGTGTTAGGCTACGTTTGGGTATGCTACGATCGGCTATGGCAGTAAAGCATAGCTTTGACTTATGTGCTATATACAGCTATTTGGTGGATTCCTGCCCTATGCTCTCCGGTATTATGCCATGCTTGGCTCTGGGGAGGCCAGCAATATTGGTCTGGGCACGAAAGGCTGAGTTTGTTTGCGTTCGATTACGTTATGCCCGTTTGGGTTAGATTTGAACTGTTATGTCTCTCTTGTCAAAGACTGCTATTCGGTGGACTTATGGGCTCGACTCTGCTCCACTATATTCTGCACGGCTCTGGGGATGCCAGCAATAGCGGTCTCTGCATGTTAGGCTGTGTTAGATTACGTTTGGTTATGCTACGATTAGTTAGGTCAGGCGAGTGTAGCTTTGACTATTGCGCTGTACACTGCCACTCGGCGGGCGTCTTCACTCTACTGTGCTCTAGCGTGTTCAGCTTGGCCCTGAGAAGGGCAGCAAGGTGGTATCGGCACGTTATGTTGCGTTAGGCTACGTTAATTTGGTGAGGTTAGGTCAAGTTAGGTTAGTGTATCGTCGACTATTGTGCTTTACACTGCATTGCGGAGGTCTTCTGCGCTCTACTGCGCTACAGAATGCTCTGCTTGTCACTGCGATGACAGCAATAGTGTTCTCGGCACGTTAGGTTGTGTTACGTTATGTTTGGATAGCTTAGGATTTTCTGCGCTATGTTAACGTAGCATTGACTTTTCTGCTATACATTGCCATTCCTAGGACTTCTGCGTTCTACTGTCATTTAATATGTTCTGTTTGGCGATGCGGAGGCCAGCAATAGTGGCCTCGTCTCCTTACGTTCAGTTTGTCTACGATTGGTTCAGTAGATTAGATTACGTAGGGTTAGGGTACCTTAGGCGTTTGTGCTCTTCGCTGCTGTTTGGCGCCATCCTGCGATCTACTGTGCTCTAACGTTTTACGCTTGGCTCCGCGTATTCCAGTAATAGTGGCCTCTGCAAATTAGGTTATATCAGGTTATGTTTGGGTATGCGTCGATTGTTTAGGTCAGGAGAGCATGGCTTTGACCTTTGTGATGTATTCTCTTACTCGGTGGATATCTGCCCTCTCCTCTGCTGTATCACACTCAGATTGACTTTGTGGACGCCTGAATTGTGATCGCGGAACGTTAGGTTGGGATATGTTACGTGTGGTTGGGTTAGGTTTGGTTATGTTTGGTTAGGATAGCTCCAACTTTAATGCTATGCACAGCATTTCCGTGGATTTCTGCGCTCTACATTGCGCTAATATTCTGTGCCTGGCTCTATTCAGGAGAGCAATGGTTGTCTCGGCACCTTATGTTGCATTAAGATACGTTTGGTTGGACCAGCCAGGGGAAGGATAGGTAAGGATATCTTTAGCTTTTGTGCTCTCCACTACCAGTCTGTGGACTTGTGCGCGCTACTCTCCTCTAACACGTCGTTCTCGGCGACGGGGAGGCCAGCGATAGCGGTCGCGTCACGTTAGGTTGAGTTCTGTTACGTTTGGTTATGTTACATTTGGTTACGTTAGGACAGGGTAGAACACACTTTTGTGCTATACACTGCTATTCGGTGGGTTCCTGAACTCTACTCTGCTATCGTATGCTCTGCTTGGCTTTGGTATGCCGGCAATAGTGGTCTCGGCACGTTAGGTTGTGTTACGATTCGTCTGATTGGGTTACGTTAGTTTGGGGTAGGCTTGGATAGCTTTGAATTTCGTGGTGTACACTGTTGTTCGGTGGATTTCTGCGCTCCACTTTGCTTTACTATAATCTAGTCGACTCTGGGAAGGACAGTAGTTGTGGTCTCGGCACGTTAGGCTCAGTTAAGCTACGTTTGCTTATGTTACGTTTGGTTAGGGTAGGACAGGAAGGCTTTGACTTTTGTGCTATGCACTGATATTCGGAGTACCTGTGCACTCCACTGTGCTCTAGTTCGCTCTGCCTGGCTCTTCGCAGACCAGCAAGAGTTGTCTCGGCCCGTCACGTTTTGTCATTCTACGTTTGGTTCGGATATGTTAGGTCAGGCATGGTTAGCCAACTTCGATATATCTATTAATCGTTGCAGTTTGCTGGCTTCCTACGCTCTCCTGTGCTCTAGCATATTCTGCTTGCCTCTGGGTTTTCCAGTAATAATTGTCTCGGCACGTTAAAATATGTTAAGTTACGTACGGATTTATTCCATTTGGTTATGTTAGGATAGGGTAACCTTAACCTTTGTACTATACGCAGCCATTCGGTGGACTACGGAGCTCTTCATAGCCTTACTACACACTGCTCGACTCTGGGGAGGCCAGCAATAGCGGTCGCGGATTTTTAGTGCTTGTCATATTACGTTTTTTTAGATTAGGTTTGCTTGGGTCCCGATTGTATAGCCCCGAATTTTCTGCTGCACCCTGCGTTTCTGTGGATTTCGGCACTCTACTCTCCCATATTATGCTCTGCTTGGCACGGCGGAGACCAGAAATATCGGTCGCGGCACATTAGCTTGGGTTGGATTACGTTTGGTTACGATATGTTCGTCTGGGTCAGGTTAGGTTAGGTTAGGTAGGGTTAGGTCGGATTTCTGCGCTCTACATTGCTCCACTATACTCCGCTCGACTGGGGTGATGCGAGCAATAGTGGTCTCGGTACATTATGTCGAGTCCGGCTACGTTTGGTTGGGTTAGGCTTGATCAGTTTCGGTTAGAATATCTTTGATTTTTGTGCTTTTCACTGCAACGCCGCGGAATTCTGCGCTCCACTGTGCTCCAATCTATTCTGCTTGCTCTGGGGAGATCAGCAATAGTGGTGCAGGGCGATTATGTGGTGTAGGTTAACGCTTGGTAATTTAATGCTTGGCTAGGTTATGTAAGGGCAGCCTTGTTTCTTGTGCTATACACTGCTCTTCCTCGGATTCCAGCGCTCTACTGTGATATAATATGCTCTGCTTTGCTCTAGGGAGTACAGAAATGGTGGCTGCGTCGCGTTAGGTAGTTTTATGCTACGTTTTGTTAGGGTAGGTTAGTCTATGATAGGTTAGGTTACCTTTGACTCCTCTGCTATACAGTCTCATTTTCTGTACGCGTGCGCTCTGCTCCCCTTCAGTATGCTCTGCTTGGCGATGTGGAAGCCAACAAATGTGGACTAGGCACGTTAGGTTGGATTTGGTTGTGTTTGGTTACGATACGTTTTGTTATGTCAGGACAGGATTACTTTCACTCTTGTGCCGTACACAGCTATTGGGCAGATTTCTGCGCTCTATATTGCTCTACTATACCCTGTTCGACACTAAGCTGGCCAGCAATAGTGGTTGCGGTACGAGAGTTTCAGACAGTTCAAGTTTGGATAGGCTAGGTTGGGTTAGGTTTGGTTATGACGGCTTTGACTTTTGCGCCACACGCTTCTATTCTTTGGATTTGTGCGCTCTACTCTGTACTACTATACTCTCCTCGACTCTGGAGAGGCCAGCAATAGTGGTTGCTGTGCGCTAGCCACAGCTATGTTACTTTCGGTTATTTTACGATTGGTTAGTTTAGGAGAGGGTAGCTTCGACTTTTGTGCCATACACAGCTACTCGGTTGATTTCTGCACACTTCTTTGCTCTACTATGCTCTGCTCGGCCCCTGCGAGGCCTGGAACAGATGTCGTTGCACGATATGTTTTAGGTTACATTTCGTTAGGATAGGTTTATTTACGCTTGACAAGGTTGGCATTGGCTTTTGTAATATACACTGCCGTTCGGTATGTATCTGTGCTCCACTGTGCTCTTATATGTTCTACTTGGCTCCGGGGAAGGCAGCAATAGGAGTCTCAGCTCGTTAGGATTATTTATTCTACTTCCGGTTAGGTTCGGTTATGTCAGTTTAGGTTAAGGTATCATTGACTTTAGTGCCATACACTGCTATCAGTTGGCTTTCGGCGGTCTAATTTGCTCTAGTATATTCTGCTTGGCTCTGAGGTGGTCTGCAAGAGTGGTCTCGGCGCGTTAGGTTGATGCATGTTACGTTTGGTTTGGTTAAGTTCGCTTGGGTCAGGTTTGGATAGCTTTTACTTTCTTGCATATACTGTCATTCCATGGATTTCTGCGTCCTGCTCTGCTCCGTTATGCTCTGCTAGAATCTGGGGAGGCCAGAAATAGTGGTCGTAGCACGTTAGGTTGTGTTGCGTTACGTTTGTGTATGTTACGGTTGGTTAGGTTAGGAGAGGGTAGCTTTGACCATCGTGCTATATACTACCATTCGGTGGATCTCTGCACCCTACTGTGCTATAGTATGTTCAGCTTGTATCTGCGAATGACAACATTAGTGTTATCTGCACGTCATGCTGATTTCGGCTAATTTCGGTTAGTTTGGGTTAGGTCAGGCTAGGTGACTATATCTCTGAGTTATGTGCTTTGGACTGCAATGCTGTGGCTTTCTGCGCTCTACTGTGCTCTGTTACATTCTGAGCGGCTCTGAGGAGGTTGGTAATAATGGTCAAGGCACGTTAGGCTGAGCTACGTTGCGTTTGGCTGTGTCACGTTTGAAAGGTTAGGCTAGGGTAACTTTGACTTTTGCGATATAAACTGCTGTTTGGTGGATTTTCGCGCACTACAGTGATCTAATATGCTCTGCTTTGTTCTGGGGAGGACGGAAATAATGGCCGCGGTGCGTTGGGTTGAGTTAGGTTTCACTTGGTTAGGTTGGGCTTGTTTGGGTTAGGTTAGGATGCCTTTGACTTCTGTACTCTACACTGCTATTCGGTGGACTCCTGCCCTCCGGTGTGCTCCGGTATGTTCTGCTATGGTCTGGGGTGGACAGCGATTGCGGTCTCCGCACGAAGGTCTGTTATTTTAGGTTCGGTTAGGATAGGTTAAGTCAACCTCGGCCATGTTATCTTTAACCTTCGCCATATACACTGCTTTTCGGAGAATTCCTGCACCCGACCCTGCTCAACTGTATTCTGCTTGACCATGGGGGTGTGAGCAATAGTCGCGGTACGCTATGTTGTGTTAGGCTACGTGTGACTATGCTATGATAGGATATGTTTAGGCAGGATGGCTACGTCTATCGTGCTATACATTATTTCCCGGCGCGTTCGTGTGATCAAATGTGCTCTACTGCATTTTGCTTTGCTCTGTGGTGTGTGGTAGCAGTGGTCGCGGCAAGCTCCGGTGAGATACGCTACGCTTGGTTAGGTTAGGTTCGGTCAGATTATGTTATGCTAACTTCGACTGTTGTGCTATTCACTGCAGTTCGGGGTATTTCTGCGAACTACTGTGCTCTGGTGCACTATCTATATACCATAATTGTCTGTATGGAGGTCGGCAATGCTTGTCTCGTTGTGCTAGGTTTAGTTAGGTTACGTTTGGATATACTGCATTTGACTAAGTTATGGTAGAATACTTTGACGTTTGTGCTTTACATTGCTATTCCTTGAGTTTCTGTGATCTACTGGTCTGTACTGCATTCTTCTTGGCTCTGGGAATGCCAGCAGCAGTGGTCGTCGCACGTCAGGTCGAGGTAGGCTACATTTGGTTAGGTTAGGTGAGTTTGAGTTTAGTCAGGCTAGCTTTGACCTTTCGTACTATACGCTGTTATTAGGTAGACTTCAGTGATACGCTGTGCTCTGCTACATTTTGCTTGTCTCTGGGGAGGCTAGGAGCAGTGGTCGCGGCAATTCGTCTTGAGTTATGCTCTGTTCGCTTAGGTTAGGTTAGGTCAGCTTATGTTAGGGTATCAATGACTTTTGCGCTCTTCGCTGCAATGCTGAGGGCATCTGCGCACTACTGTGCCCTAGCACACTCTGCTCGTCTCTGTGGAGGCCGGAAATTGTGTTCTGGCCATGTATGGTCATGTTAGGCTTCGTTTGGGTGTGTTACGCTTGGATAGGTCAGAATAAGCCACCTTGACCTCTGTGCTATCCACTGCTATTCGGAAGATTTCTGCGCCCTGATGTGCTCTAATTTCCCCTGCCCGGCTCTGGGGGTGCCAGCAATATCGTCCTTGATCATGTATGGTCATGTTAGGCTTCGTTTGGGTGTGTTACGCTTGGCTAGGTCAGAATAAGCCACCATGACCTCTGTGCTATCCACTGCTATTCGGAAGATTTCTGCGCCCTGATGTGCTCTAATTTCCCCTGCCCGGCTCTGGGGGTGCCAGCAATATCGTCCTTGTCACATTATGTTCAGATACACTACGTTAGGGCAGGTAAGGCAGGGTCAGATTGTGACTGGATAAGATTGACTTTTGCTCTATACACTGCAACGCGGTGGATTCCCGCGCTCCGCTGTGTTCTAGTGCATTCAGCTTGTCTCTGGGGAGGCTAGCAATACTGGTCCCTGCACGTTAGGTTTGAGATACGCCACACTTGGTTATGTTACTTTTAATAAGGCTAGGATATGATAGCTTAGACGTCTGTGCTATTTACTGCTATCGACCGATTTCTGCGCTCCACTGCGCTCTTATACTTTCTGCTTGGTTCTGGTTGGACGAGCAATAGTTATCTCGGCACGTTAGGTTGGGTTTAGCTGCGTTTGCCTATGTAACGTTTGGTTAGTTTAGGATAGAATAGCTTAGACTTTTGCGCCATACGCAGCTAGTCGTTGGACTTCTGCGCTCTGGTGTGCTATAGTATGTACTGCTTGGCTCTGTGGTGGCCGGTAATGGTAGTCCCGGCACGATAGCTTGAGTTGGGCTACTTTTCATCGAATTAGGTTGGGACAAGCTCGGTCAGGTTCACTTACAATTTCGAATTACACACTGACATTAGTAGTACTCCTGTGCTGCACTGTGCTCTACTATATGATGCTTAGCCCTGGAAATACCAGCAAAGTTGGTCTCGGCACGTTAGGTTCCGTTAGGTTGCGCTCGGTTAATTTATGTTTGGTTCAGTTCGGCAGGAGTAGCTGCGACTCACGTGCTACACACTGTAGTTCGGTGGAGTTCTGCGCTCGACTGCGCTCTACTGTATTCTGCTTGGCCCTGGGGAGGCCCCCAAAGGTGGCCGCGGCACGTTATGTTCAGGTAGGCTACGTTTGGTTAGGTTACGTTAGCTGGCGTTGAGCCTGGATAGCCTCTACTTTTGTCCTGTGCACTGCTATTCGGCGGGCCACTGCGCTCTAGTGTTGCTCTAGTATGCTCTGTTTCTCTCTGGGGTGGCCAGTAATTATGGGCTCGGCACGGTAGGTTGAGTTTTCTTGCGTTGCGTCAGGTTAGCACAGGAAGGTTAGGTTATGATATCTACGGCTTTTGTGCACTACATAGCAATGCGGTGGATATCTGCGTTCTGCTGTGTTGCAGCATATTCTGCATGGCGCTGTGAAGGCTAACAATAGGGGTCTCGGCAGGCTAGGTTGTGCTATTCTACGTTTGGTTATATTACGTTTAGCCACGTTAGGATAGGATAGTTTAGACCTCCGTGCTATACACAGCTATCCGCGGAAGTCTGCGCTCTACTTTGTTACAGTATTCTCTCCTCGGTGCTGTGGATGCCAGCAATAGTGGTATCGGCACGTTAGGTTGGGATGGGCTACATATGAGTAGGTTGTATTAGGCCAAGTTTGGTTAGGATACCTTCGACTTTCGGGATATACACTGTTACTGGGTGGATTCCTGGGACTCACTGTGCTCTGCTACATTCTGCTTGGCTGAGGGGAGGCCAGGAGCATCGGTCGCGGTGCGTTATGTTGAGATGTGGAACCTTTCGTTGGCTTAAGTTATGTCAGGTCAGGTTACGATATCTGCGGCACTTGTGCTGTTCACTGCAATGCGGTGGATTTCTGCGCACTACAGTGCTTTAGTACATTCTGCTTGTATCTGCGGTAGAAAGCAATAGTGGACCCGTCATGTTAGGTTGAGTTAGGTTGAGTTTGGATATGTTACGTTTGGCTATGTTAGGATAGGCTACTTTGACTTTTGTGCTATGCACTCCTTTTCCTTGAATTTCTGCGCCCTAGTGTGCTCTAGTATGCTCCGCCTCACAATAGGGTGTCGAGTAGTAGTGGTCTCGGCACGATAGGTTGAGCTAGATTACGTTTCGTGAGGTTTGGTTTGGTTAAGTATTGCTACGGTAGCTTTGACTTTCGCGCTATACACAGTTATTAGGTGTATTTCTGTGACCTACTGTGCTCTGTTGCAATCTGCTCGACTCTGGCGTGGCCAACAATAGCGGTCTCGGCACGTTAGGTTGATTTATGCTACGTTTGGTCATACTCCGTTCGTTTGGGTTTGGTCTGCGTAGCTTCGAATTTTCTGAAGTACTCTGCGATTATATGGATTCTGTGTTCTACTCTCTACTAATGTATTGCGCTTGACCCTCTGGAGGCCAGCAATAGTGGCCGCGGCACGTTAGGTTGTGTTGAGTTATGTTTGGCTATGTTACTATTGGCTCGGTTATGTGAGGATCGCTTTGACGTCAGTGCTATATTCTACTATTAGGAGGATTTCTGCTCGAGATAGTGCTTTAGTGATTTCAGCTTGGCTCTGGGAAGGCCAGTAATAGCGGTCGCGGCGCGTTACGTTGAGTTTGTCTGCGCTTGGTTATGTTACTGTTGGCTAGGTTAGGAGAGGATAACTCTGACTTTAGTGTCATAGTCTGCCATTAGTCTGATTCCTGCGGCACACAGCGCTATAATGCTTTCAGCTTGGATCTGGCAGGGCCAGCAATAGTGGCCTCTGCACGCAACGATATGTCAGGGTACGTTCGGTTAGGTTGGGTAGTGCTAGGTTTTGTAAGGATAGCTTTAACTTCTGTGCCGTACATTGCAACTCGGTGGACTTCTGCGTTCTACTGTGCTCTAATATGCCCTGCTTTGCTCTGGGGAGGCCAGCAATGGAGGCCTTGGCCTGTTATGAATACATGTTCTACGTTTGGTTGGGTAAGGTTAGGTCCGGTGTTGCATATGATGGCTTTGACTTCCGTGCTACACACTACTATTCGTTGGATCTCTGCACTCTTCGTTGCGTCCTATATCCAACTCGACCCTGGGGAGGCCAGCAATGGCGGTCGTAGCACGTTAGGTTGGGTTAGGCTTCGTTGGGCTAGGTTGTGTTATGTCAGGTTAGTTTAGAGTATCTTTGACTATTGTTCCTTGTACTTGAGTGCGGCGGATTCCTGCGCTCTCCTGTGCTCTGGTATATTCTGCTTTGCTCTGGAGAGGTCTGCAACAGTGGTCTAGACACGTTAGGCTGTGATAGGTAACGTTTGGTATAACTATATTTGTTCATGTAAGGCTGGGATGGCTATGACTTTTGTGCTGTACACTGCTATTCGGTCGATATCTGTGCACTGCATTGCACTACTGGCATCTGCTTGTCTCGGTGGAGGCCAGCAACGGTGGTCGTGGCACGTTCGTTTCAATTATGCTATGTTTGGTTAAGTTAGGTTTCGTTGTGTTTGGTCTGGGCGGCTTTGACTTTTGTGCCATAGACTGCTATTGGGTGGATGCCTGCGCTCTGCTGTACTCTAGTATATACTGCTTGGCTATGGGGATGCCACCCGTATTGGTTTCGGCACGTAAGCTTGTGTTCAGTTGCATTCGGCTATATTACGTTTGTCTAGGTTTGGTTAGGATGGCTTTGACTTTTGCACCATACACAGCTATTGAATGGATGCCTGCGCTCTACTGTGCTCTAGTTTGGCTACGTTACGTTAGTTTGGGTTAGGTTCGGATAGATCTGACTTTCGTGGTATACGGTGCTATACGTTGAATTTCTGCTCTCTAGTGTGCAGTAGTTCTTTCTGCATGGATCCAGCGAGGACAGCAATGGTGGTCTCAGTGGCCTAGGTTGAGTTACGTTACGCTTGGTTTGCCAAGGTTTGGAGAGGTCTGGTTGGGTTAGCTTTGTCTGCTGTGCTATACACTGCTATACGGAAGATATCTGTGAACTGCATTGCTCTACTAGCAGCTGTTTGTCTCCCGGATGGCCAGCATTAGCGGTCGTGGCAGGTTCGGTTGTGCTAGGTTACGTTTGGTTATGTTAGGTTAGGTTAAGTTTGGTTAGAACGGCTTTGACTTTTGTCCTATGCACTGTAATTCGGTGGATTTCTGCACTCTACTGCGTTACAGTATATTCTGCTTGTCTCTCTTGAAGCCAGCAATAGTGGTCTCGTCATGTTAGGCTTAGTGGTCTTCCGTTCGGTTATGTTACGTTTGGATATGTTAAGGTACGGTGACCTCGGTTTTTGTGCTATATATTGCTGTTTGGAGGATTTCTGTGCTCTACTGCGTTCTAGTATCCCCTGCTTAGCTCGGAGGTTGCCAGCAATAGTGGCCTGGGCGCGTTAGATTGAGGAAGATTACTTACATTCGTCCTACGCTTGGCAAGGTGTGGATACGATAGCCTTGACGTTTGTGCAATGCACTGCTATTCGGAAGATGTCTGCTTTCTACTGTGCTCTAACGTATTCTGCTTGGATCTGGAGATGTCATCAATATTGTTCTCGTCACGTCATGTGTAGTTAAATTACGTTTGAATATGTTAGGCCAGGACAAGTTTGGTCAGAGAATGCTTGACTTTTGTGCTATAAATTGCAATGCGTTGGATTTCTGCGCCCCGCTGTGCTCTAGTATATTCTGCTTGGATCTGGGGAGGCCAGCAATGGTGGTCTCGGCATGTTAGGTCGAGTTTAGCTACGTTCGCTTATGTTACGTTTTGTTAAGCAAGGACTGAATAGCTTAGGCTTTTTTGCCGTACGCTGCTATTTTGTGGATTCCTGCGCTCTACATTGCTCTGCTATACACTCCTCGAATCTGCGGAAACGAGCAATAGTGTGCGTGGCTCGTTAGGTTGAGTTATGTTACGGTTGGTTGGGCTAGTTTAGGCTAGCTTGGTTAGGATTGCATCGACTTTCGTGCTATAAACTGCTACTCGGTTGAATTCCGTGATCGACTGCTCTCTAGTGCATTCTGCTTGGCTCTGGGGAGGCTAGGTGCTGCAGTCCCGGCTGGTTGCTGTGAGCTATGCTACGCTTCGTTTTGTTAGACAAGGTCAGGCTATGTTAGGATATTTTCGACTTTTGAGCTATTCACCGCTATTCGGTGGATTTCTGCGCTCTAATGTGCTCTGATGTGCTCTCCTTGGCTCTGGGAGGCCAGCAATGTTGGTCTCGGCACGTTAGGTTGGGCAATGTTACGTAAGGCTAGGTTAGGTTTCTGCAGGTTTGGATAGAATTTTTCCGACTTTTGTGCCCCTCACTGCAATGCAGTGGGATTCTGCGCACCGCTGAGCTCTAGTACATTCTGCTTGCCTTTGTGGAGGTTAGCAATAGTGGTCTCGTCATGTTAGGTTTAGCTAGATTACGTTTGATTTCTTTACGTTTGGTTAGGTTAGGATGGGGTACATCGACTTTTGCGCTGCACTCCGACTTTCGGCTGGTTTCTGCGCTCTCAAGTGCTATAATATACTCTTCTTGGCTCTGGGTTAGCCAGTAGTGGTGGTCGGGGCACGTCATATTCAGCTATGCTTCATTCCCTAATGCTTGGGTAGGTCAGGTTAGGTTAGAACATCTTTGACTGTTGTTCTGTACACTGCTATTCGGTGGATTTCTGCGCTCTACATTGCTGTACTATACTCTGCTCGACCGTTGGAAGGCGAGAAATAGTGGCCACGTCACGATAGTTTGAGTTATGATACGATTGGTTAGGGTGGGACAGGCTACGTTTGGTTAGCATAGCTTTACTTTCGTGCTATATGCCGTTATTCGGTGTATTTCTGCGATCTACTGCGCTCTACTGCACTCTGTTTAGCTCTGGATAGGCCAGCAGCAGTGCTAGCGGCACGATGCGTTGAGCTACGCAGCGCTCGGTTAGGTTAGGTTACCTCAGGTTAGGCTAGGATATCTTGGACTTATGTGCTATCCACAGCAATGCCGTTGATTTATGCGCACTACAGTGCTCTAGTACATTCTGCTTGTCTCTGTGGAGGCCAAAAGTAGTGGTCTGGTCATGTTATGTTGAGCTAGGCTACCTTTGGGTATGTCACGATTGGCTAGGTTAAGGTAGCTTTGGATTTCGTGCTGTACACTGTTGTTCGGTGTATTTCTGTGATCTACTTTGCTCCAGTACTTTCTGCTTGGCTCTGAGGAGGCCAGGAGCAGTGGTGGCTGCACGTTGCCTTGAATGCTATACACTGCTATACGGAAGATATCTGTGAACTGCATTGCTCTACTAGCAGCTGTTTGTCTCCCGGATGGCCAGCATTAGCGGTCGTGGCAGGTTCGGTTGTGCTAGGTTACGTTTGGTTATGTTAGGTTAGGTTAAGTTTGGTTAGAACGGCTTTGACTTTTGTCCTATGCACTGTAATTCGGTGGATTTCTGCACTCTACTGCGTTACAGTATATTCTGCTTGTCTCTCTTGAAGCCAGCAATAGTGGTCTCGTCATGTTAGGCTTAGTGGTCTTCCGTTCGGTTATGTTACGTTTGGATATGTTAAGGTACGGTGACCTCGGTTTTTGTGCTATATATTGCTGTTTGGAGGATTTCTGTGCTCTACTGCGTTCTAGTATCCCCTGCTTAGCTCGGAGGTTGCCAGCAATAGTGGCCTGGGCGCGTTAGATTGAGGAAGATTACTTACATTCGTCCTACGCTTGGCAAGGTGTGGATACGATAGCCTTGACGTTTGTGCAATGCACTGCTATTCGGAAGATGTCTGCTTTCTACTGTGCTCTAACGTATTCTGCTTGGATCTGGAGATGTCAACAATATTGTTCTCGTCACGTCATGTGTAGTTAAATTACGTTTGAATATGTTAGGCCAGGACAAGTTTGGTCAGAGAATGCTTGACTTTTGTGCTATAAATTGCAATGCGTTGGATTTCTGCGCCCCGCTGTGCTCTAGTATATTCTGCTTGGATCTGGGGAGGCCAGCAATGGTGGTCTCGGCATGTTAGGTCGAGTTTAGCTACGTTCGCTTATGTTACGTTTTGTTAAGCAAGGACTGAATAGCTTAGGCTTTTTTGCCGTACGCTGCTATTTTGTGGATTCCTGCGCTCTACATTGCTCTGCTATACACTCCTCGAATCTGCGGAAACGAGCAATAGTGTGCGTGGCTCGTTAGGTTGAGTTATGTTACGGTTGGTTGGGCTAGTTTAGGCTAGCTTGGTTAGGATTGCATCGACTTTCGTGCTATAAACTGCTACTCGGTTGAATTCCGTGATCGACTGCTCTCTAGTGCATTCTGCTTGGCTCTGGGGAGGCTAGGTGCTGCAGTCCCGGCTGGTTGCTGTGAGCTATGCTACGCTTCGTTTTGTTAGACAAGGTCAGGCTATGTTAGGATATTTTCGACTTTTGAGCTATTCACCGCTATTCGGTGGATTTCTGCGCTCTAATGTGCTCTGATGTGCTCTCCTTGGCTCTGGGAGGCCAGCAATGTTGGTCTCGGCACGTTAGGTTGGGCAATGTTACGTAAGGCTAGGTTAGGTTTCTGCAGGTTTGGATAGAATTTTTCCGACTTTTGTGCCCCTCACTGCAATGCAGTGGGATTCTGCGCACCGCTGAGCTCTAGTACATTCTGCTTGCCTTTGTGGAGGTTAGCAATAGTGGTCTCGTCATGTTAGGTTTAGCTAGATTACGTTTGATTTCTTTACGTTTGGTTAGGTTAGGATGGCGTACATCGACTTTTGCGCTACACTCCGACTTTCGGCTGGTTTCTGCGCTCTCAAGTGCTATAATATACTCTTCTTGGCTCTGGGTTAGCCAGTAGTGGTGGTCGGGGCACGTCATATTCAGCTATGCTTCATTCCCTAATGCTTGGGTAGGTCAGGTTAGGTTAGAACATCTTTGACTGTTGTTCTGTACACTGCTATTCGGTGGATTTCTGCGCTCTACATTGCTGTACTATACTCTGCTCGACCGTTGGAAGGCGAGAAATAGCGGCCACGTCACGATAGTTTGAGTTATGATACGATTGGTTAGGGTGGGACAGGCTACGTTTGGTTAGCATAGCTTTACTTTCGTGCTATATGCCGTTATTCGGTGTATTTCTGCGATCTACTGCGCTCTACTGCACTCTGTTTAGCTCTGGATAGGCCAGCAGCAGTGCTAGCGGCACGATGCGTTGAGCTACGCAGCGCTCGGTTAGGTTAGGTTACCTCAGGTTAGGCTAGGATATCTTGGACTTATGTGCTATCCACAGCAATGCCGTTGATTTATGCGCACTACAGTGCTCTAGTACATTCTGCTTGTCTCTGTGGAGGCCAAAAGTAGTGGTCTGGTCATGTTATGTTGAGCTAGGCTACCTTTGGGTATGTCACGATTGGCTAGGTTAAGGTAGCTTTGGATTTCGTGCTGTACACTGTTGTTCGGTGTATTTCTGTGATCTACTTTGCTCCAGTACTTTCTGCTTGGCTCTGAGGAGGCCAGGAGCAGTGGTGGCTGCACGTTGCCTTGAGCCATGCTACGCATGGTTATTTTAGGTTAGGTCAGGTTAGGGCAAGATATCGTCGACTCTTGTGCTGTTCACAGCAATGCGGATGATTTCAGCGCACTACTGTTCCTTAGTACATTCTGCTTGTCTCTGTGGAGGGCAGCAATACTGGTCTCGTCATGTTAGGTTGTGTTAGGCTACGTTTGGATACGTTACGTTTGGCTAGGTAATGGAAGGCTACTATGTCTTTCGTGCTATACGCCGCTATTCGATGGGATTCTGCACTATAATGCGCATAATATGCTCTGATTAGCTCTGGGGTTGCCAGTAATAGCGGACTCGGCACGTAAGTTTGAGTAAGGTTAAGCCTCGTTGGGTTAGGTTAGGAAGGCTCGGTTATGGTTTCTTTGACTTTTATGCATTAAACTACTATTCGGAGGATTCATGCGCTCTATCTTGCTCTACTATACTCTGCTCGCATCTGGGGAGGTTAGCCACGGTGGTCATGGCGCGTCAGGTTCTGTTAGGTTACGATAGGTTAGGCATGGCTATGTTAAGTTTGGTTAGGATAGCTCTGACATTCGTACTACACGCTGTTATTCGGTGGATTCTGGTAATGTACGGCGCTCTGCTACATTCTACTTTCATGAAGGCACGTCAGCAGCAGTGGTCGGGGCACGTTGTGTTGAGCTATGCTACGTCTGGTTAGGTTACGTTAGAACAGGTTATGTTAGGATATCTACGGATTTGTGATATACACTGCCATGCGCTAGATATCTGTACTCCAATGTGCTCTAACATTCTCTGCTTGGCGCTGGGTACGCCAGCAATATTGGTCTCGTCACAATATGTTGGTTTACACCACGTTTGGATAGGTTATGTTAGGTCAAGTTAGGTCAGGATATGTTGGACCCTTGTGCTATACACTGCAATGCGGTGGATTTCTGCGCTCCGCTCTGCTCTGGTATACTCTGCTCGGCTCTCGGGATGCCAGCGATTGTCTTCTCGGCACATCAGGTTGAACTATGCTACGTTCGGCTATGTTACGCATGGTGGGGTTAGGATGGCACAGTATAGACTTTTGTGCTATACGCAGCTGTCCGCGGATTTCTGCGCTCTACTGTGCTCTTGTATATTCTGCTTGGCTCTGGGGATGCCAGAATTGGTGGTCGCTGCATGTCAGTGTAAGTTATGATACGTTCGCATATGTCACGATTCTCTAGGCTGGGAGATGATAACTATGCCTTTAGTGCCATAGCCTGCTGTTAGGTGGATTTCTGTGCCCTATAGCGCTCTAAGATTTCCAGCTAGGCTCTGAAAAGGCCAGTAATGATGGCCTCGGCATGTTATGATGACTCAAGTTACGATCGGCTAGATTGGGTCAGGCAAAGCTTGGTCAGTATAGCTTTAGCTTTTGTGCCGTATACTGCTATTCGGTGGACTTCTGCGCTCTACTGTGCTCTAGTATGTGCTGCATGGCTCTGGGGTGGGCAAGAATGGAGGTCCCCGCACGTTAGTTTGTGTCGGGCTTCGTTTGGTTATGACCGGTTGGTTTGAGTTGGGCATATACACTGGTACTATTCGGATTTCTGCGCTCTACTTTCCACTAATGTGTGCCACTTGACTCTGGGGAGGCCAGCAGTCGTGGTCCCGGCAAGTTAGGTTGAGCTATGCTACGTTCGGTTATGTTACGATTGATTAGGTTAGGAGGGGATAGCCTTGCCTTTAGAGCTTTATTCTGCTATTAGGTGGATCTCTGCGCCCTGCAGTGCACTAATATTTTCAGCTTGTCTCTTGCAAGACCAGCATGGGTGGTCTCGGCACGTTATGATGTGTCAGGCTACGTTCGCTTAGGTTGCGATAGGCTACGTTTGGTAGGGATAGCTTTAACTTTTGTGCTGTACACTGCTGTTCGGTGGATTTCTGCGCTCTACTGCGCCCTAATATGCCTTGCATGGCTCTGGGGATTCCAGAAAAGGTGGTCGCGTCTCGTCAGTGTAAGTTATGTTACGTGTGGTTATGTTACGATTCTCTAGGTTGGGAGATGGTAGCTATGTCCTTAGTGCCATAACCTGCAGTTAGGTGCATATCTGGGCCCTACAGAGCTCTAATATTTTCTGCTTGGCTCTGGTAAGGCCAGCAATAGCCGCCTCAGCACGTTATGATTGGTCAGGTTACGATAGGTTAGGTTCGTTCCGGACAAGTTTGGTCAGGATAGCTTTAACTTTAGAGCTGTACACTGCTATACGGTGGATTTCAGCGCTCTACTGCGCTCTAGTATGTCCTGCTTGGCTCTGGGAGGGACAGCAATGGCGGTCTCGTCACGTTAGGTTGAGTTAGGCCGTGCTTGGCTGTGTTCTGTTAGTCTGGGTTAGGTTTGGGTAACTCTGGCTTATCCGATATGCACTGCTGTTTTATGGATCTCTGCGTCCTACTCTCCATTAATGAGATCTGCTTGGCTCTGGGAATGCTAGCAATAGTGTTTGCGGCATGTTATCTTGGGTTAGGTTACGTTTGGTTATGTTGCGATTGTTCAGGGTAGGAGAGGATAGCTTTGGCCTTAGCGCTATAGTCAGCTATTAGGTGCATTTCTGGGTCCTACTGTGCTGTAATATTTTCAGCTTGCCTCTGCGAAGCCAGCAGAAATGTTCTCGGTACGTTAGGTTGAGTTTAGGTATTCTTGCTTATGTTACGTTTGGATATGTTAGGAACGAATAGCTCAGACTTTTGTGCCATACGCTTCTATTCGTCGGATTTCCGCGCTCTACTGTACTCGGATATGCTATGTTTGGCTCTGTTGCTGCCAGTAATGGTACTCCCGGCAGGACAGCTTGAGTTGCGTTGCGTTCCTTTGGGTTAAGTTAGGAAGGCTTGGTTAGGGTTTCTCTGACTTTGCGCGCTCTACATTGCTCTACAATACTCCGCTTGACACTGGGGAGGAGAGTAACAGAGGACTTTGCACGATAGGTTGAGTTAGGTTACGTTTGGTTGGGAAACGTTGAGTTTACTTTGGTCAGGGTGAATTTGTCTTTCGTGCTGTGCACTTCTTTTCGTCAGATTTCTGAGATCTGCAGCGCTCTACTATATTCCGCCTTGCTTCGTGGATGCAAGCAGCTGTTGACGCCGCACGTTATGTCGAGCTATGCTAGGTTCGGTTATGGTGGGTTAGGTCAGGTTAGTTCAGGGTATCTTGGTCTTTTGTGCAATTCACTGCTAATCGGTGGGCTTCTGCTCCCAACGCTGCTCTACCACACTCCGCTCGACAGAGGGGAGCCGAGCAATAGTTGTCCTGGCACGTTACGTTGAGTTATGTTACGTTTGGTTACGTTTAATTCGGATAAGTTTGGTTAGGACAGCTTTGACTTTCGTGCCATACACTGGCTCTCGGTAGAATTCTGTGAACTACTGTGCTCTACTGCATCCTGCCTGGTTCAGGGGATGCCATGTGCGGTGTTCGCGGGACGTTATGCTGAGCTATGCTGCGCTTGGTTAGGGTAGTTTACGATAGATTAGGTTGGGATATCTGCTGCTTTTGTGTTATGAATTGCAACGCTGTGCATTTCTACGCGCTGCTGTTCTGTAGCGCATTCTGCTCGGCGCTGGGGAGGACAGCAGTAGTGGTCTCGGCAGGTTAGGTTCGGTTAGGCTACCTTTGGTGACGTTAGGAGAGGATATTTCAGGCTTTTGCGCTGTACACTGCTGCCCGCGTATATCTGCGCCCTACTGCGTTCCTATATTTTCTGCTTGGCTCTGTCTAGGCCAGCAATAGTTGTTTCGGCATGTTAGGTTTTGTTATGCTACGTTTGGTTAGGTTAGGTAAGGTTAGGTTTAGCTAGGCCAGGTAACTTAGACTTTCGTGCCATACTATGCTTTCGGAGTATTACTGCGCTGTACTGTGCTCTACTAAATTATGTTCAGGCCTGAGAATGCCACCAGTATTGTTGCCAGCACGTTTGTTTGTGTTAGGCTTCGTTTGCCTAGGTTAGCTTCTGTGAAGTTAGACTAGGATATTTTTCACTTTTGCGCCTTGCACACCAGTGCGGCGGATTCATGTGCACTCTTGTGCTCTAGTATATTCCGCTTTGTTCGGTGAAGGTCAGCATTATCGGTCAAGGCATGATAGGTTGCGTTATGTTACTTTCGGTCGTGTTATGTTTGGTTAGTGTAAGAGAGAATAGCTTTGACTTTTGCGATGTACACTGTTTTTTTGAAAGAGTTCTGCTCTCTGCTGTGATATAATACTCCCTGCTTTGCTGTGCGGATACCAGAAATGGCCGCCACGGCTCGTTATGTTGAGTTAGGTACGTTTGGTTAGGTTAGGTTTGCTTGGGATAGGTTGGGATATCTTTGGCTATCGTACAATACTCTGTCATTCTACGGACCTCTGCGTACGTCTCTCCTCTTATATGCCCTGCTTGGCGTTCTGAAGGCCTGCAACAGTGCTCTCGGCGCGTTAGGTTGAGGTGTACAACGTTCGGTTATGTTACGTTTGGTTAGCTTAGGATCAGGTAGCTTTGACTTTTATGGTATACGCCGCTTTTTGGTGGACTCCGGCGATGTGCAGTGCTCTAATATGCCCTGCATATCCCACGGGAGGTCAACAATATTATTCTCGGCACGTTATTTTCATCTATGTAACGCTCGGTTTGGCTGGGTTGGGACATGCCGGGTGAGGATATCTTTGACTTTTGTGCCGCATACAGCATTGCGGTGGATTACTGCGCTCTACTGTGTTCTAGTATTTTCAGCTTGGCTCTGGGGAGTCCAGTGCTGGTGGCCTAGGCACGCTAGCTTGCCTTAGGTTACACGTGGCTTGTCTAGGTTAGGATATATTTGGCTTGGATAGCTTTGTCTTTTGTGCTATACACTGCTATTCGTTCGATATCTGTGCGCTGCATTGCTCTAGTAGCATCTGCTTGAATCTGGGGCGGCCAGCAATTGCGGTCGTGCACGTTTGGCTGAGATATGTTACGGTTGATTTGGTTAGGTTCGGATAAGTTAGGTTAGGATGCCTTTGACTTTAGCGCAATACACTCCAATTTGGTGGCTATCTGCGATCTGCTTTGTTCTACTATACTCTGATCGACTCTGGCGAGGCCAGTAATAGATGTCTGGTCCCGATAGGTTGAGTTTGGTTACGTTTGGTTACGTTACGGTAGTTTGGGTTAAGACGGAGAGATATGTCTTTCGTGGTATACGCTGTTTTTCGTTAGATTTCTCAGCCGTACTGTGCTCTAGTATGCTCTGCTTGTATCTGGGGAAGCCGGAAATAGTGCTCGCGGCGCGTTAGGTTTAGTTAGCCAACGTTAGGTTATGTTCGGTTTGGTCTGGTTAGGTCAGGATGTCTTTGACTTTTGTGATATACATGGCTATTTGGTGGCTTTCTGCGCTCTTCTCTACTCTAATATGCTCTGCTTGGGGCTAGGAATGCCAGCAGTGGTGATCTCGGCAGGTTAGGTCGTGGCAGGCTTCGTTTGGCCATGTTAGGTTTTGTCAGGTAAAGTTATGGTACCTTTAACTTTAGTGCCTTGCACATGAGTGCGGCGAATTTATGCGCTCTCCTGTGCTCTAGTTTATTTTGCGTTGCTCTGGGGAGGTCAGCAATAGTGGTCTAGGCACGTTAGGTTGGTTATGTTACGTTCGGTTTTATCATGCTCGATTAGGTTAGGAGAGGGTAGCTTTGACTTTTGCGCTGTACACTGCTATTCCGTGGATTTCTGCGCCCGACTGTGCTGTAATAATTCTGCTTGTCTCTGGGGACGCCGGCGATAATGTTCGAGGCACCTTTGGTTGAGACATGTTCCGTTCGCCTTTGTTAGGTTAGGGTAAGTTTGGTCAAGGTGGGTTTGGCTTTTTGTGCTGTACACTGCTATTCTGTGCATTCCTGGCTCCACTGCGCTCTAGTACATCCTGCTTCGCTCTTGAGATGGCACCTCGACAAGTTAGTCTGAGATAGGTTGCGTTTGCTTATGTTAAGTTTGGTTAGCTTAGGACAGGTTACCTTGACTTTTGTGATACATACTGCTTTTCGGTGGACTTCTCCGCTCTACTGTCCTTTAATATGCTCTGCTTGACCCTGGGGAGGCCGGAAATAGCGCCCGGGGCGTGCAAGGTTGGGTTAGGTTACGTCTGGCTAGGTTATGTTAGCATGGGTATGGTCTGGATATCTTTGATTTTTCTGCTAAGAACAGCGGTTCTATTGACTTCTGCGCTGTACACTGCGTTACGACGCTCCGCTTGTGTCTGGGGACGGCAGGAATAGTGGCCGCTGCTAGTTAGATTGAGTTATGCTGCTTTCGACCCGGGTAGGCAGGGTAGGGCTTGTTGGGGATAGATTTTACGTTAGTGCTAAACACTGATATCCGGAAATTTTCAGCGCTCTAGGTTGCTCCGCTATGCTGTGCTTAGCTTTCGCGTGGCCAGCGATGGCAGTCGTGGAACGTCAGTATGAGCTACGTTACGTCTGCTTATGTTACGTTTTGTTATGTTAGGACTTGGTAGCTTTGACTTTCGTGCTATACGTTGCAATTCGGTAGATTCCTGCCCTCTACCGTGCTCTACCCTTATCTGCTAGTCCCTGGGGAGGTCAACAGTTGTGGCCGATGCACGTCACTTTGACTTTGGCTACGTTAGGTTTGGTTACGTTTGTTTGTGTTATGTTTACATATCATTGACGTTTATGATGTACACTGAGATTCTATGGATTTCTGCGCACTACTCTTACCTCATATGTCCTGCTTTCCTCTGAGGAGGTCAGCAATAGTTGTCTAGGCACATTAGGTTGTGGTAGGTTACGTTTGCTAGTGTTACGATTGCCTAGGTTAGGAGAGGATGGCTTTGACTTTTGTGTCGTGCACAGCTATTCCATGGACCTCTGCGCTCTACTGTGCTCCAGCAAATTCCGCGTTTCTCTGGGTAGGCCAGCAATAGCGGCCTCAGCGCGTTAAGATAGGTTTGGTTACGATAGGTTATATTACGTTTGGATACATTAAGGTAGGATGAAGGTAACTTTTGTGCTATGCACTTCACCTCGGAGGATTTCTACGCTCTACGTTGATATGCTATAACCTGCTCGACTCTCGTGATGACAGCAATAGTGGTCTCCTCTCGTTGCGATGGGTCAGGCTGCGTTTGGATGGGTTATGTTCGTCTGGGATAAGTTTGAATAGATTTGATTTTCGTGGTACACACAGTTACTTTGCGTATATCTGCGCACTGCTGCGCTCTAACATATTCTGGTTGGCCGTGGGGTCCCAGCAATAGTAGCCGTGCCAAGATACGTTGAGATAGGCATCGCTTGGGTAGGATATGTTGACCTGGGCTAGGAGCGTGTAGCTATGACTTCTCTGCTATACACAGCGGCTCTATGGGTTATTGCACTATACACACTCTAATCTGTACTGCTTGGCTCCGGGGAGGCCAGCAATAACGGTCGCGGCACGTTAGGGTGGCTTATGTTACGTTTGTGTATGTCACGATTGGTTAGGTTAGGAGAGGATTCCTATGACTTTTGCCATATACACTGCTACTCGGTGGATTTCTGCGCTCTACTGTGCTCTAATGTGGTCAGCTTGCTTCTGGAAAGGCCAGAGATATTGTTATCGGCTCGATATGTTTAGTTAGGCTACGTTTGGTACGTTAGGTTAGGTAATATTAGGTTAGGATATCTTCGACTTTTGTGCCATGCTCCTCAGTGGCGCGGATTTCCGCGCTCTCCGCTGCTCTAGTATATTCTGCTTTGCTCTGGGGATGTCAGCAATAGTGGCCCCGGTAGGTTTGGTTAACTTAGGCCGCGTTTGATTGTATTACGTTTGGATAAGTTCGGATCGAATAGCTTTTACCCTTGTGCTATGCACTGCTATTCGGTGGATTTCTACACTCTGTTCGACTATGGGGAGGCCAGTACAAGTTTTCTCGTCGCTTCATGTTGAGTAGGCCGCGTTTGGCTACATTATGTTAGTTTGGTTTAGGTTCGGATAGATTTGACTTTCACGGTATACCCTGATATTCGGTGGATTTCTACGCTCTACTGTGCTCTACTATATTCTGCTCGGCCGTATGGAGTCCAGCAATAGTGATCGCGGAACGTTAGTGTTAGTTTGGCTATGTTTGGTTAGATCCTGTTGGTTTGGGTTAGGCTTAGGTTGCTTACTCTTTTCCGATATACGCTGCGATTCTATGGATTTCTGCGTTCTACTATAAACAAATATGTTCTGCTTGGCTTTGCGTGTGCCAGCAGTCATGGTCGCGGCACGTTAGGCTGTGTCAGGTTACGCTTGGCTATGTTACGATTGGCTATGTTAGGAGGACATTTGTGCTACACACTGCAGCTCGGTGGATTTTTGAGTTCTACATCGCTCTAATATGCTCTGCACGTCTCTGGGAATGCATGCAATGGTTGTCCCGGCGCGTTGTGTTGAGTCAGGCTACGTTTAGTTGGGTAAGGTTATGGCAGCGTGGATTTGGATAACTTCCACTCTTGTGCGATACACTGCAGTGCCGTCGACTATTGGGATTTACTGCGTTCTAGTATATTCCGCTTGGCCATGTGGAGGCCAGCAATAGTAGTCGCGGCACGTTATGTTGAGATTGCTATGTAAGGCTAGGATAGGTTAGTTTGGCTTAGGTTTGTGTACCTTCGACTTTTCTGCTGTACACTGCGATTCTATTGATTTCTACGCCCGATTCTCCTCTAATTCGTACAGCCTGTCTCTGAGGAGGCCATCAGTAGTGGTGGCGGCACGTTGGGTAGAGCTTGTGTACGTTTGGTAATGTTACGATTAGCTAGGTTTGGAAAGGATTTCTGTGACTTTTGCGCTATACACGCCTATTCGGCGAACTCCTGCGCTCCACTGCGCTCTACTATGCCCTGCGTGGCTCTGTGGAGGACAGCGACAGTGGCCTCGGCACGTTAGATTGAGTTATGTTGCGTTCGGTTATATTACATTTGGATGGGTTAGGAAAGGATAGCTTTATTTTTGTGCTGTATACTGCTATTCGGCAGATTCCTACGCTCTACTCCTTTCACATGTGCTATGCTTGGCTTTGGGCGGACTGCAACAGCGGTTTAGGCAAGTTACATTGGTACGTGTTACGTACGGTTAAGACACGATTCGTTAAGTTAGGAGAGGACAGCCTTATATTTAGCGCTATACAGTGCTATTCGGTGGACGTCTGCGCTCTGCTTTGCCCCAATATATTCCTCTTGTCCCTGGTACGACCAGCACTAATGTTCGTGCCACGCGTGGTTGAGTTATGTTCCGTTCGCATTGGTTAGGTTAGGATATGTCTGGTCGAGATGGCTTTGACTTTTGTGCTATACACTGCTATTATGTGCGTTCCTGCGCTTTACCGATGTCTAGTATATTCTGCTTGGCTGTGCGGAGGCCAGCAGTAGTGTTCCCGGGACGTCAGCCTGAGTTACTTTGCGTATTGCTATGTCACGATTGGTTAGGTTAAGAGAGGATAGCTTTGACCTTTGTACTCTACACGGCTATTCGGAGGAATTCTGCGCTCTACATTGATACACTAAGCTCTGCACGACTCTGGGCAGACAGGCAATAGCGGTCGTGGCACAATAGATTTAGTTAAGTTACGTTCGGTTAGGATATGACAGGTTAAGTTTGGATACGATGGCACTGACTTTTGCGTTATACACAGCTGCTCGGAGATTTCTTCGCTCTACTGTACTCTAATGTGTTATGCTTCGCCCTCGGGAGGCCAGTAACTGTGGCGGCTGCACGTAGGGTTGTGTTTGGTAACGATTGTTCGTGTTACGTTTGGTTAGGTTAGGATAGTGTACCTTTCAACTTTATGCTGTACACTGCTCTTCGGTGTATTTCTGCGCTCTACGTTGCTCTACTATACTCCGCTCGACTATCGGGATGCCAGAAGTAGCGGTCGCCGCACGTTAGCCTGGGTTACGTTGCGTTCGGTTAGGTTAGGTCACGTTGTGTTACGTTAGGGTGTCTTTGACTTTTGTGCTATCCTGCTATCCTATGCGTTTCTGCGCTCTTCTGTGCGGTATCACGCGCTACTTGTCCCAGTGGAAGCGAGGAATAGCGCTCTCGGCACGTTGGGCTCTGTAATGTTACGTTCGGTTGTGTCAGGTTTGGCTATGTTTGGTTACGATAGCCGTGACTTTTGGGCGATGCACTGTTATTCGGAAAGTTTCAGCGTTCTACGTTGCGCTGCTATACACTGGTTAGCACTCGTGAGGCCAGCAATAGCGGTCGCGGCACGTAACGTTGGGTTACGGTGCATCCGCCTATGTCACGTTTGGTTAGGCTAGGTTAGGATATCTTTGACGTTCGTGTTATACACTGCCATCCTATGGACCACTGAGCTATGCCCTCCACTAATATGCCCTGCTTGGAGATGGTGAGGCCGGCAGTTGTGCTCTCGTCACGTTAGTCTGAGATACGTTGCGTCCGGTTATGCTATGTTTGGTTAGGTTAGGATAGGATACCTTAGACTTTTGTGCTACACACTGCCCTTCGATGCATTTCTGCGCTGTACATTTATCTACTATATTCTGTTCGACTCTTGGGAGGCCAGCAGTGCTGGTCTCGGCAGGTTAGTTTTTGTTGGGGTACGTTCGGTTACGTTAGCTTACGTTGCATTATTTTAGGGCAGCTTCGACTTTCCTGTTATAAGCTGTTATTAGAAGGAATCCTCAGCTCTTCTGTGCTTTACTGCACTATTCTCGAATTTGGGGAGCCCAGCAATAGTGGTCGCGGCACGTTATCCTGTGTTAAGTTATGTTTGGTTATGTAACGATTTGTTAGGATAGAGAAGGATGGCTTAAACTTTTGTGCTGTACACTGATGTTCGGTGTGTTTCGCGCTTTACGTCACTCTAACATGTTCTGCTTGACTCTTGGGAGGCCAGCAAGAGCGGTGGCTTCACGTTAGGTTGTGTTACGATTGGCTAGGTTAGGAGAGGGCAGCTTTGACTTTTGTGCTATAACCTACAGTTCGTTGAACGTCTGCGCTCCACTCTGATCTAATATGCTCTGCTTGTCGCTGGGAATGCCAGCAATACTAGTACATACTAGTAATACTCGACACGTTATGTTGAGTTAGGCAACGTCTGGTTATGTTTCGTTTGGTATGGTTAGGTAAGTGTAGCTATGATACTTGTGCTATATACTGCTATACGATTCATTTCTGCTCTCAACATTGCTCTACTATGCCCTGCTCCTCTATGGGGAGGCCAGAAATGGTTGTCTCGGCTCGTACGACTGAGTTTAGCTACGTTTGGTTGCGTTACGGGCGAGGTCTCGGCCTGTTAAGTTTAGTCTCTCTACGCTCGGTTTGGTTAGGTTAGGGCTGGTTCCGTTAGGATGGCTCTGACTTTTGTGCTGTGCACTGTTATTCGGTGGATTTGTGTGCTCTACATAGCTCTACTATGCTCCGCTCGAATCTCGGGGTGACAGCAGTAGCGACCGTGGGGCGTTAGGCCGAGGTTTTTCACGTTCGGTAAGGTTAGGTTTGGCTCGGTTTGGCTGGGATAGCCGTGACTTTCGTGCTCAGTACTATGCTCCGCTCGAATCTCGGGGTGACAGCAGTAGCGACCGTGGTGCGTTAGGCCGAGGATTTTCACGTTCGGTAAGGTTAGGTTTGGCTCGGTTTGGCTGGGATAGCCGTGACTTTCGTGCTCTACACCCTCATTCTGTAGATTCCTGCATCTACCGTGCTCTACTCTAACCTGCTAGTCCCTGTGGAGGCAAACAATGGTGTTCGTTGCTCGTTACGTCTAGTTTGGCTGCATTAGGGTAGGTTATGATCGTTTGGGTTATGTTTGGATATTTTTGACTTTTCCCATGTACACTGGGACTCCATGGATTTCTGCGCCCTACTCTCCTCTTATGCGTCCTGATTTCCTCTGGGGATGTCAGCAATGATTGTCTATGCATATTAGGTTGAGTTGGATTACGTTTGGTTTAGTTATGCTTGGTTAGGTTAGGTCAGGATATCGTCGTCTTTTGTAATATAAACTGTAATGAGGTGGATTACTGCGATCTACATTTCCCAAGTACGTTCTGCTTGGCTCTGGGGAGGCAAGCAATAGTGGACTCGGCACGTTAGGATGATATTGGCTACGTTTTGTTATGTCACGTTTTGTTCGGTTAGGATATGGTAGCATCAACTGTTGTGCTATGCACTGCGATTCTATGGATTTACTTGCTGTAGTCTCCTCGAATGTGTCGGGCTTTGCTCTAAGGAGGGCAGCAATAATGGTCTCGGCATTTTAGGATGTGTTTGGCTACGTTTGGTTACGCTACGTTTGGTTCGGTTAGGGTACGATAGCTTTGACTTTTGTGCTATACACTGCAATGCGGTGGATTTCTGCGATCTATTCTGATCTAATACGCTCTGCTTGGCTTTGGGGTTGCCGGCAACGGTGGTTTCTGCACGTTAGGTTGAGTTAGGCTACGTTTGGTTACATCATGTTGATTCGTGTTAGGTTCGGATAGCTTTGGCTTTCTCGTTATAAACTGTTATTCGGTACAATTCAACGCTCTACTGTGCTCTACTATACTCTGCTCGAATCTGGGGTCGCCATCAGTAGTGCTCGCGGCACGTTACTCTGAGTTATGTTACGTGTGGCTATGTTACGGTTTGTTTGGTTGAGAAGGGATGGCTTTAACTTTTGTGATGCACATTGCTATTCAGTGGTTTCCTGCGCTCTTCGTTGCTCTACTATACTCTGTTCGACTCTGGGGAGACCATGAATAGCGGTCGTCGCACGATAGATTTATATAGGTTACGTTCGGTTAGGACAGGTTAGACTACGTTTGGATAGGATGGCGTAGCCTTTTGTGTTATACACAGCTATTCGGAAATTTCTGCGCTCCACTTTTTTCTAACGTGTTCTGCCTGGCCGTGGGGAGGCCAACAATAGAGGTCTCGGCACGTTAGACTTAGTTATTCTAGGTTTGGTTAGGTTAGGTTAGGACTTCTTTAACCTTTTTGCTGTAAGCTGCTATTTGGAGGCCTTCTGCGCTCTAGCGTGCTCCAGTATATTCTGCTTGGCTCTGGGCAGGCCAGAGATGGTGATCTCGAAACTGTAATTTGAGTTAAGCTGTATTCGGTTATGTTGCGTATGGCAATCTTAGGATACGGTAGCTTCGACTGTTGTGCTATGCACAGCGATTATATTGACTTCTGCGCTCTGCTCCCCTCTAATATGTTCTACTTGGCTCTGGTGCTGACAGCAATCGTCGGATAGGCGCGTTAGGTTGGGATTTGTTACATTTGGTTGCGTCAGGTTAGGTTAGATTAAGTTAGGATATCTCTTACTTTTTTGGTCTACACTGCTATTTGGAAGATTCCAGCGTTCTACACTGCTCTGCTATACTCTGCATTGCACTCGTGAGGCCAGAAATTGCTTTCGTGACACGTCAGTTTCGGTTACGTTACGTCTGCCACATTTATACAAGTTTAGGTTCGGATATGGTAGCATTGACTTTTGTGCTATACTCTGCTATTCGGTTGGCTTCTGCGCTCTGCCGTGATTCAAAATGTTCTGCTTTTCTCTGGCGATGCCAGCGATAGAGGTCTCAGCCTGTCAGGATTAGTTATTCTATGCATTGTAAGGTTAGGCTAGGCCAGGTTTGGCAAGGATGGCTTTGGCTTTTGTGCTGTAATCTGCTTTTCGGCGGATTCCTGCGATATACGTTGGTCTACTATACACCGCTCGACTCTGTGGAGGCCAGTATTAGTGGTCGCGGCCCATTAGGTGGTGATAAGATACGCTTGGTTACGTTACGTTCGCTTGGGTTATGCTCTGAACGATTTGACTTTCGCAGTATGCGTTGCTACTTGGTGAATTTCTGCGCTATACTGTACTCTAATATGTACTGCTTGGCTGTGCGGTGGCCAGCAATATAGGTGTCGTCCTGTTAGGTTCAGTTATTCTGCGTTTGCCTTTGTTCGATTGCGTTTGGTCATGTTAGGTTATGCTTGGTTTGGTTGGGCTGGCTTTGACCTTTGTGCTATACACTGCGATTCTCGGGTGTTCCGCGTTCTACTGTGCTTAAATATGCTCTGCTTATCGCTAGGGTGGCTAGCAATAGTGGTCGCGGCACGTTCGGTTCAGCTATGCTACGTTTGGCTTGGTTAGGATAGGATAAGCTTGATTAGGATGGCTTCGACTTTTGCGCTATAGGCTGCAACTCGGTGGATTCCTACGCTCCACAATGCCCCAATAAACTCTGCACGACCCTGGAGACACTAGCAACAGTGGTCCCGGCAGGTTATGTTGTGTTAGGCTACATTTGGTTAGATTACAATTGCTTCGGTTATGTTTGAATTGGTTCGGCTTTCATGGTGTACGCTGCTATTCGTTGGATTTGAGCGTTCTGCTGTGCTATACCATATTCTACTCGACTCTGGGAAGGACGGCAATACCGGTGGCGTCGCATCAGTTTCAGTCATTCTACGTTTGATTAGGTTGGGTTAGGTTAGGCTATGTAACGATGATTCTGACTTTTGTGCTATACACTGCAATTTTGTGGCTTCCTGCGCTCTAATGTGCGCTACCGTATTCTGCTTGACCCTGGGGGCGCCAGCAATGGAAGTAGCGGCACGTTATTCCGCGTTATGGTTTGTTTGGGTAGGTTAGGTTAGGTCAAGTATGGTAGGTATTGCTTCGACTTTTCTGCTCTACACCGCTATTAGGACGACACCTGCATTCTGCGTTGCTGTATATCATCAGCTTGTCTCTCGGGAGGTCAGAAGTAGTGGTCTAGGCACGTTATGTTGAGTTATGTTACGATTGGTTAGGTTAGGTTACGTTTGGTTTAGTCAGGATATCTTTAACTTTTCTGATATAAACGGCAATGCGGTGGCTTTCTGCGCTCTGCTATGCTCTTGTATACTCCGCTTGGCTCCGCGGAGGCCAGCAATAGTGCTCTCGGCACGTTAGGTTAGTTAGGTTACGTTTGATTACGTTAGGTTACCCTGGGTATGTTAGAATATCCTTGACTTGCCTGATGTACATTGCCATTCTATGGACTTCTGCTCTCTACACTCGTTCAATATGTTCTGCTTGGCGAAACGGAGGCCAGCAATAGTGGGCTCGGCTCGTAAGCTTTACCTAGTTTACATTTGGCTTGTATAGGTTAAGTTGGGTTAGTTCATGATTTCGTTGACTTCTGCGGCATACACCGATATTCGGTGGTGTTCCGCGCTCCACTATGCTCTAGTACATTCAACTCGGTTATGGGGAGGAGAGCAGTAGTGATCTCGGCGCGTTAGGCAGTGTTATGATGCTCTCGGTTATGCTACGCTTGCTTAGGTTCGCATAGGATAGCATACAGTAGTGATCTCGGCACGTTAGGCAGTGTTATGATGCTCTCGGTTATGCTACGCTTGCTTAGGTTCGCATAGGATAGCATCGACTTTTGTGCCAATCGCTGCTATTCGGTGGATTTCTGCTCTCCACAATGCTCTACTATACTCTCCTCGACTCTCAGGACGCCAGCAATAGCAGCCGTGGCACAATAGGTAGAGCTATGTTACGCTTGTTTAGGTTAGCTTAAGATAAGTTTGGTTAGGACAACTTTGACTTTCCTGCTGCGCACAGATACTCGGCGAATGCCTGCCCTCTGCTGTGATCTAATATGCCATGCTTTGCTCTGGATAGGCCAGAAATAGTGGCCGTGGCACGTTATGCAATAATATTGATTTCTGCACTCCACTCTCCACTAATACATTCTCCTTGGCGAAAGGGAGGCCAGCAATAGTGGCCTAGGCAGGTTAGGTTTTGTTATGTTACTTTTGGTTGCGTCACGCTTTGTAAGGATAGCATAGGGTAACTTTGATTTTTGTGCTATACACTGCTATTCGGAGCATTTCGGCGATCTTGGTATATCTACTATACTCTACTCATCTCTGTGGAGGACTGTCACGGCGGTCGTGACACGATAGGTTGTGTTAGGTTTCGTTTGGTTAGGTTAGGTTTGGTTAGGTTTGGTTAGGTTGGCTTCGACTTTTGTGCTTCACACTGCAGTCTGGTGAATTTCTGCGCTCCAGTGTGCTCTAATATGCTCTGCTTGGCTCTGGGGAGGCCAGCAATGTCAGTCGCGGCACGTTACGTTGAGTATGCCTATGTTAGGTTTGGTTATGTTAGCTAGGGTTAGGCATGGATATCTTTGACCTTTCTTATGTACACTGATGTTCTTTGGATTTCTGGAGCCATACACTCCCCTAATATGCTCTGCATGGCTTTGGCGAGGACACCAACGTTGGTGGCGACGCGTTAGGTTCAATTAGCTTGCGTTTGATTATGCTTGGTTGTGTAGGTTTATGCTGAGATAGCTGTGACTTTTGGGATACACGCTGCTATGCTCTGGACTTCTGCGCTCTACTTCGCGCTATCACACTGTGCTTGTCTCCGGGACGCCAGGAATGTTGCACTAGGCACGTTAGGCTGAGTTATGATGAGTTTGGTTATGTTACATTCTGTTAAGTTGTGATTGGATAGCTTCGACTTTTATCCTGTACACAACTTTACGGTGTGTTTCTGCAGTCTACCGTGCTCTAATATGCACTGCTTGGCTTGGGGCGTACAGCAACAGTGGCCTCGGCATGCTACATTGTTTTCAGTTACGTTTGCTATTGTTGCGATTGGTTAGGTTGCGAAGGTATAGCTTCAACTTTTGTGCCGTACAATGAGCTTCTGCGAATTCTAGCGCTCTACTGCGCTCTAATATATTGTGCTTGGCCCTGGGGATGCCAGCAGTAATGGTCGTGGTACGTTTGCTTCAGCTATGCTACGTTTGGCTTGGTTGTGCTATGATAAGTATGGTTAGGATGAATTTGACATTTGTGCTATAAACTGCTATGCGGTGGATTGCTACGCTCTACTGTAATCTAATGTACACTGCTTCGCTCTGGGAATTCCAGAAATCGTGGTCGCGGTTCGTTATGTTGTGTTACGTTACGATCGGTTATGTTAGGTTTGTGTCGGTTGGGTTATTATATCTTTGACTTTCGTGCTACATATTGCCATTCCATAGACCTGTGTGCCCTGCTGTGCTGTATCATATTCTGCTTGTCTCTGGAGAAGCCAGCAATAGTGGTCGCGGCACGTTATGTAAAGGTACTCTACGTTCGGCTAGGCTAAGCTAGGACTTGTTAGATTAGGATACCTTTGACTTTTGTGCTATACATTGCTATTTGCTGGCTTTCTGCGCTCTACTCTCCTCTACTATACGCTGATCGATCCTGGGGAGGCCAGCAATTATGGTTGTTGTACGACAAATTTTGTTACGCTACGTTCGGTTACGTTAAGTTTGGCCTGGTTAGGTAATGGTATCTTTGACTTCTGCGCCATACACCGCCATTCGGTGGTCTCCTGCGCTCTGCGTTGCTCTAATATATTCAGCTTGGCTCTGGGAAAGACAGCAATGGTGGTGTCGGCACATAATGTTAAGTTAGGCTACGTTTGGTTAGGTTTTGTTAGGTCAGGTTAGGTTAGGGTTTCTTCGCCTTTTGTGCTGTACACTGCATTGCGTCGGATTTCTGCGCTCTACTGGGCTCCGGTATACGCTGATTGGCTCAGCGAAGGTCTGCAGTAGAGGTCTTGGTACGCTGGTTCGTGTTATTTTACGTCTGGCTAGGTTATGTTTGGATAGGTTAAGCTAGGACTACATTGACTTTTGCGCTGTAAGCTGCAACACGGTGGACTTCTGCTGACTACTGTGATATAATATGCTCTGCTTCGCGCTGGGTAGGCCAGAAACAGCGGCCGCGGCGCGTTATGTAGTCATAGAATACGTTTGGTTATGTTTGGCTTGATTTGGTTAGGATATGATATCTTTGACATCTGTTCCGTACACTGTAATGTGGTGTACTTCTGCGCTCTACTGTGCCCTAGTATATTCTGCTTGACTCGGCGTATTTCAGCAGAAGTGGTCTGGGCACGTTAGGTTAAGTTGCGATACCGCTTGATTATATTACGATTGGATAGGTTAGGAGGCGATAGCTTAGACTTTTGCGCACTGTACTGCTGTTCGGTTGATTTCTGCGCTCTACGTTGCTCTATCATTCTCTGCTCGAATCTATGGTGGCTAGAAATAGAGGCCTCGTCACGAGAAGTTGAGTTAGGCTACGTTTGGTAAGGTTTTGTTGGCTTCTGTTAGGCTTCGGTAGCTACGACTTTTCTGATATACACTGCGATTCTGTGCATCTCTGCGCACTAATAGAATAGAGGCCTCGTCACGAGAAGTTGAGTTAGGCTACGTTTGGTAAGGTTTTGTTGGCTTCTGATAGGCTTCGGTAGCTACGACTTTTCTGATATACACTGCGATTCTGTGGATCTCTGCGCACTAATCTCCTCTATCATGCTCCGCTTGGCACTGTGGATGTCAGCAATACCGGTCGCGGCAAGTTAAGAGGGGTCAGATTTTGTTTGGTGAGGTTAGGTTACGTTGGGTTCGGTTAGGATAGCTCTGACATATGTGCTAAGCACTGATATTCTGCGGATTCCTGTGCTCTACTGTGCTCTATCATCTTCTGCTTGTCCCTGGGGAAGCCAGCAACGGTGGTCGCGCCACATTAGGTTTAGTTATTCTTCGCTTTGTTAGGTTATGTTAGGCCAGGTTATGTGAGGGTATCTTCGACTTTTGCCCTGTACATTGCTATACGCTGAATTTCTGCGCTCTACTGTGCTCTAGCGTGCTCTGCTTCGCGCAATGGTGGCCAGCAGTAGAGGTCCTGACACGTTTGGTTGAGTTAAGCTACATAAAGCGATGCTAGGATAGGGTAGCTTCGACTATTGTGTTACGCACTACCATTCTATTGGTTTCTGCGCTCTACTCCCTCTTATATGTCCAACTTGTCTTTGGTGGGGGCAGCAGTAGTGATCTCAGAACATTAGGCTACGTTACGCTACGTTTGGTAACGTTACGTTTGGCCTGGTTAGGATTGGATAGCCTTGACTTTCGCGGTATGCAGGGCTTACCGCTGATTTCTGCACTCTACTGTGCTCTAATATATTCTGCTTGGCCCTGGGGATGCGAGCAATTGTGGTCTCGTCTCGATAGGTCGAGATCGGTTAGGTTTGGCTTGGCTAGGTTGGGTTAGGTTTGGTTAGTTTAGCTGTGACCCTTGTGCTGCACGCTGCTTTTCCGTAAATACCTGCGCTCTGCAATACCCTACTAGACTCTGCTTGTCTGCGGGGAGGCCAGCAGAAGCTATTGCCGCACGTTCGTTTGAGGTATGTTACGATTGGTTTCGTTAGGCTAGGTTACGTTTGGCAGGGACGTCTTTGACGTTTGTGCAATACACAGCTGTTCGGTAGACTCCTGCTCCCTACTCTGCTCTAGTATATTCTGCTTGGCTTCGGGGCGGCCAACAGTAGCGCCCTCGGTACTTCAGTCTGTGCTCCTTTGCATTTGGTTATGTTACGTTTGGCTTCGTTAGTATAGGGTAGCTTTGACTCTTATGCTATTCGCAGTTATTCGGTGGACTTCTGCGCTCTACTGTGCTATACATTATTCTGCTTGGACATAGATGTCCAGAAATATTGGTCGCGCACGTTATGTATAATAAGGCTATGTTCGGTTATGTACTGATGGTAGGGGTTAGGCTCGGGTAGCTTAGACTTTTCTGATGTACATTGCAATTCTGTGGATTTCTGCGCTCTACTCACCACTAATATGTTCTACATGGCGATGGGCAAGCCAGCAATAGTGGACTCGGCGCGTTAGGTTCACGTATTCTACGTAGGCATAGGCTAGGTTAGGACATATAGTGTTAGGGTTTCCTTGTCTTTAGTGCTATGCAATGCGATTTGTTTGCCTTCTGCGCTCTATTCTGCTCCAGTATATTCTGTTTTCCTCTCAGGTGTCTAGCAGCAGGGGTCTCTGCACTTCAGGTTAAGCTACGTTACGTTCCTTTATATTAAGTTTGGATAGGTTGGGACAGGAAAGAGTTGACCCTTGTGCCATTCGCCGCTATTCGGAGGATTCCTGTGCTCTGCATTGCTCTACTATACTCTACACGAATATGGGGAAGCCAGAAATAGCGGTCTCGGCACGTTAGGTTTAGTTAGGTTACGTTTGGTTATGTTACGATTGGCTATGTAAGGCGGCGATACCTATGACTTTTGTGCTACACACTGCTATTCGTCCCATTTCAGCGCTCTTCTGTGCTCTAGTATATTCTGCGTGGCCCTGGGGAGGATAGCAGTAGTGGCCTCGGCACGCTAGTTTGAGTTACCTAACGTTCGGTAATGTTACATATGGCAATGTTAGGACAGGGTAACATCGACTGTTGTGCTATGCACTGCGATTCTATAGATTTTTGGGTTCTAGTCTCCTCTAATATGATCTGCGTAGCGATTGCCAAGTCAGCAATAGTGAACTCGGCATGCTAGGTTCGGCCAGTCAGCTTTTGGGTAGGTTGTGTTACGAAAAGTTGGGTTAGGGTTTCATTCTGTCTAGTGCTATACACTGCTATTTGGTGGCTTTCTGCGCTCTACTCTGATCCAGTATATTCTGTTTGTCTCCGAGTTGTCCAGCAACACTGGTCTCGGCACGTTAGCTTATGCGACGTTACGTTTCTTCATATTACGTTTGGACATGTTAGGACAGGATAGAGCTGACTTTTGTGGCATAGGCTGCTGTTCGGTGGACTTCTTCCCTCTACATTGCTCTACTATGGCCTTGGCGGCTCTGGGGAGGTCAGTAATTGTGGTCCCGGCCCGTTAGGTAGAGTCAGGCTACGTTTGTTTGCGTTGTGTTTGCTTGTGTTATGTTTGCATTGATTTGGTTTCCCTGGTAGACACTGTTATTCGGTGGACCTCCGCGCTCTACAGGGCTCAACTATTCTCTGCTCGGCTATGGGAAGTCCAGCAATTGTGGTTGCGACACGTCAGGATCTGTCAGGTTACGTTTGATTAGGTTGCTTTAGGGTAGTTTGGGTTACGATATTTCAGGCTTCTGTACTGCACACTTTAATTCGATGGATTTCTGCGGTCTACTGTGCTCCAGCATGTTCTCCTTGTCTCTGGGGACGGTAATAATAGCGGTCTCAGCACGATAGTTTCAGATATGTTACGTTAGGTTATGTTACGTTTGGTCAGGTTGGGATAACATAGCATCGACTTTTATGCTGTACACTGCTATTCGGGGGGTCCCTGCGCCCTACAATGCTCCACAATAATTTTCTCGTCGATGGGGAGGCCAGTAATAGTTGTATCGGCTCGTTAGGTTGTGTTAGGCTAAGTTTGATTAATTTATGTTAGTCTTGGCATTGTTTGGATAGCTTCGAATTACGTCGTCCACACTGCTTCTCGGTGGGTTTCTGCGCTCTACCGCGTTCCAGTATGAGCTGCTTGACCCTATGCAGGTCAGTAATAGCGGTCGTGGCACGTATGTTTCGGTTAAGTTACGTTCAGTTATGATGGGATAGGCACAGTATGGTTAGGATGGGTTTGACTTTTGTGCTATACACAGCTACCCGGAGGAATTCTACGCTCTACGCTGTTCTACTATGCTCCGCTCGCAGCTGGGGAACAGCAATAGTGGTCTCGCCACATAAGGTTGCGTTAGGCTACGTTCAGTTATACTACGCTTGGATAGGTTCGGATAGAATACCATCGAATTTTGTGCTATACACTGCTTTCCGGAGGATCTCTGCGCTCTACACTGCTTTTCTGCATTCTATTCTGCTATGGCGAGGCCAGTAATAGTGATCTCGGCACTTTAGGTAGAGTTATGCTACATTTGGTTACGTTATGTTGGTCTCGGTTAGGCATGGATATCTTTGCCTTTCGTGGCATAAACTGTTGTTCAATGGATTTCTGTGCTCTCCTGTGCTGTAGTGTGTTCTGTTTGGGTCTTTGGAGGCCACCAGTAGTGTTCCCGGCACAATAGGTTGAGTTAAGCTACGTTCGGTTGTGTTAAGTATGGTCATTCTAGGACACGGGAGCCTCGAATGTTGTGCTATGCACTGACACTCTATGCATTTCTGCCCTCTGCTGTCCTCTATAAAGTTCTGCTTCGCTGTTCGGAGGGCAGTAATTGTGGTCTCGGCACGTTAGGACGATACAGGTGACGTTCGGTTACGTTATGTTTGGTGAGGTTGGGAAGGATGGCTTTCACTTTTGTGCTGTACAATGTAATTCGATTCGAACTAACCTAGCCTGACCCAAACTAACCAAATTTACACAGACTGAGCTTAAAGTGCGGCGATCGCTATTCCCGGCCGTCCCAGCGTCGAGCAAAGTACATTAGGGCACAATAGAGCGCGGAAGTCCACCGAATAACAGTGTACGCCATGAAAGCTGTATCTATCCATGCATAACAAAGGTAACGTATCCGAACCGAACGTAGCATAACTCAAACCTGCCGAAACCACTATTGCTTGCCTCCCCAGAGCCAAGCAGAATATACTAAAGCACACTAGAGCGCAGCGATACACCGCATTGCAGTGTTTGTTACAAAAGTGGAATATATCCTAACCTAAGATGTCCTAGCCTCACATAGACGAACGTAGCATAAATCAACATAAGGTGCCGAGACTACAATTGCTGGCCTCCCAAGAGACAAGCGGAACATATTAGAGCAATGTATAGCGCAGCAGTTCACCGTACAACGGTGTATAGCACAGAAATCAATGCTACCCTTTCCGAACCTATCCAAACGAAGCATAGCCATACGCAAAAGGTCTCAACCTAGCGTATCGGGACATTACTACTGGCTTCCCCAGAGCCAACTAGAACGTACTATAACCCAGTAGAGCACGGAAATCCACGAAAAACAGAGTTTACCTCGTAAGCCGAGGATACCCAAACCTAACCCGTGCTAACGTAACCTAACCGAACTTAGCCTAACTGAACCTAACGTGGCGAGACCACTATTGCTGGCCTCTCCATAGGAGAGCAGAGTATAGTAGAGCACTGCGGCGATCAGAAATTGATCGAGTAGCAGTGTGTGGCACAAAAGCCAAAGCTACTCTATCCTAACCAATCCAAACCTAACACTGCCAAACGTAATCAAACTCAACATAAAGTGCCGGGACAACTATTGCTGGCACCGCAGAACCAACCGGAGCATATTAGTGCGATGTGGAGCTCCGAAATCCACCGAATATCAGTGTACAGCATACAGGACGAGGGTATCCTATCCTCACCAAGCCAAACGCAACATAAGCGAAAGTAACCCAACCCAACCTAACGCGCGGTGGACGCGATTTCAGGCCTCCCCAGTGCAAAGCAGAAAATATTCGATTACAGTAGAGCGCAACGGTCCACCGAAAAGCAGTGTATAGCACATAAGTCAAAGATATCCTTTCGTAAACTAACCAAACCTATCAACGAACCGTAACATAACCCAACCTAACGTGCCGAGACCACTATCACTGAGCTCCTCAGGGAGAAGTAGAACATATTATAGCACTGTGGAATGCAGAGATCAACTGTGTAGCAGTATATAACACAAAAGTCAAAGCAATTCTATCCTAACCTGACCAAACGTAAGGTATCCGGACGTAACATAAAAAAATTTATCGTGCCACAATTATAATTGCTGGCCTCCCCAGAGTCCAGCAGGGTATAGCAGAGAACAGCAGAGCGCGGAAAGCCACCAAATAGCAATGTATAGCACAAAAGTCGAAGATATCCCAACCTAACCCGCACAAACCTAACATAACAAAACGTGACCTAACACAAACGAACGCACCGCGTCCACTATTTCTGGAATTCCCAGAACGAAGCAGTGTATATTAGATCACTGTAGAGCGCTGGAACCCACCGAATAACAGTGTACAGCACAAGACGCACAGCTATCCCAGCCTAACGTAACCAAACATAACCTAACGTAACCTAACGTAACCTAACCCAACCTAACGTGCCGAGACGCCAACTGCTAGTCTCCCCAGGGCCGAGGAGGGTATAGTGGAGCAATGAAGAGCGCAGAAGTCCACCGAATAGCAGTGTATGGCACAAAAGTTATAGTTATCCTATCCTATCATCAGCAGGCGTAACGTAATCCAAACTTACGTGCCACGAACGCCACTGCTGGCCTCACGAAAGCGAAGCAGTGTATTGCAGAGCAATGTAGAACGCTGAAATCTACAGAACAGCAGTAAATATAACAATAGTCAAATCTATCCTTACAAAACCTGACCAAACCAAACCAAACCAAACTTAACATAGCTCAACCTATCCTGACGAAAGCACCATTCCTGTCGTCCTCGGAGACAAGTAGATTGCGGTAGCGTACAGAGTAGCGCAGAAATCCCAGCAATAGCAGTTTGCAGCACAAAAGTGTAAGCTGTCGTAACCAAACTCGACGTAACCTAACCTGACATAGCGTAATCTAACTTAACCTATCGTTCCGTGACCACTTTCGCTTGCATCCCCAGAGCCAAGCAGAATACACTACAGCAGGGTAGAGCGCAGTAATCCACCGCATTGGATTGTGTAGCAAAAGAGTGGAAGATAACCTAACCTAACCTGTCCTAACCTTACCAAACCGAACGTAGCCTAACTAAATATACCGTACCTATGCCACTATTGCTGACATCCCCAGAGACAATCGGATGCTAGTAGATCAACGCAGAGCGCACACGTCGACCGAATGGCGTTGTATAGCAGAAATGACAAAGCAAACCCTACCAAATTTAACCCAACGTAACCTACCCAAACGTACCATAACGCTGCCTAACGTGCCGCCACCACCATTGCTGGAGTCCCCAGGGACAAGCAGATTACGGCGGTGAACAATAGAGTACAGAAGTCCATAGAATAGCAGTGCTAAGCACAAAAGTCGAAGCTACCCAAACCAGACCCAGCATAACCAAACATAACCAAACGTAATCTAACTCAACCTATCGTGCGGTGATCAGTATTACCGGCCTTCACAGAGCCAAGCGGTGCATACAAGATCACAGCAGAGCGCAGAAATCCGTCGAGAAGCAGTTTATACAACAAGAGTCAAAGCTACCCTAGCCTGACCTAACGAAACATAACATAACCAAACGAAACCTAACTTAGGCTAGCGTGCCTAGACCACTATTGCTGACCGCCCCATACCCAGGAAGTACATATCAGAGGGGGTGCAGTGCAGAGACTCATAGAATCGCAATGTATAGAACAAAAGACAATGCAATCCGTACCTGGACAGAGCCAAAGTAACTTAACAGAACTAAGTCTATCTCAACGCAACGAGCTGCATCGACTATTTCTGGACACACCAAGGCTAAGCAGAAATTAGTACAGCACAGTAGAGCGCAGAAGTATACCGAAAAATGGTGTATACCACGAAAATCAATGCTATCCACACGTAACCCAAACAAACATGTCTAAACCAAACGAAGCCTAGCTGAACGCCACGTGCCCAGACCACCATTGCTGGCCTCCACTAAGCAGAGCAGAGTAGAGTATAGCCAATTAGGGCGCAGAAAGCAACCACATAGCAATATATAGCGCAAAAGTCAAAAATATCCAAACCAAACCGTACCCAACCTAACCTAACCAAACGTTGAATAAGTAGACCTAACGAGCCGAGACCTCTACTTCAGAACTCCGCAAGGCCAAGCAGAACATATTAGAGCACGGTAGAAGGCAGAAACCGACCGAATATCACTGTGTAGCACAAAAGTCAAAGCCATCCTAACGAAACATTACAAAACGTAACACAACCAAACGCATCCTAACTCAACCTATTGTCACACGAACTCCACTGCTGGCCTCCCCAGAGCAGAGTAGGGTATAGCAACGCAACAAGGAGTGAAGAAATCCACCGAATAGCAGTGTAGAGCACAAAAGTCAAAGCAATGCTATCTAAAATTGTTCTAACCTAGCCAAGCCAAGCGTAACCTAACACAGCCTAGCGTCCTGAGACCAATATTGCTGGCCTCCTCAGAGCAAAAGCAGAAAATATTACAACAGAGTGGAGCGCAGAAATTCATACAATCGCAGTGTGTAGCAGAAAAGTCGATGATACCCAGACCGAACTCTAACAAACATATCCTAACCAGACATAGCAAGTTAAACGTAAGGTGCCGCGTCCACCATTCCTGGCCTTCACAGGGCCAAGCAGATTAGAGTAGAGTGCAATAGAGGGCAGGAATTCACAGAATAAAGTTGTATAGCACCAAAGTCAAAGCGATTCTTACCAAGCGTAACATAACATAACCTGACCGAACGTATCCTAATTCAAACTTTCGTGCCACGGCCGATATTTCAGGCCCCCCAGAGTCGAGCAGAGTAGAGAAGAGCAATGAACAGCGCAGAAATCCACCGAATTCCAGTGTTCAGCGCAAAAGTCGAAGCATTCTATCCTCACCTAACCAAACGTAACATAACAGAACGTAGCCTATATCACTCTAACGTGCCTATACCAGTAATTCTGACTCCCCGAGTGCAGAGCAGAATAAAGTAGGGCTCTGTAGATCGCAGAATTCCGCCTCATAGAAGTGTAAGGGAGTAAAGAAAAAGATATCCTAACATAACCTGACCTAATTTAACATAACCAAACATAACCAATCCCAACATAATGTACCTAGACAAATTTTGCTGGACTGCCCATCGCCAAGCAGACATATAAGAGGAGAGTAGAGCGCAATGGTCCATAGGATCGCAGCTTATGGCACGAAGGTCAGAGGTAACCTAACCTAACGCAAACAAACCGAACAGTGCCAAAGGTAACCTAACGCAAAATAACATGCCGCGGCCACTATTTCTGGAACTCCCAGAGCCAAGCGGAATATACTAGAGCACAGAAGAGTGAAGAATTTCACCGATTACCAGTGTACGGCATAGAAGTCAAAGCTATCCATTCATAACCTAACCAATCGTAGCATTACCAAACGTAACATAACACAACCTATCGTGACGCGACCACTATTGCTGGCCTCCCCAGGGCCAAGCAGAGTATATTAGAGCGGGCGAACCGCGGAAATCGATATAATCGCAGTGTAGGGCAGAGAAGTCGAAGCAATCTGAATCTAGCCCAAACCAGCATAACTTAGCCAAACGAAGCATAACTCAACGCAAAGTGCAGCAACCACTATAGCTGGACCACATAGGGCCAAGCAGACCGTAGTGTAGCACAGTAGAGCGCAGAAATCCACAGAACATCGGTGTATACTACGAAAGTAAAACAAATGAACACCTAACCCAAGCGAACATAACGAAGACAAATAAAGCTTAACTCATCGTAACGTGCCGAGATTATTGGCCACCCATGTGCCGAGGAGTGCGTAGTAGATTCGTGCAGAGCGTAGAAGTCATGCCTACCCTGTCCCAACCTATCCAAACGTAATTCAAGCAAACGCAACATAACTTAAACTGACGAGCCGCGATCAATATTGCTGAACTGCCCAGAGGCATGCAGAATACACCAGAGCACATTATAGAGAAGGAGGCCTCCAAATAACACTGTATAGCACAAAAGTCAAAAATATCCTAACCTAACCTGACCTATTCCCTACTAACCAAACGTATACTACCTAAACCTAACGAGCCGGGAACCCTGTCGCTGGCCTCCCCAGAGCCAAGCAGAACATATTAGAGCACAGTAGAGCGCAGAGGTTCACCGAATATCAGCGTATAGGACAAATGTCAAAGCCATCCTAATTGCAATGCGGTTGATTCTTACGATCCACCGTGCTCTCGTGTATTCTGCTTGGCTCTGTGGAGGACAGCAATAGTGGCCTCGGCACGTTAGGTTGTGTTAGGATACGTTTGCTTATGTTACGAATGGTTAGGTTAGGAGAGGATGGCTATGACTTGTGCGCTATACCCTGCTGTCCGGTGGATTCCTCCGCTCTACTCTGCCCTAATATGCCCAGCTATGCTGTGGGGAGGCCATAAATTATTGCGGCGGCACGTTATGTCTAGTTAGGTTACATTTGGTTACGTCACGTTAGCATGGGTTAGGGTTGGATAGCGTTGATCTTTCTGCTACACACTGTCATTCTATTGACTTCTGCGCTCCGCCCTCATATAATATGTTCTGTATGTCGATTGGGAGACCAGCAGTAGTGGTCTCGGCTCGTTGAGGTTAGTTACTCTACGTTTGGTCGGGTTAGGATTGGCCTGGTTTGGTTAGGACGGCTTTGACATTTGTGATATACACAGCTGCTCGGTGGATTTCTGCTCTCTACTCTGCTCTAATATTCTCTGCTTTGCTCCGGGGAGGCAAGAAATTGTTGCCACAGCGCGTTAGTTTGATTTAGGTTAAGTTTTTCTGGGTCAGGCTTGTTGGGATCGATTAGGGTATCTTTGGCTACTGTGCTATACACTGACATATAATGGACTTCTGCGCTCTCCTTCTCACTAATATGTTCTGCTTGGCGATGGAGACGCCAGAAGTAATGGTCTCGGCACGTTAGGCTGGTATAGGCTACGTTTGGTTAGGTTTTGTTGGCCTGGGTTAGGTGTGTATAGCTGACTTTCGCGTTATACCCTGTTATTCGGTGGAATTCTGCGCTCTGCTCTGCTCTAGTATGCTCTGCATTGATCGGGGGATGTTAGCAATAGTGGTCTAGTCACGTTAGGTTGAGCTATGTATCGTTTGGTTGTGATTCGATTGGCTACGTTAGGCTAGGATAGCTTCAACTTTTGTGCTATACACTGAAATGCGGTGGATTTCTGCGCTCTTCTGTGATCTAGTATTCTCTGCTTTGCCCTCGAGCGGCCAGAAATATAGGCTGCGTCGCGTTATGCTGAGTTAGGTTCGTTCGGGTAATTAGGTTCGTTTGGGTTTGGTTAGGATATCTTTGACTTTTGCCTTATACACTGCGTTTCTACGGACTTCTGCCCTCCACTCTTCGCTATTATGTTCAGCTTGGTGATTGGGAGGCCAGCAATCGTGGTATAGGCACGTTATGTTGAGTCATGTTGCGTTTGGATATGTCATGTCGGATTAGGTTACGTTTGGTAATTATACCTATGGCTTCCGTCCTATACTCAGGAAATAGGCCGATACCTGCCATCTGCATTGCTCGCCCATCGTCCGCTTGTCTCTGGAATTGCCAGAAGTAGTGTTCGTGGCACGTTTGGATGAGATAGGCAACGCTCGGTTAGGTTAGGCTAGGTATTGCTTGGTTAGATTGGCTTTCGTTTTTGTGCTATAAACTGCTATTCGGTGGACATTTGTCCTCCACTCTGCTCTAGTATATTTTGCTTTGCTATGTGTAGGATAGCTGGTGTGGTCTCGGCACGTTACCCAGAGATATGTTGCGTTTGGTTAAGTTACGTTTGGACAGGTTGGGACAGAATAGCCCTGTCTTTTGAGCGGTACGCATATATTCTGTGGTGTTCTGCGCTCTACATTGCTGTACCATACTCCGCTCGACCCTGTGGATGCCAGCAATAGTCGGCGTAGTACATTGATTCGTGCTAGGTTAGGTTTGGCTGGGCTAGGCTTGGGTAGCTTCGACTTTTCTGCTCTACACGGCGTGTCTATTAATTTCTGCGCCCTGCTCTCCTCTATTAACCTGCGCTTGTCTCTGTGGAGTCAAGCAATACTTGTCGCGGCAAGTAAGGTTCAGTTCGGTTAGGTTTGGCTGCGTTGGGTTAGGGTTGGGTTGGGTCAGGTCTTGGCAGTTCTGACTTTCGTGCCCAAGGCTGCTATCCTATGGCCTTCCCGGCTCTACTGTGCTACACCATATTCTGCTTGTCTCTGGAGATGCCAGGAATAGTGGCCACTGCACGTTAGGTTTAGGTATGTTTCGTTTGGCAAGGTTAGGTTTGCTTAAGTATGGTCTGAGTATCCTTGACATTTATGATACAAACTGCAACGCGGTTGATTTCTACGATCTACCGTGCTTTAGTACATCCTGCTCGACTCATTGCTGGGAGGCCAGCAATGGCTGCCTCGGCATGTTATGTTGAGGTATGTTACGTTTGGGTATGTTACGTTAAGTAAGGTTAGGAGATGATATATCTGTCTTCTGTGCCATAGACGGCTATTCGGTGGATTTCTGCGATCCACTGCTCTCTATTAAAATCTGCTCGGCTCTTGGGATGGCAGCGATAGCAGTCTAGCCACGTTAGTTTGATTTACGTTACGCTTGTTTATGTTACGATTGGTTAGATTAGGAGAGGGTGGTTCTGACTTTTGTGCTCTACACTGCTATTCGGAGTATTTCTACGATCTTCTCTCATCCATTATCCTTTGCTTGGATCTATGCGGGCCAGCAAAGCTGGTCGTTGCGCGTTAGGTTGCGTTAGATTACGTTTGTTCAAGTTGGTTGTGTTGGGCTAGGCACGTATTGCTATGACTTTTGTTCTCAACACTGCTATTCTATAGACTTCTGGGCTCAACTGTGATCCATTATATTCTACTTCTCTCTGGGGAGGCCAGCAATAGTGGCCGGAACATGATACGCTTAGCTATACTACGTCTGGTTCGGTTAGGTTTGGCAAGGCTGGGATAGTGTATCTTTGGCTTGTGCGCCGTACACTGCTATTTGGTAGTTTTCTGCACTCTTCTCTGCTCACACATACTCTGCTTGGCTCCGTAGAGGCCAGGAACTGTTGCCGCCTGCGTTATGTAGGGTTAGCTTATGTTTACGTATGTTAGGTCTGTTTGGGTTAGGATAGGATATCTATGTGTTTTGTGCTGTACACCGATACGCGGTGGATTTCTGCGGTCTACTGTGCTCTACTTTGTTCTGCTTGGCTCTACGGATGGCACAAACGGTGATCCTGTTACGATACATATAGTCAGGTTGCGTTTGGTTATTATAGGCTTGTTTGGGTTAGCTAAGTATTGCATTGACACTCCTGCTATAAAATCCAACCCTATGTACTTCTGCGCTCTACTCTCCTCTAATATGTCCTGCTTTGCGATGTGGAGGCCAGCAGTGACGGTCTAGGCGCGTTGGGTTCGATTAGCTTACGTTTGCTTATGTTACGTTTTGTTAGGTTAGCATAGGATAACTTTGAATTTTGTGTTATGCAGTACTTTTCTGTGGATGTCTACGCTCCACGTTTCTCTACTATACTCTTCTCGTCTTTGCGGAGGCCAGCAATAGTGGTCGTTGCACGACAGGTTTTGATTGGTTACGTTAGGTTTGCTTAGGTTAGATTAGGGTGGGAGGGGGTACGTCTGACTTTTGGCTACACACTGCTGTACGACGGACTTCTGCACTCTACGCTGCTCTAATATGTTCAGCTTGTTTCTGGGAGGGCCAGGAATATTGGCTTCGGCATGTTAGTTTGTGTTATGTTAAGTTTGGTTATGTGTGGCTGGCTTGTGTTAGATCTGGATAGCTTTGGCTTTCGTGGTATACACTGTTACTCAATGGGTTTCTGCGCTCTACTGCGCTCTACTATGCTCGGCATGACTATGGGGAGGACAGTAATTGTGGACTCGTCACGTAGTGTTGAGTTTGGTTACATTCAGTTGGGTTACGATTTTTTGTGTTAGGTCTGGAAAGCTTCGACTTTCTTGGCATAGACCGCTGTTCGGCGGCTATGTGCCCTCTACTGCGTACTAATATGCTCTGCTTGGCTGTGGCGTTCCAGCAATGGTGGTCGTGTCGCAATATCTTGTGGTAAGCAACATTCGGTTACGTTACGTTCGGATAGGGTAGGAGAGGATAGCATGGACTTTCCCGCTATACACTTCGGTGCATTTCTGTGCTTTACTCGTGTCCAATAGATACTGCTTTACCTCTAGGGAGGCCAGTAGAAGTGTCCGTGGCGCGTTGTGTTAGGTTGGGGTCGGTTATGTTACGTTTGGTTAGGTTATGTTTGGTTATGTTACGTTTGGTTAGGTTAGGATAGTATATATCAGACTTTTGTGCTGTACACTGCTGTTCGGTGAATTTCTCTACCCACGGTTGCTCTACTATACCCTACTCGACTCTTGGGAGGCCAGGAATGGTCGTCGTGGCACGATCGGTTTTGCTACGCTACGTTCGGTGATGATAAGATTGGATAAGTGAGGTTATTATAACTTTGATTCTTGCGCAGTGCACTACTACACGGATGTTTTCTGCGCTCTACTGTGCTCTAATATGTTCTGCTTGGGCCTGGGGTGCCAGCAATGTTGGCCTAGGCACGTTAGCTTGAAATAGGTTACGTTCGCTTTGGCTAGGTTAGGTTATGTTTGGCAAGGCTAGCTTTTAATTTTGTGGTATACATTGCTGTTCGGTAGATACCTGCGTTCTGCATTACTCTACTAGTCTCTGCTTGTCTCTGGAGTGGCCAACAATTGTGCGCGTGGCAAGCATTGTTGTGTTTGGTTACGTTTGGTTTGGACAGGTCAGGTTAAGTTTGGTTAGGTTAGGTTGGGTTAGGCTAGGTTAGGTTACGTTAGGTGAGGATTTGTCATTTTTGCTGTACACTGCTATACTGTGGATTGCTGCGCTCCACTGTGCTCTAGTGTCTTCTGCTTTGCAGTGGGTTACCAGCAGTAGTGCTCTCGGCGCTATAGGTCGAGTTAGTTTGTGTTTGGCTTGACAAGGTTGGTTTAAGTTTGGTTATTGTAACTTTGACTTTTGTGCTACACACTACTTCTCGGTCGATATATACCTGTGTATTGCTCTGTTAGCCTCTGCTAGACTACCGGTAGTCCAGCAATAACAGTTGCGGCACGGTTGGTTGAGTTAGAATTCGTTCGGTTAGGTTAGGTTAGAGTGCTTTAGATAATGGTAACTATGACTTTCGCGTTATAAACTGTTGATAGGTGCATTCCAACGTTCCACTGTGCTCTACCATACTATGCTCGTGTCTGGGGAGCCCAGCAATAGTGGTTGTGGCGCGTTACTGTGAGATACGTTACGTTTGGTTATGTTACGATTTGTTACGCTAGGAAATGCTCGCTTTAACATTTCCGTTGTGCACTGCCCTTCGGTGGATTTCTGCGCTCTAGTGTGCTCTAATTTCTTGCGCTTTGCTCTGGGTAGGTCAGCAATAGTGGTCTATGCACTTTCGGTGTTGATGTGTTATGTTTGGTTATGTTGCATTTGGCTCGGTTAGGCCTGGGTAGCTTTGACTTTTGCGCTGTACACTGCCATTCGGTGGATTTCTGCTCCTTCCTGTGATCTAATATTCTGTGCTCTGCCCTGAGGAGGCCAGAAATTGTGTCCGCGGCATGTTATATTGTGTTAGGATACGTTAGGTTATAATACGCATTGTTTGGTTAGGATAGGTTATCGTTGAGTTCCGAGCCATACACTGCTATTCGATGGACCTCTGCACTCTACTGTGCTTTAATGTGTTCTGCTTTGCTCTGGGTAGGTCGGCAACAGTGGCATAGGAACGTTATGTTGTGTTAGGTTACGCTTGGATAGGTTAGGTTTGCTTAGGTTTTTTCAGGATGGCTCTGAAAATTGCGCTATACATTGCTATTCGGTGCTTCTCCGAATACTACTGAGCTTTAATATATTCTGCTTGGCTGTGGAGAGGCCAGTAATAGTGGCCTCGGCTCGCTAGGTTGAGAACGACTGCGCTTGGCTTGGATAGGTTAGGATATGTTTGGTTACGGTGCCTTTGACTTTTGCGCCGTACAATGCTATTCGGACGATATCTACACCCTGCGTTGCTCTATTGGCTTCCGCTTATCTCTGGGGAGGCCAGCAATGGTGGTCGTCTCACAGCAGATTGCGTTATGTTACGTTTGGAGAGCTTAGGTTAGGTTATGTTTGTTTCGGTTGGCTTTGACCTTTTTGCTATACACTTCTCTTCTGTGGCCTTCTGCGTTCTACGGTGCTATAGCGTATTCTGTTTGGCTATTGGGAGGCCGGCTGTACTGGTCTCGGCACGTCAGTCTAAGATATGTTGCGTTTCGTTACGTTACGTTTGGCTACGTTAGGATAGGATAGCTCTGACTTTAGTGATATACACTGCAATTCTGTGGATTCCTACGCTCTACTGTGATCTCAAATGCTCTGCTTGGTCCTGGAGAGTCCAGCAGCAGCGATCTCGGCACGTTAGTTTGAGTTATGCTGCGTCTGGTTAGGCTACGTTTGGTTAGGTAGGGACAGGATGGCTTTGACTTCAATGCTATACACTACTGTTGGGTGGATTTCTACGCTTTACTGTGCTCCAATATGCACTGCTTTGCGCTGTGGATGCCAGCAGTGGAGATCTGGGCACGGTAGGTGGATTTAAGCTTCGTTTGCGTATGCTAGGTTATGTCTGATTAGGCTAGGATATGTCTGACTCTTTTGCTTTGCACTGCATTGCGGCGGATCTCTGCGCCCTCCTTTGCTCTAGTGTATTCTCCTTCTCTCTGGCGTGGTCAGCAAACGAGAATGGGCAGGCGAGGTTGATTTAGGTTAAGTTTGGGTATAAAGTATTTGGCCACGTTATGCTACGGTATCTATGACTTCTGTGATGTATACTGCCATTCGATGGATCTCTGTGCTCCACCGTGCTCAAATGTGTTCTGCTTGGCTCTAGGGAGGACAGCAATGGCGGTCGCGGCACGATAGGTTTTGCAAGGCTACGTTTGGTAGTGCCACGGTTCGTTAGGTTAGGAGAGGATGCCTGTGACTTTTGTGCTGTACATAGATATGCAGTGGATTTGTACGCTCTACACTGCTCTACTATGCTCTGTTCGACTCGGGGAAGGCCAGTTAATGTGCTCTCGGCGCGGCATGTTAAGTTATGCTACGTTCGGTTAGGTTAGGTTAGGACAGGATAGGTTAGGTTACCTTGGACTCTTTTGCAATACACCGTAATGCGGTGGACTTCTGCGCTATACACGGCTCTACTATACTCTGCTCGACTTCCGCGAGGCCAGCAGTACCAGTGTCGGCACCTTATGTCGAGATATGATATGTTCGGTTAGGCTTGGTTAGGACATGTTGGGTTAGGATATCTTTCACGTTCGTGATATACACTGCAAAGCGGTAGATTACTGCTCTCTACTGCGCTCTAGTATATTCTGCTTGTCTCTGTGGAGGTTAGCAATGTCTGGGCTCGCTTGGTTGAGCTATGCTACTTTCGGTTGCGTTACGAATGGTTATTGTAGGGATTGGATTATTTAGGCTATTGTGCTATGCACTGCGATCCTATGGATTTCTGCGTTCTGCACTCCTCGAATATGTTCTACTTTACTCTAGAGAGGGCAGCAGTAGTGGTCACGGCAGGTCAGCATATGTTAGGTTGCGTTTGGTTTCGCTACGTTTGGTCAGGTTAGTATAGGACAGCTTTGGCCTTTGTGCTCTACACTACTATACGGTTGATTTCTCCGATCAGCCGTTCCCTAATGTGTTCTGTTTTGCTCCGCGGAGGCCAGCAATAGTGGTCACGGCACGCTATATTTAAGTGGGCTGCGATCGGTTAGGTAAGGTTAGGACAGGTTTCGTTAGGATTTCTTAGACATTTGTGCTACACACTGCAATGTGGTGGTCTACTGCGCTCTACTGAGTTCTGGTATATTCTGCTTGGCCCTGGGGAGACAAGCAATAGTGGTGGCGGTACGTTAGGCTGAGTTAGGTTACGCTACGATATGGTAGGTTATTCTGGGTTAGATTAGGATATGTTTGATTTTTCTTCCTCACATTGCTATTCTATGTACTTCTGCGCCCTTCGCTCCTATAATATGTTCTGTTTGGTCGGAAATTGTTGACTCGGCACGGCAGATATTGTTGGTCTACGTTTGGTTATCTAAGGAAGGGTCTGGCTGGTTAGGATATCCTTGACTTATACGGTGCTATAAGGAGGCCATCTGCGATCTACTGTATTCTAGCGTATTCTGCTTGGCCCTGGGGAATCCAGCAAGTGTGGCCTCGGCATGTTTGGCTAAGATAGGTTGCCTTCGCTTATATTACGTTTGGATTGGTTAGGATTCGATGGAGTTGGCTTGTGTGGTATACACATCTGTTCGGTGGGATTATGCGCACTACATAGCTCTACTATGATATGCTCGACTCAGAGGAGATCAGCAATAAAGTACGCGGCACGTTATGTTTAGTTAGGCTGCGTTCGGTTAGGTGAGGTTAGGACAGGTTAGGTTAGGATATCTTAGAATATATTGCATTGCACCGCAACGCGGTGGATTACTGCGCTAAGCTTTGCTCTATTGTTTTCTGCTTGTCTCTGTGGAGGGAAGAAATAGTGGTCGTGGCACGTTAGGTTGTGCTTCATTACGCTTGGTTAGGTTGCATTTGGTTGGGGCAGGTTGGGCAGATTTGACTTTTCTGCTACACACTGCGGTTCTATAGTTTTCGCGCTCCACTCTCCTCAAATATATTCTGCTTGGCTCTGAGTAGGGCAGCAACAGTGTTCTCACCACGTTTGGTTGTGCTAGGTTACGTTTGGCTACGCTACCTTTATCTACGATAGTCTGGCTTAATGGCTTTGTCTTTAGTGCCATTCGCAGCTAATCGGCGGATTTCTGCTCTCTACCGTGCTCTAATATTTTTTGCTTGACTTCGTGGAGGCCAGCAGATGTGGTCTCGTCACGCTAGGCTGAGGTAAGCTGCGTACGGTTAGGTTATGTTTGGTTATGTTAGGATAGGATAGCTGTGACTTTTATGCTATACACTGTTAGTGGGTGGAATTCTGCGCTCTACTGTACCCTACCATACTCTGCTCTAATCTGGTGAGTACAGCAGAAGTGGTCGCGGCACGTTACTTTGAGCTCTGTTACGTTTGGATATCTTACGGCTTGTTACGTTAGGAAAGGATGGCTCCGACCTTTGCGATATCCACAGCTACTCGATGGATTTCTGCGTTCTACATTGCTCTAACATATTCTGCTTTGCTCTGGGCAGGTCAGCAATAGTGGCCTGGGCACGCAAGGGGCCAGGAATAGGGGCCGCTGCGCGTTAGACTGAGTTAGGTGACGTTTGGTTATGTTAAGTTTGGCCAGGTTAGGATAGCGTAACTTTGCCTTTTGTGCTATACAAGGATCCTCGGCGGGTTTCTGCTCTAACTGTTGCTCCACTATACTCTACTCGTCCGTGGGGAGGCCAGTAATGCCGGTTGTGGCACGATTGGTTGAGCTATGTCATGTTTGGTTAGGTTAGGTTAGGCCTGGTTACGTTAGGGCGTCTTCGTCTTTTGTGCTGTACACTGCAGTGCGGTGGCTTTCCGCGCCATACTGCGCACCAGTGCACTCTGCTTGGCTCTGGGGCGGCGAGAAACAGTGTCATCGTCTCGTTAGGCAGTGTTTGGTTACGTTCCGTTATGTTACGTTTGGCTGTGTAAGGATAGGGTAGTTTTGACTTTTGTGCTATACACTCTGATACCATGGCTTTCTGCGCCCTACCGTCCACTCAAACCCTCTGATTGGCTCTGGGGTGTGTAGCTGTAGTGGCCTCTGCATGTTAATTTGATATATATTGCGCTTTGATACGTTTCGCCTTTTAAGGTTAGAACAGGGCAGCTTTGACTTTTATGACATACACAGCTATTCGGTGGATTTCCACGCACTACTGTGCTCTAATATTTTCTGCTTGACTCTAATTATGCCGGCAATAGTCGTCTGGGCACGATAGGCTGCGTTCGGTTACGTTTGGCAAGGTTTAGTTAGTTCGGGTTACGTTCTGTTCTCTTGGGTTTAGCTTGGGTAGTCTTGACTTATCTGCTATACACTGCGATTGCATGGCTTCCTGCGCTCCACTGTCCTACAGTATATTCTGCTTGTCTCTGTGGAGGACAGCAATGGTGTCCTCGGCAGGTTATTTTGTGTTAGGCCACGTCTGGTTAGGATAGATTACGTCAGGTTATGTTAGGAAATCTTCGACTTCTGTGCTTTACACAATATTGCGGTGGAATTCCGCTCTCTGCTGCGCTATAGCACACTCTGCTTGGCTCCGCGGAGGAGAGCAATATTGTCCTCGATACGTTAGATTGTGTTGGGTCACGTTCGGTTACGTAACGCTTGGCTACGTTAGGCGAGGTTGGCTTTGACTCTTGCGCTGTACACTGCCATTCATTTGACTTATGCGCTCTACTGTGCTCTAATGTTTTCTGCCCGGTTGCGTGCAGGGGGCAGCAGTGGTATTTGCACAAGAGGTAAGGATGTGTCACGCATGGTTTCGTTACGTTTGGTTAGGCTAGGAAATGATAGCTTTGACTTTTGTACTGTACACTGCTGTCCGTTGGTTTTCTGTCCTCTACTGTACTCAAGCATGCTCGGCGTGGCTCTGGAGAGGCCAGTAATTCTGGACGCTCCCCGTTACGTTGAGTTAGGCTAAGTTTGGTTAGGTTACATTGCTTTATGCGAGGTTCGGGTAGCCTTGACTTTTCTGCTATACACTGCTGTCCAGTGGATTTCTGCGCTCTACTCTCCTGTAATATGTTCCGCTCGCCGAGTGGTGGCCAGTAATAGTGGTCGCGGCACGTTAGATTGAGTTATGTTACGTTTGTATATATTACGATTGGTTCGGTTAGGAGGGGATAGCTATGACTTTTGTGCTGTACACTGTTGTTCGGTGGATTTCTTCACCCTACTGTGCTCTACCATATTCTGCTTGACCCCTGGGAGACCAATAATAGCGAGCGCTGCACGTTGCGTTGTGTTAGGCTGCATTTGGTTAGGTTATAATTCTTAAGGTGATGTTCGGGTAACTTTGACATTTCTGCCATGCACTGCGGTTCAGTGGATTTCTGCGCTCCACTCTCCTCTTACATGTTCCGCTTCGCTGTGTGGTGGCCAGCATTGGTGGACGCGGCACATCAGATTGAGTTAGATCAGGTTTGGTTGTTACGATTGGTTAGGTTACGAGAGAACAGCTTTGATTTATGTGCTATACACTGCTATTCGTTGCATTCCTACACTCTACTGGGCTCTAGTATATTTTGCTTTGATCTGCGGAGACCAGCAATTGTTTTCCCGGCACGTTCGGTTTTGTTATGTGACGTTCGGTTTTGTAACGTTTGGCTTGGTTAGGAGAGGATAGCTTCGACTTTTGTGCTATACTCCGCTATTCGGTGGATTTCTGCGCTCTACATTGCTCTAGTATTCTCTGCTTGGCTCTTGGGATGCCAGCTACTGTGTTCCCGGCATGTTAGAAAGTTTTAGGTACGTTTGGTTTCGTTACGCTAGGCTATGTTCGGATTTGTTGGCTCTGACTTTTGTGCTATACACTGCTATTCGTTTGATTTCTTCGCTCTAGTGTGCTATAATATTTTGCTCTTTGCTTTATGTGGTCCAGAAATGGTGGTCTCGGCGCGTTAGATTGAGTTAGGCTGCGTCCTGCTAGGCTTGCTTAGGCCTGGTTAAGTTGGGTTATCTCCGCCTTTTGTGCCATACACTGCTATTCGATGCGTTTCTTCTCTCTACTGTGCTCTAATCCTCTCTGCCTGGCTCTGGCGTGGTCAGTAATGGCGGTATCGGCACGTTAGGCTGAGTAAGTCTACGTTTAGTTAGGTTAGGTTTGGCCTGGTTAGGTTCGGATATCTTTGGCTTTTGCGCTTCACACATCAATGCGGCGGATATCTGCCCCCTACTGCGCTCTAGTATACGCTGCTTGGCTCTAGAAAGGCGAGCAATAGCGCTATTGCCGTGTTATTTAGTGTTAGGATAGGTTTGGTTATGTTACGTTAGGTACCGTTGGGCCAGGACAGCCTTGACTTTTGCGCTATACACAGCTACTCCAAGGAATTCTGCGCTCTACTGTGTTGTAGTATCTTCTGCTTGGCTCTGTGGAAGCCAGCAATGGTGGATTCGGCGCGTAAGTTTGAGGTAGGTTACGTATGATTATGTTACGTTTGGATAGGTTAGGATGGGATAGCACAGTCCATTGTGCTATGCACCGATATTCGTTGTATTTGTGCGCTCTACATTGCTCTAATGTGCTCTGCTCGACTCTGTGGAGGCCAGCAATTGTAGTCCCGGCACCTTTTGTTCAGTTAGGTTACGTACGGTTATCTTAGGCTGGTACAGGTTATGTTAGGATATCTTCCACTTTTGTGCTATACACTGCAAATCGGTGGATTTCAGCGCTCTTCGTCGTTCTATTATACCCTGCTCAACTCTGGGCAGGCCAGCAATGGCGATCGTGGCGCTACAAGTTGCCTTCAATTACGTTTGGTAAGGTTAGGCTGGGTTAGGTTTGGTCAGGATGGCTTCGACAATCCTGCTATGCACTGCATTTCTGTTAATTTCTGCGCTCTACTGTGCTCTAATATGTTCTGCTTCGCAATGGGGTGGCCAGCAACAGAGGCCTCGGCACGTTACATTTAGTTATTCCGCGTTTGGTTTGGTTTGGTTGTGTTTGGTTCGGTTAGTTTATGCTCTTCTGTTGTGCTGTACATTGCTACTTGGTGGCTTCGTGCGCTTAACATGGCTCGACTACACTCTGCTGAACTCGGGGGCGGCCAGTAATCGCGTTCTCGGCAAGTTAGTTCGAGTTGGGCTAGGTTTGGCTGGTTTGTGTTCGTTTGGGTTCGGCTTGGACAGCTCATACTATCGTGGTATACACTGTTATTCTGTTGGTTCCTGCGCCGTACTGTGCTCAACCATATTCTGCTTGGCCCAGGGGAGTACGGCAATGGCGGTCGTGGCACTTTACTTTGAGTTACGCTATGCTTGGCTAGGTTCCTTGGTTTGGGTTAGGTTTGGGTACCTTGGACATTTCTGATATACACTGCGATTCTATGGATTCCTGCGCCCTACCATCCACACATATGTTCTGCTTTACTCTGTGCAGGCCAGCAGTCGTGTTCGCGGTTGTGTTACATTTTATTTGGTTATATTACGTTTTGCTAGGTTAAAAGAGGATATCTATGACCTTTGCGCGTTACACTGCTATTCGGAGGATACCAGCGCTCTACACTGCTCTGACATGTTCTGCTTGGCTCTGGGGGTGCCAGCAATATAGTCTCGGCACGCTATGTTGAATTAGGCTACGTTTGGTTGTGTTACGTTTGGCTTGGGTAGAATACGGTAGCTTGGACTTTAGTGCTATAAATTGCAATTCGGCGGCTTCTGCTCTCTACTGCGCTCTATTGCGCTCTGCATGGCTCTGGTGGGGCTAGCAATGGCGGTCTCGGAACGTTAGGCTGAGATATGCTACGTTCGTTTGGGTTACGTTGGTCTGGGTAAGGTTAGGATATCTTCCACTTTTGTGCTGTATACTGCGATGCGGTGTATTACTGCGCTCTACTGTGCACCAGTATGCTCTGCTCGTCCCTGGGGAGTCCAGAAATATTGGCTGCGGCTTGTTTGCTTCCGTTATATTACGTTTGGCTTGGTTACGGTAGATTAAGTTCGGTTCGGATGGCTTTGTCATTTGTGCTGTACAATACCATTCGGCGGACTTCTGCGCTCCACTCTGCTCTAGTATACTCTGCTAGGCTGTGGGTAGGCCAGCATTGGCGCTCACGGCACCCTTGTATGAGAAAGTTGGCGTTTGGTTATGCTACGTTTGAAGAGGTTAGGATAGGATATATCTGACTTTTGTGCTATACACTGCGATTCGGAGGATTTCGGCGCTATCCGTTGCCCTACCATACCCCACACGTCCATGGGGAGTACTGATATGGCCGCCGCGGCACGATAAGATTAGTTATGTTGCGTTTAGTTAGGTAAGGTTAGGTTAGGTTTGGTAGGGATTGCTTTGACTTTTGTGCTACACACTGCTATTGGATGAACTTCTGCGCTCAACTATGCTATAATATGTTCTGCTTGTCTCTGGGTAGCCCAGATATAATGGCCTCGGCTCGTTAGGTTTATTTGTTCAACTTTTGTGTGGGTTACGATCGTACTGGTTTGGTTCGGACAGCTTTGCCTTTCGTGGTACACACTGCTATTCGTTGCATTTCCGCGCTCTGCTGTGCTCCACTGTATTCTGCTCGTCTCCGTGGAGGCCAGAAACAGTGGCCCTGCCGAAATATGTTGAGCTATGCTACGTTCGGCTTTGTTACGTTTGGATGGGTTAGGAGAAGTTAGCATTGACTTTTATGATACACACTGATATCCGCTGGATTTCTGCGCTCTACATTGCTCTACTACATTCAGCTCGTCTATGGGAAAGCCAGTAATAGTGGTCTCGGCACGTTGGGTTGAGTTAGGCGACGTTTGGTTTCGTTATGTTAGTTTGGGTTAAGTTTGTATAGATTAGACTTTCGGGGTATACACTGTGATTCGGTGGAATTCTAAGCTTTAGTGCGCTCTAGTTCGTTCTGCTTGCCTCTGGTGAGGCCAGTAACAGTGGTATCCTGATATGTGCGCTCTGAATTGCTCTAGTAGCTTCTGCTTGTCTCTGCGAACGACAGCAATAGCGGACGCAGCGCGTTTGATTGAGACATGTTACGTTCGGTTAGGGTAGGTTAGGTCAATTTTGGTTAGAATGGCTTTTGCTTTTGTGCTATACACTGCTATTCGTTGGATTTCAGCTGTCCCTGTGCTTTGGTAGATTTTGCTTGGCTCCGGGGGGGGGGGGAGAATACGTTTGGCTAGGTTAGGTTACGTTGCGTTAGGTTAGCATAGCTTCGACTTTCGAGATACACCTCGCTATTTGATGGACTCCTGCGCTCTAGTGCGCTCTACCACACTCTGCTCGGGGCTGGGGACGCCAGGAGTTGAGGTGGCGGCAGGTTAGGTTGAGTTACGTTACGCTTGGTTTGGTCTGGTTTTGATGCGCTTGAAAGCTATAGCTTTGCCTTTTGTGCTATACAATGCCATTCTGTCGATTTCTGCAATCGACTGTGCTCTAATACGTCCTGATTATCTTTAGGGATGCCAGCAATAGTGGACCCGGCATGTTAAGTTGAGTTATGTTTCGTTTGACTGGGACTGGTTAGGCTATGTTTGGTTAGGGTAGCCTTGATTTTCGCGCTATACGCAGGTTTTCGGCGGATTCCTGCCCTCCACCGTGCTCTATTCTAATCTGCTATACCCTGGGTATGCCAGAAATAGCGGTCGCGACATGTCACGTTGAGTTTGGTTACGTTGGGCTAGGTTACATTCGTTTTCGTTAGCATTGGATGTCTATGACTTTTCCGCCGCACATAGCGATTCTATGGATTCCTGCGCACCACACTCCTGTAATATGTTCTGCTCGCCGCTGGGGAGGCCAGAGGAAGTGGCTGCGGCGCGTTATGTTGAGAGAGGACCATGTTGGTCCATGTTAGCTTTGTTTGGGCTCTTTTGGGGTATTTTTAGCTTCCGTGCTATACACTGCCATTCTATGTACCGCTGCGCTCTCCATTGCTTTACTATACTCTGCGCGCCTATGGGGAGGCCAGCAAAAGTGGTCTAAGCCAGTTAGGTTGAGTTAGGCTACGTTTGGTTCAGTTTTGTTAGTCCGGATTAAGTTTGTATAGATAAGACTTTCATGGTATCCACTGCGATTCGGGGGATTTCTACGCTGTAGTGCGCACCAGTATGTCCTTCTTGCCTCTAGGGAAGCCAGTCATAGTTGTCTCGGCACGTTAGGTTGACATAGGCTACATTTGGTTAGGTCATGTTAGTTTGGGTTATGATATGGTTGCTCTGACATTTGTGGTGTATACTGCTGTTCGGAGGAATTCCGCGCTCCACTGGTCTCTAGTATGTTCTGCCTGTCTCTGGCCAGGTCAGCAACAGTGTTTTCGGCACGTTAGTTTGTGACGGATAACGCTTGGCTCTAGTACGTTTGGCTAGGTTAGGATATGCTAGCTTTGACCTTTGTGCTATACACTGCTATACGTTGAATGTATGCACTCTACTGTGCTCTGGAATGTTCTGCTCTGCTCTGGGAAGGCCGCAATGGTGGTCTCGTCACGCTAGGTTGGGTTAGGTTAAGCTAGGCTTGGCTACGTTATGACCGGTTTCGCTGAGGTAGCTTTGCCTTTTGTGCTGTACACTGCTGTTCGGTGGATATCCGTGCACTGCATGGCTCCATTGGCATCTGCTCTTATCTAGGGAGGCAAGTAATAGAGGTTTCGGCACGTTAAGTTTAGATAGACTACGCGTGGTCACATCACGTTTGGTTTGGTTAGGATAGGAAAGATTTGACTTCTATGCTATACACTGGTATTCGGAGGATTTTTACACCCTACGTTGCTCTACTAGACTCTGCGCAACTATCGGCAGGCCAGAAATAGATGTCGTGGCACGTTGTGTTGAGTTAGTGTATGTTTGTCTACGCAGAGATCCATAGATTAGTAGCGTATAGCACAAAAGTAAAGCTACCCCATCCTAACCTAACCAAACGTAACATACACGAACCTAGCCGAACTAAAACTAACGTGCCGAGGATATTACCGCTGGCTTCCCAAGAAACAAGCAGAATATACTAGGGAACGGTAGAGCGCAGAATTCCGTCACATTGCAGTGTATAGAAAGGGAGTCAAAGATATCCAATCCTAACATGTACCAACCTAAACTAACCAAACGTAGCGTAACACAACATAACATGGCGAGACCATTATTCTACGCTTCCCCATATCCAAGCAGGACATACTAGATCGCAGTGGGGCGCAGAACTCCACTGAATATCGGTGTGTATCTTAAAAGTCAAAGCTATCCTCTCCGAACCTCACCCAACGAAATACAACCAAACGTTATAGATCTCTACCTAACGTGCCGAGACCACTGCTGCTGGCCCCTGCAGAACGAAGCAAAACATACTAGACCACTAGAGCGGAATAGAATAGAGCACAGTAGAGCTCAGGAATCCACCGAACATCTGTTTATACCACGAAAGTCGAAGCTATCCAAAACTGGCACAAACTGACATACTCTAGCCGAACGTGGCCTAACCCAACACGACGCGCCAAGACAACTATTACTGGCCTCCTCAGAGTATAGAAAAGTATAGTAGAGCAAAGTACGGCGCAGGGAGCTGCCAAATAACAATGTATTGCACAAAAGTCAAAGTCATTCTAACATAACAGGACATAACCAAACGTAGCCAAACGTGGCCATCCGTTGGATACCTAAACCTATCGAGCCGAGAGCTCAATTGCTGACCTCCCCAGATCCGAATGGAACATATTAGGGCTCAGTAGAGCGCAGATATTCACCAAATGGCAGTGTGCAGCACAAAAGTCGAAGCCATCCTGTCCAAACATAACACAAACTGACCTTGCAATGCGTAACAAAACACAACGTATCGTGTCGCGACCGCAATTGCTGGCCTTCCCATTGTCGCGTAGGGTATAGCACAGCAACGAAGAGCGCAGAATTCCGCCGAATAGCAGTGTATAGTACAAAAGTCGGATATTACCTCTTCTAACCTAACCAAATCTAACGTAATCAAACGAAACCGAATAGAGCCTAACGAGCCGCGGACACTATTTCCGGCATCCGCAGAGGAATGCAGAGAGCACTAGATTACAGTGGAGCGCAGAAATCGACCGAAGAGCTGTATTTAGCACAAAAGCCTAAGCTATCCTATGCTAACCGGTCGAAACTTAACATAACGAAACGCAACCCAGCTCCGAATAACGTGCGCAGAATACCGTTGCTTGCCACTCCAGAGTCGAACAGAGTGTAGCAGAGCAATGTGGAGCGCCGGAGTCCACAGAATATCGGCGTATAGCGTAAAAGTCAAAGCTACCGTATCCTAACCTAAACAATCGTGACATTACGAAACGCAGCCTAACACAACCTATTGTGCCGCCACCACCATTGCTGGTCTCCCCAGAGCAGAGCAGAGTACACTAGAACCAGGCAGAGCGCAGGAAGCCGTCAATGAGGAATTTATAGCACAAAAGTCAAAGATATCCTAACCTAACCATTCCTAACACTACCTAATCAGACCCAGCCTAACCTACCCAAACGTTGAATATCTAAACCTAACGCGCCGAGACCTCAATTGCTGGCCACCCCAGAGCCAAACAGAAGATATTAGGTCACAGTACGGCTCCGAAATTCGCGGAATAGCAGTGTATAGCGCAAATGCCATATCCATTCTAACCAAACCTGTCATAATCTATCCTAACCAAGCGTAACCTGACTCAACCTATCGTGACACGATCGACGTTGCTGGCTTACCAATAGTCGAGTAGGGTATAGTAGAGAAACGATGAGCGCAGAAATCTACCGAGTTGCCGTTTATAGCCCAAAAGTCAAAGATATGCTATCCTAACCTTACCAAACTTAACACAACCACTCGTAACGTAACCCTTCCTCGGGAGGCACGACAATTAATGCCGCCCTCGCCATAGCCAAGCAGAACATACTGAAGGATGGTAGAGCGCAGAAATGTATAGAATCGCAGTGCATAGCACAATAATCGTAGCTACCCAATACCAACATGATCATGCTTATAACCGAACGTGGCACAACTCGACCTATCTTGCTGAGACAACCATTTCTTGCCTCTTCAGAGGCAGACAGAGCATATCAGAGCACAGTACCGAGCAGAAATCTACCGAATGGCAGTACACAGCACAAAAGACAAAGCTATCCTAACCGAAACTACCCAAATGTGGCATAAACAAACGTAGCCTATCCCAATGTACCGTGACGAGACTGCTAATGCTGGCGCCCAGAGTCTAGCAGAGCATATTAGAGGAACGTGAAGCGCAGATATCTGCCGAATATCAGATTATAGCGCAAAAGTCGAAGCTACCGCATCCAAACCTAGCCAAACGTAACATAACATAACGTAATCTCAACTTGTGCTGAGACCACCATTACTGCACCGCCCAGAGTCAAGCAGGACATACCAGTGCACAGTGGGGCGCAGAAATCCACTGTACAGCAGTACACAGTACACAAGTGAAAGCTAGCCTAATCAAACCGAACCGAACGTAGCGCAATCAAGCGTAACAGGAGTAAAGCTAACGTACCAAGATCGCTACTTCTGGCCTCCCCTGTGCTGGGCAGAGCATACTAGAGCAATGTGGATCGCAGAAATCCATCGAATAGCAGTATGTAGCAAAAAAGTCAAATGTACCCAAACCTTACCTGACCCAATCTAACCTAACGAAAGGCAGCCTAACTCAACATAACATGCCGGGATCGCTATTGCTGGCCACCACAGCGCCAAGCAGAAAATAGTACAGAACAGTAGGTCCCGGAAATCCGCCAAATAACAGTGTAGAGCATGAAAGTAAAAACTGTATTTACCGAACTAAGACTAACGTGCCCTAACCGAACGTGACATAACCCAAACTAAGTGCCGAGACCTCTATGCCCCCCCCCCCAAAGCATAACTGTAAGTTAGAGCACAGTACACCGCCGAAGTCCTTTGAATCGCAGTGTATAGCGAAAAAGTCAAAGCTATGGGAACCTAACCCATACTAACTAAACCTAACCAAACGTAGCCTAACTCAACCCAACGTGCCGTGACCATTACTGCTGTCCTCTCCAGATCCAAGTAGAATATAGCGGGGCACTGCAGAGCGCATAAATAGAACGCATTGCAGTGTACAGCACAAAAGTCAGACATTCCCTGTCGTATCCTGTCCCTACTTAACCTATCCAAACGTAGTGTAACGAAGCATGATGTGACGTGTCCAACATTGCTGGCCTCCCAGAGCCATGCACAGCATATTACTGCAGATTAGAGTGCAGAAGTCTATCGTATAGCAGTGAATAGGGAAAAGGTCAAAGTAGCCTATACTAACCTAGCCAAGCGTAACACAACCAAACGTAGCATAACTCTACCTGACATTGCGAGACCACTATTGCTGGCCTCCACAGAGATGAGCAGAATGTACTAGGGCACAGTAGAGCGCAGAAACCCACCGCATTGCAGTATATATCACAAAAGCCGTAGATATCCTAACCAAACATGTCCTAATCGTACCTAAACAAACGCAGCACATTACAACATAACGTGACGCGACCACTGCTCCTGGCATCCCAATATCCAAGCAGAATGTAGTAGAGCACAGTAGTGCACAGAAATCTGCCGCATTGCAGTGAATAGCACAATAGCGCATAGCAGTAGATCACAGGAACCCACAGGATAATGCTGTATAGCCAGAACGTCGGACCACCCTGACCAAACATATCCTAGCATAATCCACTCAAACGTAGTCTAACTCAGCATAACGTCCGCGACCAATATCGCTCGCATTTCCATGGAAATGCATAATACAGTAGAGCAGAGTATAGCGCAGAAATACTCCGAAAAGCGGTGTATAGCACGAAAGGCTAAGTTGCCATCCTAACCTATCCAAACGAAGTAAAAACAAACGTAACCTAACTCAACCTATCATGACGAGACCACTAATGCTGGTATACGCGAAGACGAGCAGAATGTACTAGAGCACAGCGGTGCGTAGAAACTCACCGCATTGCAGTGAATAGCACAATGGTCGAAGATGTCCTAGCCTAACCTGTCCTAACCTAACCGACCCGAACGTACCATTGCCCAATGTAGCGTACCACGATCACTGCTCCTGGGCTTCCGAGAGTAACGCCGGATGCAGTAGATCACAGTAGACCACTGAAATACAGCGACTAACAGTGTGCAGCACGAAAGCTGATGCTGTACTAGACAAACGTATGCCAACCTAACATAACTAATCGTAACATAACAAAACATAACGTGACGCGGCCATCATTTTCGGCCTCCCCATAGTCGGGCAGAGTATAGTCGGGCAATGTAGAGCGCAGAAATCCACCCAATACCGGTGACTGGCACAGAAGTCTTAGCTACTCTATCCTTATATATCCAAAAACGTCATATGCAAATGTAGCCTAACTAAACTTACCGCGCCAGGACAACTATTGCTTGCCTCGCCAGAGGCATGTTGAAAATTTTAGAGCGCAGTAGAGCGCAGAAATCGGTGGATACTTGTGTACAGCACAAAATTCATAGTTTCCCTGTCCTAACATACCAAATCTCGACATACACAAACGTAACATATCTCGAACTAACGAAGCCCTACCACCATTGCTGGCCTCCGCAGCGTCGAACTGAACTTACAAGAGGACAATAGGGCGCAGAAGTCCATAGAAACAGAGTGTATTGGACAAAAGCCATATGTATCCAGACTTATCCCAAGCAAAAGTAACCTAACCAAACGTAGCCTACCTCAATCCAACGTGCCGCGGGCGCTATTGCTGGCCGCCCCAGGGCCCAGTCGAATTTAGCTGATCGCAGTCGATCGCGGAAATCCACCGAAAAGCAGTGTATTACACGAAAGTCGAAGCTACAGTTACCTGACCTAATACAACCTCGAGAAGCCAAACGTAGTTTACCTCAACCTGGCGTGCCGAGACCAATATTGCTGGCATTCCGAGGGCCAGGCATAACTCGGTAGAGCACAGTAGAGCGTAGGAGTGCTCGGAAAAGCTGTGCATAGCACAAAAGTCTAAGCTACATGGTCCAGCTTATCCTAACCATACCCAACCGAACGTAAACTAACTCAACCTAACGTGCCGAGACCGATATTACAGGCATTCCCAGGGCTAAGCATGGTATAGTAGAGCACAGAACAGCGCAGCAATAGCAGTGTATAGCACAAAAGTCAAAACTACCTGTACTAACCCAACCAAACGTAACATGAACGAACATAACCGAACTCATACTAACGTGCCGAGGTCACCGTTACTGACATCTCCAGGGTCAAGCGGAGCATACTAGAGCACAGTAGGGTGCAGAAATCCGCCACATTTCGGTTTATAGCATAAAAGTCGAAGAATTACTCTCCGAACCTGATCCTACCATACCTAACCAAATGTAGCCTAATTCAACACAACATGAGGAAATCACTGCTGCTGGCCACCTCAGGGCGAAGCAGAATATAGTATAGCGCAGTAGAGCGCATAGATCCACCGAAAAGCAGTGTATACCACGAAAGGAGAAGCTGTCCTAACCGCACTCAACCCAACCTAACCTAACAAAGAGTAACCTAGCACAGCATAAAGTGCCGCGATCACAGCTTCTGGTCACCCCAGAGACAAGTAGAATATAGGATACCACAGTAGATCTCAGAAGCCCAGCGCACAACAGTGTACAGCGCGAAAGTCGAAGAAACCCTGACCGAACTTTACCTAACCAAGCATAACCGAAAGCAATATATCTGAACCTAACGTGCCACGACCACTATTGCTGGCCTCCCAGGGTCGCGCAGTGTGGAGCAGAGCAAGGTAGGGCGCAGAAATCCATCGAAAAGCAGTGTATAGCACAACAGTCAAAAGTATCGTTTCCGAACATAGCCAGGCGTAACGCAAACAAACATAACATGGTTCAACCCAACGTGCCGAGGCCAATATTGCTGCACTCCCTAGACAAAATCAGCACATATTAGGGGAGTTGCGGGGCTCAGAAATCCATGTATCGGCAGTGCATTGGACAAAAGTCAAAGCTACCCTATCCTAACCTACCCAAACGTAATGCAGCCATACGGACCATAACTTAGCCTAACGTGTCGAGACCACTATTGCTTTCCTCACCAGGGCCAAGGAGGGCATTCTAGAGCATAGTAGAGTGCAGAAATCCTCCGTATTGCATTGTATAGCGCAAAAGTCGAGGATATCCTAATATTACGTGACCCCATCTAGCCTTACCAAACGAAGCATAACTAGACCTATCGTGAACATGCCACTATTGTTGGACTCCCCATGGCCAGACAGAACATACTAGAGAACACTAGAGCGCCGAAGCTCACCAAATTCCAGTGTATAGCACAATAGTCAGAAACATCCTAACAAAGCTAAACCAAACTTAGCATAACCAAGCGTAACCGATCTCAGCCTAACGTGCCGCGACCACCATTTCTGGGATCCCAGCGACTTGCAGAGTACCGTACGGCAACGTAGGGACCATAAAACCGTCGAATAGCTGCGTATAGCACGAAAGTAAAAGCTACCATATACCCACCTATCCAAAAGTAACGTAGCCAAACTTAACATGACTCAAGCTAACGTGCCGAGGCGCCTCTTGCTGGCATCCCCAGAGCCAAGCAGAATGCACTGGAGTGCAGTAGAGCGCAGAAATCCACCGAGTAAAAGTGTATAGCACAAATATCAAGCTACCCTCTTCCACCATTTCCAAACGTAACATAACGAAACGCAACATAGGTGGACCTGACGCGCTGAAACCACAATTGCTGCCATCCCGAGTGTCAAGCACAACATATTAATGGAGAATGGATCGCTCAAATCCGTAGAATCGCGGTGTATAGCACAAAATTCGAAGCAATCCTTTGCAAACCTAACCAACTGTGGCATAACCAAACGTAACCTATCTCAACGTAACGTGCCGCGGTCATTATTTCTGGCCTCCACAGACCAAATCAGAGGATTCTAGGGCACAGCGGGGCGCAGAAATCCACGGAGTAACAGTTTACAGCACAAAAGTCGAATATATCCTGTCCTAGCGCAATCAAACGTAATACATGCAAACGTAACCAAACTGAGCCTAACGTACCGTAATATCTAGTGCTGGCCTCCCCAGTGCCAAGCAGACTATACTAGAGCACGGTGGAGCACAGGAATCCGGCGCATTGCGGTATACAGAACAAAAATCAAAGATATCCAAACCATACCTGACTAAACCTAACCAAACACAACCTTGCCTACCACAAAATAATATGCCGAGACCACATTTTCTGGCCCCCACAGATCCAAGCAGAACATACTAGAGCACAGTGGAGCGCAGGAATCCACCGTATTTCAGTGTGTAGCAGAAAGTCAGAGCCACCCTAATGACTCCAAACCTAACGTAACCTAGCCAAACGTAACATAAGTTAAGATAACGTGCCACGACCTGTATCGCTGGCATCCCCAGAGTCGGGCAGAGTAGAGTAGAGCGATGTAGGGGGAAGAAATCCGCCGAACAGCAGTGTACAGCACAAGTGCCAGAGCTATTATGTACTAACATAACCAAACATAACGTAAAGAACATAACATAGCTCAAACTAGCGTGCCGAGAACAACATAGTTGCTGTTCCTAGACCCAAGCAGCATATATCGGAGGCGATGTAGAACGCAGAAATCCATACAACCCCAGTGTGTAGGACATTGGTAAAAAATACACAATCATAACCTAACCATACGTAACAAAGCAATACGCAACATTCCATTCCATGCCGGGACCACTATTGCTATCCACCCCAGGGCCTAGCAAGGTATACCAGGGCGCAGTAGAGCTCAGAAATCCGCCACATTGTATTGTATGGCACGAAGGACAAGGATATCCAAACAATACGTGACCTAACCTAACATAAACAATCGAAGCCAAACCAAACCTAACGTGCAGGGACCACCATTGCCGTGCCCCCAGAGCTAAACTAAACACATTATTGGACGCTAAAGCGCAGAAAACCACAGAATTGCAGTATATTGCTCAAAAGTATAAGACATCCTGACCAAACATAGCCTGACATATCCTAACCCAGCGTAAACGAGCACAACCTGACGTGCCGCGACCGCTATTGCTAGTATCTCCAGTGTAGTGCAGGGTATAGTATAGCAACGATGAACGCTGGAATCCATCGAACAGCAGCGTAAAGCACAAAAGTCAAAGATATCATATCCTAACATATCAAAATGTGGCGTGGACGAACGTAACAGGACACAGCTTATAGCGCCGAGACCACTTTTCCTAGCGTCCCTAGATCCAAGCATATTATACGAGAGCACGGTAGAGCACAGAAATCTGACGCATTGTTGTATATAGCACAAAGGTCAATGATATCCAAGCCATACCTCAACTAACCTTACTTTTACACAACGTAGCCTAACTCATCGTAATGTGCGGAAAACGCATTTGCTGTCCTCTCCGGGTCGAACAGAGTATATTAAAGCACAGTACGGCGCAGAAATCCACCGTAGGGCAGTGTACAGCTGTAAAGTCGATGCAATCCTTTCCTAGCCTAACCAACTGTAGCATAATCAAACGTGGACTAACGCAACCTAACGTGCCGCGAACACTATTTCTGACTTCCCCAGAGCAAATCAGAACATACTAAAAACCAGTAGAGCGCGGAATTCCTCCGAACAGCAGTATACACTACGAAAGTCAGAGCAACCCAATCTTAACCGGCACAACGGGGCGCAGAAGTCCACCAAATTGCAGTTTATAGCACAAAAGTCAAATCCATTCTGTCCTAACGCAACCAAACGTTATACAAGCAAACGTAACCTAACTCAACCGAAAGTGCCGATACCACAATTGCTGGCGTCCACAAAGTCAAGCAGAATATACTAGAGCAAAGTAGAGCCCAGGTATCTGCCGCATTGCAGTGTATAACACAAAAGACAAGGATATCGGAACATTGCGTGGCCTAACCTAACCTAACCGTATGAAGCCTAACTATACGTTCGGTGCCGAGAACACCACTGCTAGGCTCCTCAGAGACGAAGCAAACACATTAGAGGACACTAGGTCGCTGAAATCCACCGAATAGCCGTGTACAGCACAAAAGTGAAAGCCATACTGTCCTAACATATCCAAATGTAGCATAGCCGTGCGGAGCCTAACACAAACTAACGTACCAAGGCCACTACTACTGGCCTCCCCAGAGCCAAGCAGAATATAGTAGATCTCAGTACATCGCACAGATTCTCGGAATAGCGGTGTACAGCGTAGGAGTCAAGGCCATCCTGACCGAACCTAACGCAACTTAACCTAACCAAACGCAAACTAACTCAACCTAACGTGCCGAGACGCCTCTTGCTGGCCTCCCCAGAGCAAAGCAGAATATTCTAGTGCTCAGTATATGGCAGAAGTCCGCCGAATAACAGTGTATAGCTCAAAGGTCAAAGCTACTATGTCCAAAAAGCGAAAAACGTAACATAACCGAACGTAACCTAAGTTAACCTAACGTGCCGAGACAACTATTGCTGCCCTCGCCAGTGCCAAACAGAACATATTATAGGAGAGTAGAGCGCACAAATGCGTAGAATCACAGTTTATAGAACAAAAGGCAAAGCTGCCCCAAACAAACGCAACAGGACATTACTTAACCTGCCGCGAACGCTATTGCTAGCGTCCCCAGAGTGAAGCAGAATATGAAAGAGACCAGTAGAGCGCAGAAGTCCGTAGAATAGTGGTTTGTAGCGCGAAAGCGAAAGCTGTCCTATCCTAACCGTACCAAACGCAACGAAGCCAAACGTAACCTAACTGAACCTAACTTGTCGAGACGTCTACTGCTGCCATTCCCAGAGCCAAGAAGATCATAATAGAGGAGGGTATAGCGCAGAAACCCATAGGACTGCAATGTACAGGAGAACAGTCAAAGCTACCCAATCCTAGCCTATCCCAACCTAACCAAAACAAACGTAGCATACCTGAACCTAACGTGCCGAGACCACTGTTGCTGGCCACCCAGTGCCAAAGAAAACATATTAGAGGACACTCGGTCGCAGAAACCCACCGAATTGCAGTGTATAGCACAGAAGTCAAAGTCATCCTAACGAAACATAGCCTAACCTGACCTAACGAAGCTGAACCTAACTCAGACTAACGTGCCACGACCATTATTGCCGGTACCCCAGAGCAAAGCAGAACATATTTGAGGAGAGTATGGCGCAGAAATCCATTGAAATGCAGTGTACAGCAGAAAAGTCAAAGATATCCAAACCTAACCCAAACTGACGTAACCTAACCTAACGCGCCAAGCTAACCGTAACGGCCCGCGACCACTATTTCCGGCCTCCCCAGGGTCTAGAAGATTAGAGCGGAGCACAGCGGAGGGAAGGAATTCACCGAATAGAAGTGTATGGCACGAAAGTCAGAGTTACCCATGCCAAATCGGACCTAACCTGACCTAACCGAACGTAGAATAACTAAACTATCGAACCCATACCTCTATTGCTGACATCCCCAGAGCCGTGTAGAATATGTTAGAGCGCAGTGGAGCGCAGAAGTTCACCGAGAAGCAGTGTGTAGCGCAAAAGTCAATGCTATCCTCTCCTAACGTGGCCAAACGTATCACTACCGACCGTAACTTGTTGCTTTCTGGGGTGCGACGACCACCATTGCTGGTACCACGAGAGCCAGGCAGAGTATATGAGAGCAATGTAGGGCGCTGTAATAAACAGAATAGCTGTGTGTAGCACAAAAGTAAAAGATATCCCAGCCAAACCTAACCAAACCGAGCATAACCAGACGTAACATAAGCCAACATAACTAGCAGAGACCACGATTTCTGGCGCCCAAAGACACAAGCAGAATGTGCTAGTGCACAGGAGGGCGCATAAGTCAATACGATAGAGATGTGTAGCGCAAAAGTCAAAGCTATCCTAACGCAACACAATGCATCCTAACATAACCAAACGTAATCTATCTCAACCTAACTTGCGGCGACCACTGTAGCCGGCCTCCCTAGAGTCGAGTAGAGTGGACTAGGGCAGTGTAGAGCTTTGCACTTCAGTGCGGCGGGTATCTGTGCTCTACTATGCTCTAGTATATTCTGCTCGGCACTGGGGATTCAAGCAATAGTAGCCTCGGCACACTTGGTTGAGTTCAGCAACGTTCGGTTGTTACGTTTGGTTAGGTTAGGGAAAGGTAGCTCTGACTTTCTGCTATACACTGCCATCCGGCGGATATCTGCACTGCACCGTGCTCTAATATGCTCTGCTTGTCTCTGGGGAGGACAGCAATAGTGGTCTCGGCACGTTAGGTTGAGTTAGTATACGTTTCGTTAGTTTTCTTAGCAAACACTGTTTTTCGGTGGTTTTCTGCGCTCCAGTCTGCTCTACTATGTTCTGCTTGACTCTGGGAATGCCAGCAATAGTTGTAGCTGCACGTTAGGTTGAGTTATGAAATGATTGGATATGCTATGTTTGGTTAGGTTTGGCTAAGATAGCTCCGACCTTTTGCTACGCACTGCTACTCGGTGGATTTCTGTGCACAACTGTGATCATGTATGCTCTGCTTTGCTCTGGGAAGGCCAGCAACAGCGGTCGTGGCACGATAGGTTGTGTCAGGTTACGTTTGCTTTGGTCAGGTTAGGATAAGTTTGGTGAGGTTGAGTTTGACTTCTATGCCATACACTGCTATTCGGTGTATTTCAGCGCTCCTCTGTGCTCCAGCATATTCTATGTGGCTATGGAGATGCCAGCAGGAGTAGTCTCGGCATGCCTGGTTGAACTAGGCTTCTTATGGCAAGGTTAGGTTTTGTCGTGTTAGGTTAGGGTATCATTGACTTTTGTGCCTTGCACTTCAGTGCGGCGGATTTCTGCGCTCTCGTGTGGCCTAGTATGTTCTGTTCTGTTTTGGGGAAGCCAGCAGTTGTGGTTTAGGCACGATCCGTTGAGTTAGCCTACGCTTGGCTGTGTCATGCTTGGTTATGTTAGAATAGGATATCCTTGACTTTTATGCTATACACTTCTATTTGGTGGACTTCGGCACTCTACATTGCTGTAGCATGACCTGCTAGCCTCTCGGGAGACGAGCAATGTTATTCTCGGCACGTTACGTATAGATATGTTACGCTTGGTTTGGCTAGGTTGGGACAGGTTTGGTTAGGACATCTATGACCTTTGTGCCTTGCGCTCCAGTGCGGCGGACTTCTGCGCTCTCCTGTGCTCTAGTGTGCTCGGCTTTGCTCTGGGGAGGTCAGCAATAGTTGTCTGGGCACGATAGATTGTTGTTAGGTTACGTTTACTTGTGTATTGTTTGGTTAGGTTAGGATGCTGCAGCTTTGACTTTTGCGCTATACACTGTTATCTGGTGGTCTTCGGCTCTCTACATTTCTCTAAAATGCCCTGCTTTGCTCTGGGAAATCCAGAAATAATGGCCGCGGCGGTTCAGGTTTAGTTAGGTTACGTTTGGTTATGTTTGGTTTGTTTGGGTTAGGTTAGTATATCTTTGACTTCTGTGCTATACTCCGCCGTTCTATGGGCCACCGCGCTCTAGTCTCCTCTAATATGCCCTTATTGGCTATGGGGAGGTCAGCAATAGCGGGCAAGGCACGTTAGGTTGGGATTGGTTACATTTGGTTGTGTTAGGTTACGACAGGTTAGGTTAGGATGTCTTGAACCTATCTGATTTACACCTCAAAGCGGCGGATTTCTGATCTCTGTTGTGCACTAGAATATTCTGCTTCGCTCTGCGCAGGCTTGGTGTAATCATATCGGCACGTCAGGTTAGTCAAGATGCGTTTGGTTGTATTTCATTTCGATATGTCGGGGTAAGATAGGTTTGACATTTATGCTATACACTACTCTCCTGTGGTTTCCACGCTCTACTTTGCTCTACAATAATCTTCTCGACTATGGGGAGGTCAGCAGAAGTTGTCTCGGCCCGTTGGGTTCAGTTAGGCTACGTTTGGTTACGTTACGTTAGTTTGGGTTATGTCTGGTTATATCTGACTTTCCTGGTATACACTGCTATTCTGAAGATCTCTACGAACTACTGTGCTCTAGTATTCTCTGCTCGGCACTTGAGAGAGCTGTAATGGTGGTCTCGGCTCGTTAGGTTGAAATAGATTACGTTTGACTATGTTACGTTTGCATTCGTTAGGTTTGGACAACATCGACCTTTCTGCTATACAAAGCGATTATAAGGACATCTGCGCACGACTGTGCTCCAATATGTTCCGCTTGGCTCTGATGTAGCCAGCAACTGTGGTCCCGGCATGTATGGTTGAGCTAGCCTACATTTGGCGTGGTAAGGTTTCGTTTGGTTTGGTCAGGGTAGCTTTGTCTTTTGTGCTGTATACTGATATTCGGGCGGTACCTGCGATCTAAATAGTGACCGTGCCGTGTTTGTTTGTGCTACGTTATGATTGGATTGGTTAGGTTAGGACATGTTTGGTAGTGATGGCTTTGACTTTTGCTCTTTACACTTCTGTTCGCAGGACTTCTGCGCTCTACTGTGCCCTAGTACACTCTGCTTGGCTATGGGGAGACCAGCAGTAGGGGTCTCGACACGTTGGGCAGAGTTATGCTGCGTTTACTTATGTTACGTTTGGTATGGTTGGGACGTAACAGCTTTGACTTCATTGCTATACAATGCTTTCGGTGGATCTCCACTCTCTGCTGAGCTCTAGTACGCTCTGATTGGCTCTGGGGAAGCCGGTAGTAGTGGTCTCGGCACAATAGGTTGGGATATTGTACGTTTCGCTAGGTAATGATATCTGTGGTTAGATTTGTATAGCTCCGATTTTTCTGCTATACACTGCGATTCTATGGATTTCTGCGAACTAGTATGCTCTGTTATGCTCTGCTTCGCTCTGTGGGGGCAAGCAATACTGGCCGCGGCATAGTAGACTGTGTTAGGTTATGTTTGGCTTGGTTGGGTTACGTTGGGATATGTTAGGATAGCTTTCACTTATGCGCTCAATACTGACGTTCTGTGGACTTCTGTGCTCCACTGCGCTCTATAATATTCTGCTTGTCCCTGGGGAATCCAGCAACAGTGTTTGCGGCACGTTGGGCTTGGTTACTCTACGCTTGGTTAGGACAGGTTTGGTCTGGTTAGGAAATGTTATCTTTGTCATTTGTGTCATATGTTACTATTTGGTGACTTTCTGCGCTCTACGTTGTTCTAATCTACTCTGCTCGACTCTGGGGAGGCCAGTAAAGGCTTTCTCGGCTCGTTACTTTGAGTGAGGTTACGTTTGGTTTCGCTTTGTTTGTTTTTGTTAGTTTCGTATAAATTTGTCTTTCGTGGTATACGCTGCTCTTCGGTAGATTGCTAAGATCCACTGTGCTCTGGTACGCTTTTGTTGGCCTTGCGGAAGCCAGTAATAGTGGTCTCGGCACGACAGGTTGAGATAGAATACGTTTGGTTGGATTACGTTGGCTCAGGTTAGTTTTTAATAACTTCGACTTTTCTGCTGAACACTGCTAATCTATAGACCACTGTGATCTACTCTCCTACATTATACTCTACTTGGCTCTGTGGAGGCCAGCAATACGGGTCGCGTCTGGTTAGGAAGAGGCAGGTTCCGTGTGGTTACGTTACGTTTTGTAAGGTTAGGAAAGGTTAGCAGCGGCTTTTGTGTTATATACCGCCGTTCGTTCGATGCTTGCGTTCTGCATTGCTCTACTAGCGTTTGCTTGTCATTGTGGAGGCCAGCAATGGTGGTCCTGGCGCGTTTGGTTGAGCTAGGTTACGCTTGGCTAGGCTACGTTGGGGTATGTTTGGTTGTTATGGCTTTGACTTTTGTGGTATACGCTGCAATTCGGTTGATGTCTGCCTTCTACGTTGCTCCTCTAGCATACGCTTGTGTGCGGGGAGGCCAGCAATGGAGGTCGTGGCACGTTTGCTTCAGTTACGTTACGTTTATATCGGTAAGGTTAGGTTAAGTTTGGTTAGGATGGCATCGACTTTTGTGCTATACACTGGTGTTCGGTGGTTCCCTGCGATCTACTCTGCCCTAGTATATTCTGCTAGACTGTGAGGAGGACAGCAGTATTGGTCTCGGAACATTTGTCTGAGTTAGGTTGCGTTTGGTTTTGTTACGTTTGGTGTGGTTAGGATATGATTGCCTAGACTTTTGTGCTATACACCAATCTTCGGTGTATTTCTGCGCTCTACAGCTGTCTTCCATGCTCTGCTCGACTTTCGGGACGCCAGCAACAGTGGTCGCGGCACTTTAGGCCGTGCTATGATGCGTTCGGTCGCGTTAGGTTACGTTGCGATAGGTTAGGATAGGTTTGGCTTTGCTGGGTATAATCTGTTGTTCGGTGCGTTTCTGCGCTCCACTGTGCTCAACTATGTTCTGCTTGACTCTGAGGAGGCCAGCAATGGTGGTCGTGACGCGATAGGTTTTGTTAGGCTGCGTTTGTTAATGTCACGATTGGTTAGGTAGGATAGGATAGATTTGACGTTTGCTCTATGCACCTAGACTCGGTGAATCTCTGCACTCTAGATTAGTCTCCAATGCTCTTTTCGACTTTGGGGAGGCCACCAATAGTGGCCTCTGTGCGTTACGTTGGTCAAGTTAGGTCTGGTTTTGTAATAATTGACTCGGATATGAAAGGATAGCTTTGGGATTAGTGCTGTGCACAACTTTTCGGAGGATTTCTGCGTTCTACTGTAATCTAATATTATCTGCTTTGTTCTCGGGAGGCCAGAAATTGTGTCCGCGGCGCGTTAGGTGGGGTTTGGTTACGTTCGGTTATGATACGTTTGGTTAGGGTTGGGTAGGATATCTTTGATTTTTGTGCTCTACACTTCTATTCTCTGGCTTTCTGCGCTCTACTGCGATCTGATATTCCCTTCTTTGCTATGAGCATTCGAGAAAGGGTGGCCACGTCCCGTTAGGTTGTATTATGTTACGTTTGGTTAGGCTTGGTTTGTTTGTGTTAGATTGGGTTGTCTTCGTGTTATCTACTGCCGTTCCATGGACCACTGGGCTCTACACTCCTCTTTTCTGTCCTGCTTGGCGATGTGGAGGCCAGCAATAGTGGGCTAGGCACGCTAGGTTGAGATTGGATACGCTCGGCTGTTAGGTTACAACGGGTAAAGTTGGGGTACCTTTTACTTTTCTGCTTTACACGTTAATGGGGCGGATTTCTGCGCTCGACTGTGCTCTAGTACGTCCTGCTTTACGCTGCGGTGTGGGGGCAACAATAGCGACCTCGGCACGTTAGGTTGAGTCATGCTAGGCTTGGTTATGTCCTTTTGGTTTTGGTTCGGTTTGTGTAGCTTTGAATTTCCTAATATACAAAGCGATTATATGGATTTCTGCCTCCTACTCTGCACTAACGTGATCCGCTTTACTCTGGGATGGCTAGCAATTGTGGTTTTGGTACGTTATGTTGAGTCAGGTTACGTCCGTTTAGGTTGGGTTACGCTAAGTTTGGATAGATTGCTTTATCTTTTGTGCTGCACACTGCTGCTTGGTAGTTTTCTGCGCTGTACAGAGCTCTAGTATGACCTGCTTGGCTCTGTGGATGGGAGCAAAGGTGGTCTCCGCGTGTTAGATTGAGATATATAACGCTTGGTTATGTTTCGTTTGATCAACCTAGGGCACGATAGCTTTGACTTTTGTGCTGTACACTGCTGTTCGGTTGATTTCTGCTCTCTACTGTATGTTCTGCATGGACAATTGGATGACAGCAACTGTGGTCTCGGCTTGCTATGTCGAGTAAGGTTAGGCTTGGCTTGGCTAGGTTGGGTAAGGTATGGATCGCGTAGCTTTGACTTTTGTGCTATATGCTGCCATTCGGTCAATGCCTGCGCGCTGCGTTACTCTACCAGGCTCTGATTGTCAGCGGGGAGGCCAGAAGGAGTTGTTGCGGTACATTTGTTTGGGTTATGTAACGATTGGCTTTGTTAGGGTAGGTTAAGTTTGGCTAGGATGGCTTTGACGTTTGCGGCATTCACTGCTGTTCGGTGGACTCCTGCGCTCTAGATTGCTCTACTATACTCTGCTCGACTCCCGAGATGGGAGCAATAGTGCCCGTGGCACGTTAGGCTAAGTCAAACTACGAATCGTTAGGTTAGGGTAGGTAAAGTTTGGTTAGTGTAGCTATGACTTTTACGCTGTACAAAGCTATTCGGTGGATTCCTGCGCTCCAATGTGCTCTAATATGTTCTGCTTATCTCTGGGGAGGCCAGCAGTAGTGGTCGCGGCACGCTTGGTTCAAATATAGTACGTTTGGTTTGCTTGGGTTAGGAAAAGTTCGGTTAGTGTGGCTTTGACTTTAGTGCTATAAACTGCTATGCGGTTGATTTCAACGTTCTACTGACCCGTAGTATATTCTGCTTGGATATGTGGCGGCCAGCCGTGGTGGTCTCTGCACGTTAGGCTGTGGCATGTTGTGTATATTCTTGTTACATATGGTTACGTTAGGAGAGGACAACCGTGACTTTTGCGCTGTACACACCTATTCGGTGGATTTCTTCGCTCTGCACTGCTCTATCATACTCTGCTCGTCACTCGGAATGCCAGTAATAGTGGCCCCGACACGTTAGGATGAGCTCTTCTATGTCAGATTACGCTTTGTTGGCTTGGGCTATGTTAAGTTATCTTTGACCTTTGTGTTATACACTACTATGCGGCGGATTTCTGCGCTCTACTCTGCTCTAATATGGTCTGCTGGACTCTGGGGAGGGCAGCAAAGGAAGTCTCGGCTCGCTACGTCTAGTCATTCTACGTTCGGTTATGTGGGGTTAGGTCAGATTAAGTTAGGATATTTTTGACTTTTGTGCTGTACACAGCTATTTGGTTGCCACCTGCATACTATTGTGCTCTAATATAATCTGCTTGGCTCTGCGGAGTCCAGTCATAGTGGTCTCGGCACGTTAGGTTGATCTATGTTACGCTTCGTTATGTTAAGTTTGTCTGGGTATGGTACGGAAAGCTTTGACTTTCGCGGTATACGCTGCTATTCCGAAGATCTCTGCGCTCTACTGTGCTCTCGTATGTCCTGCCTCGCTCTGGGGAGGTCAGCAATAGATGTCTAGGCCCGTTAGTGTGCGTTATGTTACGTCAGGTTTTGCTACGTTTGGTTAGGATAGGCTCGGGTAGCTTTGACTTTGGTTCTGTACACAGCTATTCCGTGGGTTTCTGCGCTCTACTGTGATCTGATGTTCCCCGCTTTGCTTTCGGAGTTCCAGAAATGGTGGCCGCGGCGCGTTGCGTTGAAATATGTTACGCTTGTTTAGTTTAGGTTTTTCTTGGATAGCTTGGGATATCTTTGACTTCCGTGCTGTGCATTGACTTTCTATGGATCTCAGCGCTCTATTCTCCTATAATATGCCCTGTTTTGCAACGGGGTGGCCAGCAATGTTTGCCTCCGCACGTTAGGTTGGGACATGATACATTTAGCTGGTTATGTTAGCTTTCATTAGGATTGGATGGCTTCGACCTATCATACATACGCTGCGGTTCTATGTATTTCTGCGCTCTACTCTCTTCTATTATGCTCTGCTTGGCTCTGTAGAGGACAGCCATACTTGTCGCGGCATGTTAGGTTGAGTTAGGCTACGTTCGGTGAGGCTACGATAGTTTGGGTTCAGTATGGATTGCCTTGACCATCGTGGTATAGACTGCTTCCGGTGGCCTTCTGCACGCTGATGTGTTCTAGCATTTTCTGATTGGCTTTGAGGAGACAAGCAAGAGTGACATCGATACGTAAGGTTGAGTTTAACTTCATTCGGTTATGTTGCGTTTGGCTACGTTAGGATGTTGTAGCTTCGAATATTTCGCTATGCATTTCGATTCTATGGACTTCTGCGCTCTACTCTCCGCTAACATAATCTACTCGGCTCTGATGAGGGCAGCAATAGTGGTCTCGGCACGTCAGTAATGGTTAGGCTACGATTCCTTACGCCACGTTTGGTTAGGTTAGGATAAGATAGTTCTGACTTTTGTGCTCTGCACTGCTATACGTTGAACTTCCTACTTTGCTCTAGTATGCTCTGCTTGTTTCTGCGGAAGCCCGCAATAGCGGCCGTGGCAGGTTCGTTTGAGTTAGCTAACGTTAGGCTAGGTTAGCTTAGGCAGTGTTTGGTTAGGGTAGCTATGACTTTCGTGCTATGCTCTGCTATTCGGTGGATTCCAGCCCTCTAATATGCTCATCCCTACTCTTCCAGACCCTCGGGATGCCAGCAATAGTGGTGGCGGCACGTGTGGTTTATCTTTCTTACATTTGCTAGTGTTAACTTCGGATAATTTAGGACAGGGTACCTTTGGCTTTTGTGGTATACACTGCTTTTCCTTGGATATCTCCGCACTACTCTGCACTAATATGCTCTGCCTTTTTCTGGGAGGACAGAGGCAGTGACCGCGGCATGTTAGGTTAAGTTATGTTACGTTTGGTTAGTTTATGTAAGCATGGGTAAGGTTAGGATAGCTTTAATTTCTCTGCTGTACACTGCGCTTCTATGGATTTCTGCATAGACCGGTATGTATGTCCTGCATGGACCGGTGGAGGTCAGCAATAGTGATCGCGGCGCGTTAAGTTGGGTCGGAAGCCCTACTCTCCTCTAGTATGTCCTGCATGGACCGGTGGAGGTCAGCAATAGTGATCGCGGCGCGTTAAGTTGGGTCGGATTACGTTCTTTTGGGATAGGTTTGGTTAGGTTAGGACGGAATAGCTTCTACTTTTGTGCTATACGCAGCTATTCCTTGGATTTCTGCGCTCTTCATAGCTCTGCTAAATCCCTCTCGACTCTACGGAGACCAGCCATAGCGGTCGTGGGAAGATAAGTTGAAATATGTTTCGTTCAGTTAGGTTAGGTTAAGTAACGATTGTTTAGGATGGCTTGGACTTTTGTGTTATACCCTGCTATGCGGTGGATTTCTGCGCTGTACTGTGCTATAATATGTTCTGCTGGGATCTGGAGAGGACAGCAACGGTGGTCTCGGCATGTCACTTTGTGTTCAGTTAAGTTTGGTTAAGTTACGATATGCTATGTTTAGAAAGTATAGTTTCAACTTCTGTGCCATGCACTGCTTTTCGGTGGATTCCAGCGCTCTGCATTGCGCTAATAAGCACTGCTTGGATCTGTGGAGTGCAGCAAATGTGGACTAGACACGTTACTTTGAGCTATGCTACATTCTGTTGCGTTACGGTTGGTTAGGCTAGGAAATAGTAGCTTCAACTTTTGTGCTATACACGATTATTCAGTGGATTCCCGGGAACTACTGTGATGTAATATGTTCCGCCCGTCTCCGTGCAGGCCCGCAATAGTGGTCGTGGCACGTTTGGATGATATACGTTACGTTCGGTTTGGCTAGATTAGGCTAAGCTTGGTTAGGATTGCTTATACTTTTGTGCTATACACTGCCATTCGGTGGATTTCTGCGCTCTACTGTTCTCTAATATGCTCTGGTTGACGCTGGCGTGGCCAGCTATGGTGTCCTCGGTACGTTAGGATTAGTTACACTGCGTTTGGTTAGGTTACGCTTGGCTAGGTTAGGTTAGCGTAGCTTTGACTTCTGTACAGTACACTGCTGTTCTGATGTTTACGTCGTTCTGCTATGCCCTAATATGCTCTGCTTGGCACTTTGGATGCCACCAAGAATGGTCTCGGCACGTTAGGTTGAGCTAGGCTGCGTATGGTTAAGTTAGGTTATGTGTGGTCAGTTTGGGATATCTTCGACATTTGTGCCTTTCGCGTCAGTGGGGCGGATTTCTGCTCTAGTATAGTCTTCCTTGCCCTGGGGTGATCAGAAATGGCGGTTTAGGTACGATATGTTGAGTTAGGTTACGTTTGGTTCTGTTGCGCTTTGTGAGGTTAGGAAAGGATAGGTTCGGCTTTTGTGCAGCACACTGCTATTCGGTGGATATCCGCGCCCTACTCTGGTCTAATGAATCCTTCCTTGCTCTGTGAATTCCAGAAAGTGTGTTCGAGGCACGTTTGTTTGAGTTTGGTCACGTTTGGCTAGGTTATGTTTGTTTGGGTCAAGTATAGGTAGCTTTGACATTTCTTTCATACCCTGCGATTCTATGGATTTCGGCGTCCTCCTTTCCTCTAATAAGTACTGCATGGCGATAGGGAGGCTAGTAATAGTGTACTCGTCACGCTAGGCATAGTTAGCCTGCGATAGGCGATGTTTGGTTCGGGCAGGTTGGGTTGGGGTTTCTCTGACTTTTGAGATAAACACATACACCAGGTGGCTTTCTGCGCTCTACTGTGCTCCAGTATACTCTGCTTGTCTCTAGGGAGGGCAGCAACAGTGGTCTCGGCACGCTAGTTGTTGTCGTGTTACGTTTGCTTATATTTCGTTTGGATAGGATGAGACAGGGTAGAGTAGGCTTTTGAGCTATACGCTTCCATTCGGTGGATCTCTTCGATCTACATTGCTCTACTGTACTCCGCTCGGCTCTGGGGAGGCCAGTAATAGTGGTCCTGGCACTTTAGATTGAGTTAGGTTACGTTTGGTAGGGTAAGGCTTTTCTAGGTTTGGCTAGAATAGCATTGACTTTCGTGCTGTATACGGTAATTCGGAAGATTCCTGCCCACTACTGTGCTCTAGTATGTTCTGCCCGGCCCAGCGGAGGCCAGCAATATATGTCTCGGTCGGTTAGGTTTAGTTATTCTACGATAGGTTCGGTTAGGTTATGTCCTGTTTTGTAAGGATGGGTTTGACGTTTCTGCTATACACTGCTATTCGGTGGATTTCTGGGCTCTACTGTGTTCTAATATTCTCTGCTTTGCTCTGGGGTGGCCAGAAACAGTGGCTTTCGCGCGTTAGATTGTGTTACGTTACATTCGGTTGTGTTAGGTTTTGTAGGGGTTAGGTAAGGATATCACTGACTTTTGTGATATGCACTGCCGCCCTATGAGCTTCTGCTCTCCACTCTCCTCTCATATGTTCTGCTCGTCGATGACGAGGCAAACAATGGTGGTCTCGGCACGCTAGGTTGTGTTAGGTAGCGATTGGTTACGCTACGTTTGGTTAGGTTAGGAGAGCATATCTTTAACTATGCGCTATACGCTGCTATTCGATGGGTATATGCGCCCTTCAATGCTCTGCTGTACTCTGTTCAGCTCTTGCGTTGAGAGCAATAGTGCTCGTGGCACTTTGGTTTGAGTTAGGTTGAGATTGGTTAAGCGAGGCTTGGATAAGTTTGGTTAGGGTTGCTGAGGCTATCGTGCTATACACAGTCATTCGTTGGATTGCAGCCACCCACTGTGCTCTACTCTTATCTCGCATACCCTGGGGATGCCTGCAATCTTGTTCGCGGCACGCTACGTCTATTCTGGCTACGTTATGTTAGGTTATATCTGCTCGGGTTAGGTCTGGATATCTTTGACTTTTCCGCCGTACACTGCGTTTCGATGGATTTCTGTGCCCTACTCTCGTCTAACGTATTCTGCTTGGCTCTCGGAGGTCAGCAATATCGTTGGCGACACGATAGGCTGTGTTTTGCTACGTTTGGTATTGTTACGTCCGGTTACTTCGACTTTTGCGCCATACACTGCTATTCGGTGGATTTCTCCGCTATACTGCGCTCCAATTAGACCTGTTTTACTCGGGGGGGGGGCAGAAATATTGGCCGTGGCACGTTATTTTGTGTTAGGTAACGTTTTGTTAGGTTAAGTTAGGCTCGGTTCGGTTAGGATGTATTTGAGTTCTATGATTTACACTGCTATTCGTTTTCCTTCTGCGCTCGTCATTGCTCTACTACACTGCACACGACTCTTGAGAGGCCGACAACGGCGGTCGTGGCACTATAGATCGTGTTATGTGCGTTTCTTTAGGTTAGGTTATGTTAGGTTAGGTTGGGATGTCTTTGACTTGCGTTCTGTACCCTGATCTCCAGTGAATTTCTGCGCTCTACTGCGCTGTAATATATTCTGCTTTGCTCTGGGGAGGCCAGCAGTATTGGTGTCGGTACGTAAGTCTGAGTTATGTTGCATTTGGTTATGTTACGCTTAGCTAGGTTAGGACAGGATAGCTCTTACCTTTGCGCTACACACCGCTCTCCGGTGCATTTATGCACTCCACATTGCTCCACCTCATTCTGCAAAACTCTCTGGAGGCCAGCAGTGGTGCCTGCGGCACTTTAGCTTGAGCTAGAATACGTTCGGTTAGGCTAGGTTCCGTTGCGATAGGATAGGGTTGTTTCGACTTTTGTGGTACACGCTGCTATTCTATAAACTCCTGCGCTCTACTGCGCGCTACCCCAATCTTCTTGTGTCTGGGGACGCCAGAAGCTGTGGTCGCGGCAGGTTAGGTTGTGTTGTGCTGCGTACGGTCAGGCTAGGTTTAAATATGTATGGTTGGGATAGCTTTGACTTTTGCGCTATCCACTGCTATTCGGTCCGTTTCAGCGACCTACATTGCTCTGCGATACTCTGCTTGGCTCTCGTGATGCCAGTAATGGTGGCCTTGGCACGTCAGTTTGAGATGGGCTATGTTTGGTTAGGTTATGTTAGTCTGGGTTAGGGTTGGAAGCTACGGCTTACGTGGTACACAGTGTTGTTCAGTGGATATCTGCGTTCCACTGTGCTCCAGTATATTCTGTTTTGCTTTCTGGGGGCATTCAATAATAGTCTCGGCACGTTAGGTTGGGTTCAGCTAGGTTCGTCTATGTTACGTTCAGTTATGTTCGGATAGGGTAGCTTCGATTGCTGTGCTATGCACTGCGATTCTATGGATTTCTCCGATCAACTCTCCTCTAACTTGTTCTGCTTGTTTCTGGGGGGGGGGGGCAGCAATTGCGGTGGCGGCACTTTTGGTTGAGCTTTGTTACGTTCGGTAGTGCTACGATTTGCTAGGTTAGGGTAGGGTACCCATGACTCTTGTGCTTCATGCTGCTTTTCGGTGGATATCTCCGCTGCACTGCGCTGTAATATGTTCTGCTTGATTCTGGGAGGCCATCAGTATTGGTCTCTGCACGTTAGTCTGTGTCAGGTTGCGCTTGGCTATGTTACGTTAGGTTAGGTTAGGATAGGATATCTTTGACGTTTGTGCTATACACGGCTATTCGGTGCCGACCTACGCTATACATTGCTCTACTATACTCTAGTCGACTCTAGGGGGGCCAGCAATAGCGGTCGTGGCACGTTAGTTTGAGTCAGGATACGTTCGGTTTGGTTAGGTTACTTAGCGTTACGGTAGGTTGGCATCGACTTTGTGCCACTAACTGCTATTCTATGGTCTTCTGCGCACTTCTGTGTGCAATCAAACTGTGCTGGTCTCTGCGGACGCCAGGAATAGTGCTCTCCGCACGTTATGTTGAGTTATGTTACGCACGGCATTGCTAGGGTTGGGTACGTTTGGTAGGGATGGCTACGACTTTTGCGCTATACTCTGCTGTTCGGTAGATTTCAACGTTCTTCATTGCTCTGCTATAACCTGCTTGGCTCTAGTGGGGCCAGTATCAGCGGTCGTGGCACGATTGTTTGGGTAGCGCTACTTCGGCTTATACTACGCTTGGTTTGGTTAGGATAGGGTAGCTCTGACTTTTGCGCTAAACACTGCCGCTCGGTGGATATCTGCGCTCTGCCGTGCTCTAGTATGATCTGCTTGGCGCTGGGGAGACCAGCAATGGTGGTCTCGGCACGTTAGTTTGAAGTAGGGTACGTTCGGGTATGTTAAGTTAGCTTTGGTTAGGTTTGGTTAGCTTCGAATTTTCTGCTATATACAGCGATTCTATGGGTTCCCGCGCCCAACTCTCCTCTATTATGCTCCGCTTTACTCTGTGGGGGCGAGCAGTACTGGTCGCGGCAAGTTAGGTGAAGTTGTATTTCGTTTGGTTAGGTAAAGTTTGGTTGGGTTAGTTTGGGATGGCTTTGACATATGCGGTCAAAACTTATATTCTAAGGACTTCTGTGCTCTACTACGCCCTGTCATATTCTGCTTGCGTCTGGGGAAGCCAGCAATAGTGGTCGCGGCACGTTAGGTGTAGTTATTGTACGCTTGGGTCTGTTGGCTTAGGCAAGGTTAGGTCAGGGTGTCTGCGACTTCTTTTACTGTACATTGCTATTCGGAGGCTTTCTGCGCTCCACTGTGCTGCACTATACTCTGCTCAACACTGCGGGCTAAAGTAATATTGATCTCGGCACGTCAGCTTCTGTCAGACTACGTTTGGTTAGGTTACGTTATTCTGGGCTTGGCTTGGATACTTTTGATTCTCGTGCTATACACTGCCACTCTATGCAGCTCTGACTACTCCCCTGAAATGTGCCCTGTTTGGCGGTGGGAGGGCAGCTATTGTGGGCTAGGCACGTTAGGTTGGGATTGGTTACATTTCATTCGGTCAGGTTAGGACACATTAAGTTAGGATACCTCTTACCTTTTTGCTATGTACTGCTATTCAAGCGATTTCATCGTTCTACATATTCCTGATATACTCTACTTGGCTCTCGGGAGGACAGCAGTTGTCTTCGTGGCACGTCAGGTTGGTTTACGTTACGTCCGCTTATGTTACGTTTGGTTTGGTTAGGAGAGGATGGCTTCGACATCTGTGCTGTAAACTGCTCTTCCGTGGATTTCAGCGCTATGCTGTCCTCTAGAATGCTATGCTTGGCACTGGGGAGGCCAGAAATAGAGGTCTCGCCTCTGTAAGTTTATCTATTCTACATTCGCTTAGGTTAGGTTAGGTCAGGTTAGGTTCCGTTATCTTTGACTTTTGCGCCATACACTGCAATTTGGCGGCTTTCTGCGCTCTACCTTGCTCTAGTATATTCTGGTTGGCGCTGGGGAGGCCAGTGATAGTGGTCTCGTCCGGTTAGATTGAGTCAGGTTACGTTTGGCTACGTTATTCTAATTTTTGTCAGGTTCGGATAAATTTGACTTTCGCGGTATACGCTGTTATTCGGTGGATTTCTACTGTCAGCTGTGCTGTGGTATGTGTTGCTTGGCACTAGGGAAGCCAGTAATTGTGGTCTCGTTAAGATAGTTTGAATTAGGATACGCTTGTATTGGTTATGTTAGCTCCGGTTCGTATGGCTTCGACTTTTCGTCTAGCCCGTTGGATTCCATGTATTTCTGCGTTCTTCTCTACCCTATTATGCTTTGCGTAGCTCTGTGGAGTCCAGAAATACTGGTCGCGGCACGTTAACTTGGGATTGGATACGTTTGGTTAGGTTAGTTTCGGCTGGGTTAGGTTAGGACGGCTTTGAAATGAGCGCTCAACGCTGACATCCTACGGACTTCTGTGCTCTACTGTGTTTTATCATATTCTGCTTGTCTGTGAGGAAGCCAACAGTAGTGTTCGCGACACGCAATGTTTATATACTCTACGCTTGGTTAAGTCAGTTTCGGCCTGGTTAGATTAGGATATCATTGACTTTTGCGCTATACGCAGTTTTTCGATGAATTTCTGCCCTCCACTTCGTACTACTCTAATCTGGTAGACCCTGGGGAGGCTGGAAATGGTGGCCTCGGCACGTTACGTTGAGTTTTGCTAAGTTAGTTTCGGTTACGTCAGAGTGGGTTAGGTTTGGATATCTTTGACTTTTCTGCTGCGCACTCCTATCCTACGGATTTCTGCTCCATGCTCTCCTCTAATATGTTCAGCATCGCCAGGGAGGCCGGCAATAGTGGTCGCAGCACTATAGGTTGTGCTACATTATTTTTGGCTATTTTGGGTTACGTAGTGTTATGTTGGGATAGCTTCGACTTTCGTGCTACACACTGCTATCCTATGGACTCCAGTGCTCTTCTGTGCCCTAACACAGTCTGCTTATCTCTCTGGATGCCAGGAATAGTGTTCTCGGATCGTGGCGCTGAGTCATGTTATGTAGGGTTAATTTAGGTTTGGTTAAGTTTGGTTAGGATTGCTTTGACCTTTGAGTTGTACACTGCTATTCGGTAGATTCCTGCGCTCTACTGTGCTCTAATATGCTCTCCTTGGCAGTGAGGAGGCCGGAAACAGCGGTCGTGACAAGATAGTTTGTGTTATGTTACGTTTGGTTGGGTTAGGTTTAGCTACGTTTGGTAGGGATGGCTTCGACTTTTGCGCTATACACTGCTTTTCGGAAAATTTCAGCGTTCTGCATTGCTCTGCTGTAATCTGCTTGGCTCTAGCGATGACAGCAGCAGCAATCGTGTCACGTCAGGCTTGGTGACGTTACGTCTGCTCATGTTACGCATGGTTAGGCTGGAACAGGGTAGCTTTGACTCTAACCTAGGTCAGGGTGACCACGAGCTGACGGGTGGGGGCCCGTCAGTTCGAGAGACCGTGTTCTGTGCGCGCGGCGTCGCGTGATGTTCGCGCGGCGTCCGCAGGGTATGCGTGGGTGTGCGTGTGAGTGTGTGTGTGTGCCTGTAAACGACCCGTCTCGCGCGCATGGACATGATCGTTTCGGGTGCGATTACCCATCGCGCCGGGAGGGAACTGCGGTTGCGTCGCGGGGGCGTCCTGTCAGTTGCGTCGCCGCGAATTCCAGGGCGCACCGAAATGCGAAGGGCTGGCCATCGTGGTGGTTTTAATGGGTAAAAATCCCACATAACCCAGCCCCCTCCCCTAAGGGGGCCGGGTATCTTTGGAAGATTTCCCCCACGTGAAAAAAAAAGAAAAAAAAGGGTAGCTTCGACTTTTGTGCTATACACTGCCAATCGGAGCACTTCTGCAACCTACATTGCGCTACTTTACTCTGCTCGACTCCGTGGTGTCCAGTAATTGTGTTCTCGGCACGTTAGGTTGAGTTAGCATACGTTTGGCTAGGTCATGTTACGTTCGGTACGGCTAGGATGTGATAGCTTTGGCTTCCATACTGTACACTGCTATTCGGCGGATTTCTGCGCTTTACTCTGCTTTACTGTACTCTGCAAGATTCTCGGGATGCGAGCAATAGTGGTCGTGGCGCGTTGGGATGGGTTATGTTACGTTTGGTTAGGTTAGGTTAGGATATGTTTGGTAATGGTAACCTTGACTTGCGTGCTATACACAGTTATACGGTGAATTTCTATGCTCTTCTGTGCTGTAGTATATACTGCGTCCATATGAGGTTGCCAGCAGTATTGGTCTGGGCGCATTAGTCTGAGTTACGTTGTGTTTGGTTGTGATACGTTTGCTTAGGTTAGGACAGGGTAGCTTTGTCTTTTGGGATGTACACTGGGACTCGGCGCATATCTGCGTTCTACGTTGCTGTACTATACTCTGCTCGACTCCCGGGGGCCAGCAGTAGCGACTGTCACACGTTAGGTTGAGATGGATTACGTTTGGTTGGGATAGGATACCTCGTGTTAGATTAGTGTGGCTTTGACTATTGCGCCACACACTGCAATTCTATGGACTTCTGCTATCCTCTGCGCGTTAGCAAACTCTGCTTGAATCTGTGGACGACAGGAATGGTGCTCTCGCCACGTTAGTTTGAGCTCCGTTACGTTTTGTTGGCTTAGTTATGGTTATGTTTGGTAAGGACATCTTCAACTTTTGTGCTATAGACTGCTATTCGGACTATTTCAGCGTCCTTCACTGCTCCGTTATACTCGGCTTAGCTCCTGTGAGACCGGCAATAGCGGTCGTGGCACGTCTGGTTAGGTTACGTTACGTCCGCTCCTGTTACATTTGACTAGGGAAGGATAGTGTAGGCTTGACTTGTGCGCTTTACACTGATATTCTGTGGATATTTGCCCTCTACATTGCTCTGCTGCACACTGCCCCACTCAGCGGAGACCAACAATAGCTGCCTCGGCACGATAGGTTGAGTTTATCTACGTTTGCATAGGCTTTGTTGGTTTCGCTTAGGTTTGGATTGCTTTGACTTTCGTGGTATAGGCTGTTGCTCTGTAGACTTCGGCGCTCTGTTGTGCTCCAGTGTGCCTTGCTTGGCTCTGGGCAGGCCAGAAACAGTGGCCTCGGCACTTCTTTTGAGACGTATAACGTTCTGTTACGTTACGTTAGGTTAGGTTATGATAGGGCAGCCTTGACTTTTATTCTGTACACCGCTATTTGGCGGTTTACGGCGCTCTACGTTGCTCTACTGTACTCTGCTCGACTCTGGGGACGCCAGTAATAGTTGTCCCGGCAAGTTAGGTTGAGTTAGGCTGCGTTTGGTTAGGTTACGTTTGGTCAGGTTAGGATATGGTAGCTTTAACTTTTGTGGTGTGCACTGCTATTCGGTGAACTCCTGTGCTCCGCTGTCCTGTAATATCTTCTGCTTTGCTCTGGAGAGGTCAGCGACAGAGGTCTAGGTATATTAGGATGCATTAGGTTACGACCGGTTATGCTAAGCTTGGTTATGTTATTCCAGGATAGCTACAACTTTCGTGCTACACACTGCTATTTGGCGGACCTCTCGTATTTTCGTTGCTGTACTATATTCTGCTCGACTCTGGGGACGCCAGCAACGGCTGTCGTCGCACGATAGGTTCAATTAGGTTACGTTTGTCTAGTCTATGTTAGCGTGGGTAAGGTCTGTATGGCTTCGATTTGTCTGCTATACACAGCGATTCTACGAATTACGGCACCCTGCTCTCCTCTAATATGTTCTGCATGGCCCTGGGAGGACAGCTATGGCGGTTGCGGCACGATCGGTGGTGTTAGATTACGTTTGCTTGGGTTTGGTTTCGCTGGGTTTGGCAGGGATATCTGTGACTCCTTTTCTTCACACAGCTGTACTGTATATATCCGAGCTGTGCATTGCTCTACTCGGATCTGCTTGTCTCTGGGGTGTGCCAGCAATGGTGGTAACGGCACGTTAGCTCGAGGTGGTCTATGTTTGGTTACGTTCTGCATGCTTGGGTTAGGTTTGGGTAACCCTGACTTTTCCGATGTACACTTGCGATTCCATTGACATCTGCGTCCTACGCTTCACTATTGTGTTCCGCTTGACTCTGTGTAGGCCAGCAGTAGCGGTTGCGAAACGTTAGGTTGTGCTTGGATACGTTCGGTTATGTGCTGTTGGCTTGGATTAAGAATGTGTAGCTTTGACTTTTCTGATATAGACAGGGATTATATGCATTTGTGCATTCTACTGTCCACTAACGTGTTCCGATAGACTCTGTGGAGGCCAACAATCGCGGACGCGGCACGTTAGGTTGTGTTGGATTCCGTTTGGTTATGTTACGGTTTGCTAGGTTAGGAGAGGATGGCGTTGACTTTAGTGCTACAGTCTGGTACTAGGTGGATTTCTGCGCCGTACAGTGCTCTAATGTTTTCAGCTTGGGTCTGGCAAGGCCAGCAAGCGTGGCCTCGGCACCTTATGATGAGTCAGACCACGCTCGGTTAGGTTGTGTTAGGCTACGTTTGGAAAGGATAGATTTAACTTTTTTGATGTGCACTGGTTTTCGTTGGGCTTTAGCGCACTACTGTGCTCTAGTATGTCCTGCTTGGTTCTGAGGAGTGCAGCAATAGCTGTTTCCGCACGTTAGGTTGTGTTGGGATAAGTTTGGATATATCCTGTTGGTTTGGGTTAGGCCTAAGTAGCTTCGACTCTTCTGATACACACCGCGATTCTATGGATTTCTGAGACCTCCTCTCCACAAATGTGTTCGGCTTGGTTCTGGGGAGGCAATCAATAGTGGTCGCGTTCGGTAATGTTACGGTTGGATAAGTTAAGAGCGGGTGGCTTTGACTTTAGTAATATAGTCTGCAATTTGTTTGGTTTCTGCGCCCTATGCTGCCCCAATATTTTCAGGTTGGCTCTGGGAAGGCCAGCAAAGGTGGTCTCGGCACCTTGTGCTGGGTCAAATTACGTTCGGTTATGTTGGGCTAGGATAACCTTGGTCAGCATAGCATTATCTTTTGTGATGCACACTGCTATTCGGCGGATTAGTGCGCTCTGCTGTGCTGTAGTATGTCCTGCTTGCCTCCGGGGATGACAGCTATAGCGGTATCGGCACGTTAGTTTCAGTTACGCTATGTTCGGTTATGTTGTGCTGGTCTCGGTTATGCTTTGGTAGTTTTTACTACTCTGATGTACCCAGAGAGTCTATTGATTTTTGCGTTCTACACTCCACTAATATTTTCGGCTTGGTTCTGTGCAGGCCATCAATACTGGTCGCGGCATGTTAGGGTGAGTGAGGTTGCATTCGGTTATGTTGGGTTGGGCAATGCTTGGTCAGTGTAGCTTTAGCTTTTGTGCTGTACACTGCTTTTCGGAGGATTTCTGTACTCTACTGTGCTCTAGTATGTCCTGCTTGGCTCTGGGGACTGCTACAATAGCGGTCTGGTCCCGTTACTTTGTGTTAGTCTACGTTTGGTTACGTTCTCTTGGTTTGGGTTAGTCATGGGTGGCGTTGACTCTTCCGGTATACGCTGCTATGCTATAGATTTCGGCTTTCTACTCTCCACTGATGTGTTCGGCTTGGTTCTGGGGATGCCATCAATAGTGGTCGCGGCATATTAGGTTGAGTTAAGTTACGTTTGGTTATGTTACGATTGGTTAGGATAGGAGGGGATAGCTCTGACGTTAGTGCTATAGTCGGCTCTTAGGCGGATTTCTGCGCCCTACAGTGATCTAATATTTTCAGCTTGGCTCTGGCAATGCTAGCAATAGTGCTCTCTGTACGTTGTGTTGAGAGATGTCTCATTCGGTTAGGTCGGGTTGGGTAAGTTTGGATAGGATAGATACAACTTTTGTGCTGAACACTGTTATTCGGTGGATTTCGGCGTTCTACTCCCCTCTAGTACGTCCTCCCTGGCCCTGGATAGCGCAGCAATAGCGCTCTCGGCGCGTTAGTTTGAGTTAGGCTATGTTGGCTGTGTTCTGCTTGTTTGTGTTTGGTTTGGGCAGGTTTGACTCTTCTGATATACCATGCGATCCTATGGAAATTTGCGTTCAACTCTCCACTACTGTGTTCTGCTAGGCTCTGGGGAGGCCAGCATTTGTGGTCGATTCACGTTAGGCCGAGTTAGGTTACGTTTGATTATATTACGATTGGTTAGTTTTAGAGAGGATAGCTTTGCCTTAAGTGCTATAGTCTGTTATTAGGTGGATTTCCGCACCCTACAGTGCTCAATTATTTCCAGCTTGGCTAATGGAAGTCCAGCAATAGTAGTCTCGGCACGTTATGTAGGGACAGGTTTCGTTCGTTTGGGTTGGGTTATATTATGTTTGGTTCGGATAGCATCAACTTTTGTGCTGCGCACTGCTATTTGGTGGATTCCTGGCATCTACTGTGCTCTAGTATGTCCTGTTTGGCTCTGTGGAGGGTAGTAATGACGGCCTCCTCACGTTAGGTTGTTTCAGACTCTCCTTGGTTATATCCCTTTTGTATGGGTAGCTATGACTTTTCTGATATACACTGCGATTCTACGGATTTTTGCGTTCTGCTTTCCACTAGTGTCTTAGCTTGGCTCTGGGGAGGCCAGCAATAGTGGTCGCGGCACGATAGTCTGAGTTAGGTTGCATTTCGTTACGTTACAATTGCTCAGGTTACGAGAGGATAGCTTTGACTTTAGAGCTGTAGTCTGCTAGTAGGTAGATTTCTGCGCTCTATGTTGCTCCACTATTTTCAACTTCTCTTTGGCAAGGCCAGCACTTGTGGTCTCGTCACGTTAGGTCGTGATCTGTTACGCCGCGTCAGGTTACGGTTGTTTTGTTAGATCTGTATAGATTTGTCTTTCCTGGCATATACTGTCACTCGGAGGAGTCCAGCGTTCTACTGTGATCTACCATGCTCTGCTCGAATCTGGGGCGGCCAGCATTATGGTCGCAACACGAAATGTTGAGTCAGGTAGTGTTTGGTTAGGCCAGGTTGGGTTATGTTTGGTTATGATTGCTTTGACTTCTGTGCTATGAACTGCTGTTCGTTGGATTTCTGCCCTCTACTCTGCTCTAGTATTTTATGCTTGGATGTGGGGAGGCCAGAAATAGTGGTGTCGGCACGGTGAGTTATGCCACGTTTGTTTAGGTTATGTTAGATTCGGTCAGGTGTGCAGATATTCGACTTTTGTGGTACAAACTGCTATACGGTGGTGTACTGCGCTCTACTGTGCTGTGGTATATTCTGCTTGGCACAGCTTAACGCAGCAATAGTGTTCTCGGCACGGTAGGTTATGCTTCGTTACGATTGGTTATATTTCGTTCAGACCCTTTAAGTGAGGGGAGCTTCGACTTTTGTGCTATACACTGCTACTCGGCTAATTTATTCTGTATACATTGCTCTACTGTACTCTGCTCGGCTCTGGAGAGGCCAATAATAGTGACTACGGCACGTTGGTTTCATATAGGCTACGTTCGGTTATGTTGCGTTTTGTAAGTGTAGGAGAGGATAGCATTTACATTTGTGCTACCCACTGCTATTCGCTGGATTTCAGCTCACTGCCGCGATCAAGTATACTGTGCTTTGCTCTTGGGAGGTCAGAAATAGCGGCCGCAGCGCGTTAGGTTGGGTTAAGTTACGTTTAGCTTGGATAGGTTTGTCGGCATTAGGTTTGGATACCTTCGATTTCTGCGCTCTACACCGGAATGCGATCGACTTCTACCCTCTACTGTGCCATAGTACGTTCTGCTTGGCTCTGGGGAAGACAGTAATAGTGGTCTCGGCACTTTAGGTTTTGTTAGTCCCCGTTTGGTTAGGATAAGTTCGGTCTGGTTAGATTAGAATATATACGCCTTTTGCGCTACGCCCTCCTACTCGTTGGACTTCTGCGCTCCACTGCCCTTTAATATGCTCTGCCTGTCGATGAGGCGGCCAGCAATGGTGGTCGAGGAACGTTAGGTTCCACTACCGTACGCTTGGTTATGCTACGATTTCCTAGGTTAGGATATGTTCATTTAGACCTTTGCACTATAATATGCCATTCGGTGGGTTTCATCGTTCTATATTACTCTACTGTACTCAGCGCAGCTCTGGGGTGGCTAACAAATGTGGTCGTTGCACAACAGAATGAGTTATGTTACGTTTGTTTGGGTTGGGTTAGGTTAGGATAGAAGACGGTAATTCTGGCTTTGTGCCATACGCTGCTTACTCGGTGAATCTCTGCGCTCTACTGTGCTCTAATTCACCCTCCTTGGCTCTGGGGAGTTCAGAGACAGTGGTCTCGGTTCGTTTGGTCATTCAGTCTACGTATGGTTAAATCAGATTGGGCCAGGTATGGTAATGGTCTCTTCGACGTTTTCGCCATACACTGCCATTCGCCGGGTTTCCACGATCTACATTGCTCTGCTACACACCGCACTACTCTAAGGAGGCCGGATATAGTGGTCTAGGCACATTTGGTTGAGATCGGGTACGTTTCATTATGTTACGTTAGCTTTGGTTAGGATACGATTGTTTCGGCTTTTCCGTTGTACACTGCGATTACAATGATTTCTGCGCTTTACTCTCCTCTAATATGCTCTGTTTGAATCTGAGGAGGCTAGCAATAGTGGTCCTGGCACGTTAGATTCAGTTAGGCTATGTTAGGTTAGGCAATGCTTGTCCGGTATGTGTTCGCATAGCTACGTCTTTCGTGGTATACAATGCTATTCGGTGGATTTCTGCGCTCTACTCTGCTCTGGTATGCCCTGCTTGGCACTGGGGAGGCCAGCATCAGTCGGCTAGGAACTTTAGGTTGGATTATGTTACGCTTGGTTGTGCTACGTTTGGTTAGGTTAGGATAGGATAACTTTGACTTTTGTGCTATACACTGCTATTAGGTGGATTTCTGCGCTCAACATCACACTACCACACTCTGCTCGACTCTGGGAAGAGCAGCAATAGCGGTTGTGGCAAGATAGTCTGAGTCAGGTTACGCTTGGTTAGTTTAGGTTAGGTTACGTTTGCTTAGGATGGCTTTGACTTTTATGCTGCACACTGCTCTTCGGTGGATGTCTGCGCTCTATTGCGCTCTAATATGTTCTGCTTGGCTCTAAGGAGGCCAACAACTGAGGTTTTGTCTCGTTACGTTCAGTTGCTCTACGTTTGGATAAATTAGGCCAGAATATCTTTGACCTTCGGCTGTACACTGCTAGTTGTTGACTTTCTGCGCTCTACTGAGCTCTAGTACATCCTGCTTGGCTCTGTGGTGTGCAAAAATAGCGGTGACGGCACGATAGGTTTAGTCTGCCTAAGTTTGGATATGTCCTGCTGGTTCGGGCTAGGCTTGGGTAGGTGTGACTTTTCCGATATACACAGAGATTAAATGGATTTCTTCGTACTACCTTCAACTAATGTGTTCCGCATGATTCTGGATAGGTCAGCACTTGTGGTCCCGGCACGTTAGGTTGAGTTAGAATACGCTTGGTTATGTTAAACGTTAGCTTTGGTTAGGATACGATTGTTTCGGCTTTTCCGTTGTACACTGCGATTACAATGATTTCTGCGCTTTACTCTCCTCTAATATGCTCTGTTTGAATCTGAGGAGGCTAGCAATAGTGGTCCTGGCACGTTAGATTCAGTTAGGCTATGTTAGGTTAGGCAATGCTTGTCCGGTATGTGTTCGCATAGCTACGTCTTTCGTGGTATACAATGCTATTCGGTGGATTTCTGCGCTCTACTCTGCTCTGGTATGCCCTGCTTGGCACTGGGGAGGCCAGCATCAGTCGGCTAGGAACTTTAGGTTGGATTATGTTACGCTTGGTTGTGCTACGTTTGGTTAGGTTAGGATAGGATAACTTTGACTTTTGTGCTATACACTGCTATTAGGTGGATTTCTGCGCTCAACATCACACTACCACACTCTGCTCGACTCTGGGAAGAGCAGCAATAGCGGTTGTGGCAAGATAGTCTGAGTCAGGTTACGCTTGGTTAGTTTAGGTTAGGTTACGTTTGCTTAGGATGGCTTTGACTTTTATGCTGCACACTGCTCTTCGGTGGATGTCTGCGCTCTATTGCGCTCTAATATGTTCTGCTTGGCTCTAAGGAGGCCAACAACTGAGGTTTTGTCTCGTTACGTTCAGTTGCTCTACGTTTGGATAAATTAGGCCAGAATATCTTTGACCTTCGGCTGTACACTGCTAGTTGTTGACTTTCTGCGCTCTACTGAGCTCTAGTACATCCTGCTTGGCTCTGTGGTGTGCAAAAATAGCGGTGACGGCACGATAGGTTTAGTCTGCCTAAGTTTGGATATGTCCTGCTGGTTCGGGCTAGGCTTGGGTAGGTGTGACTTTTCCGATATACACAGAGATTAAATGGATTTCTTCGTACTACCTTCAACTAATGTGTTCCGCATGATTCTGGATAGGTCAGCACTTGTGGTCCCGGCACGTTAGGTTGAGTTAGAATACGCTTGGTTATGTTACGCTTGGTTATGTTAGGAGAGGACAAATTCAACTTTTGCGCTATAGTCTGCTATTATGTTGATTTCTGCGGCCTACAGTGTCCAAATACTTTCAGCTTGGCTCTGGGAAGTCCAGCAATAGTGGTCTCGGCACGTCATGCTCAATCAGGTTACGTTCGGTTATGTAGGGCTGGATATGCTTTATTAGGATAGCTTTATCTTTTGTCCTGTACACTGCTATTCGATTAACTTCTGCTTCTTCTGTACTCTAGTGCGCCCTGCTTGGCAGTGGGGAGGGCAGCTATAGCGGTCTCTACAAGACAGGCTGTGCTAGGCTACGATTGGTTAAGTTCTGCTGGTTCGGGTTGTGTTCGGGTAGCTTTGAGTTTTCTGACACACACTGCTATTCTAATGGCTTCTGCGTTCTACTGTGCCTTTATGAGTTCTGCTTGGCTCTTGGGAGGCCAGCAATAGTGGCCACGGCACGTTAGGTCGAGTTATGTTACGATCGGTTGTGTTACGCTTGGTTATGTTAGGAGAGGACAAATTCAACTTTTGCGCTATAGTCTGCTATTATGTTGATTTCTGCTCCCTACAGTGCCCAAATACTTTCAGCTTGGCTATGAGTAGGCCAGCAATAGTGGTCTCGGCACGTTATGTTGAGTCAGGAAACTTTCGGTTAGGTTGAGTTAGGCCAAGTCTGGTCACGATAGCTTCATCTTTTGTGCGGTACACTGCATTTCGGTGGACTTCTGAGCTCTTCTGCGTTCCAGGTTGTCCTGCGAGTCTCCGGGGAGGCCATGAATTGTGGTCGCGGCACGTCAGTGCAAGCTATGATGCGATTGGCTATGTTACGTTATGCGAGGTTAGGAGAGGACACCTACGACTTCAGTGCTGTAGCCTGCTATTAGGCGGACTTCTGTGCCCTGAAGTGCCCTAATGTTTTCTGCTTGGCTCTGGCAAGGCCAGCATTAGTGGCCTCGGCTCGTTATGTTGCGAGAGGTAACGTACGATTTGGTTGGGTCAGGCTATGTTTGGACAGGATAGCGTTACCTTTTGCGATGTACACTGCTATTCGGTGGAATTCTGCGCTCTACTGTGCCCTAGTATGTCCTTCCTAGCTCTGGGGAGGGCAGCATCGGCGGTCTCGGCACGACAGGTTTATCTAGGGAATGTTTGGTAATGTCCTGTTTGTTTTCGGGTATGTTTGGGTAACTTAGACTTTTCTGATATACACTGCGAATCTATGGATTTCTGCGTTCTACTCTCCACTCACGTGTTCCGCTTGTCCCTGGGGAGGGCAGCAACAGCCGTCTCCGCACGTTACGTTGAGGTAGGATACATTCGGTTATGTTACATTGGGTTTAGTTAGGAGTGGATAGCTTTGACTTTAGTGCTATAGCTTGCAGTTAGGTGGATTTCTACTCCATATGGTGCTTTACTATTTCCAGCTTGTCTCTGCAAAGGCCAGCAATAGTGGCCTCGGCACGTTATGGTAAGTCAGGTTTAGTTCTGTTTGGTTAGGTTAGGCAATGTTTGGTCAGGATAGCTTTAGTATTTGTGCGGTACACTGCTATTCGGTGGATATCTGAGACCTACTGTTCTCTAGTGTGCCCTGCTTGACTCTGGGTAGGTCATCAATATCGGTAATGGCAAGTTGGGTTTGGTTACGTTACGTTCGGTTATGTTACGGCTGGCTATGTAACTAGAGGATAGCTTCGACTTTAGTGCCATTGTCTGCTATTAGGTAGATATCTGCTCCCTTCAGTGCGATAGTATTTTCAGCTTTGCTCTGGGAAGGCCAGCCATAGCGGTCTCAACACTATACGTTGAGAAATGTAACGTTCATTTCGGTAGGGTTTGGCTAAATATGGTCGGGATAGCTATAAGTTTTGTGCTGTGCACTGCTGTTCGGTGGATTCCTGCATTCTGCTGTGCCCTAGTATGCCCAGTTTGGCTGTGGGATGGGCAAAAACAGCTGTCTCGGCACGTTAAGCTGAGATAGGTTACGTTCTGTTGGGCTACGAATGGATAGGCCAGGAAGAGGTTGCTCAGAGCTCAGTGATACAGTCTGCTATTAGGTGGATTTCTGCGCCCTGCAGTGCTCTAATGCTTTCAGCTTGGCCCTGGGAAGGCCAGCAATAGTGGTATCTGGTCATTGCCTTCCGCCATGTTACGTTCGATTAGGTGGGTACAGGCTATGTTTGGACAGGGCAGCTCTTACTTTTCGCTGAACACTGCTATTCGGTATATTTCTGCGCTTTGCTGTACTCTATTATGTCCAGCTTTGTTCTGGGGTGGACGAGAACAGCGGTCTCTGCACGACATGTTGAGCTATGTTACGTTTGGTATTGTTACCGTTGGTCAGGTTAGGAGAGGGTAGCTTCGGATTTAGAGCTATAGCCTGCTGTTAGGTAGATTCCTGCGCCTTGCAGTGCTCCAGTGCTTTCAGCTTGGCTCGGGGAGGCCCAGCAATATTGTTTTCGTCACGTTACGATCAGCCATGTTACTTTCGGTTAGGTTGCGTCGGGCTAAACTTGGTCAGGATACCATTAACTTTTGTGCTGTACACTGCCATTCGATGGATATCTGCTCTCAACTGTGCTCTAGGATATTCTGCTTGGCTCTGGTGAGGACAGCAACATCGGTCTTGGCACGTCTGGCTTAGTTAGGCTATGTTTGGTTATGATACGTTTGCTAGGATTAGGTTTGGATAGCTTACACTTTTCTGATGCTCAGTGCGATACTAACGATTTCTGCGTTCTACTCTCCGCTAATTTATTCTGCTTGACTATGGAGTGGTCAGTAGTAGTGTTCGCGGCACGCTATGTTGAGATAGTTTACGTTTTCTTTATTTATGATTGGCTATGTTAGGAGAGGATAGCTGTGACCTTAGTGCCACAGTCTGCTATTCCGTGGATTTCTGCGTCAATCAGAGTTCTAATGCTTTCAGTTTGTCTCTGGGAAGGCTAGCAGTAGTGGTCTCGGCTCGTTTCGTTGAGTCTGATTACGTTCGGTTAGGTTGGTTTGGCTGAGTTTTTGTCAGGATAGCTTCAACTTCTGTGCTGTACTCTGCTATTCGGTGGATTTCTGCGCTCTAACATGCTCTACTATCTTCTGCTTGGCTCTGGGGTGGCAGCAACAGCGGTATCGGCACGTTGGTATGGATCAGGCTATGTTTTGTTATTTTCGGTTGGTTCGGCATAGGCTTGGGTTGCTTTGACCTTTCTGTTATACACTGTGATTACATGGATGTTCGCGTTCTACTCTAAACTAATTTGTTCCGCTTTACCCTGGGTAGGCCAGCAATATTGGTCGCGGCACGTTGGGTTGCGTTAGGTTACGTTGAGTTATGTTACGTTTGGCTCAGTAACGAAAGGCGTACTTCGACTTTAGTGCCATAGTCTGCTTTCAGGGGAATTCTTGCTCCCTACAGTGCTTTAAGATTTTCAGCTCGGCTCTGGAAATGCCAGCAATAGCTGCCTCAGCACGTTATGTTGAGTACTGTTACGTTCGGTTCGGTTGTGTTTGGCTAAGTTTGGTCAGGACAGTTTCAACTTTTGTGGCGTACACTGCTATTCGATGTATTTTCTGCGCTCTACTCTGTTCTAGTATGTCCTGCTTGGCTCTGGGGATGTCAGAAATAGCGGTCTCGTCACGTTAGTTAACGTTAGGCTATGTTTGGTTATGCTCCGTTGGTTTGTGTTAGGTCCGTGTACCTTAGACTTTTCTGATATATACTGCGATTATATGGGTCTCTGCACGCTACTGTGCTCTAGTACATCCTGCTTGGCTCTGGGGATGGCAGCAATGGCGGTCTCGGCACATTAGGTTGAGTCAGTCTGTGTTTGGATATGTTCTGTCGATTAGGGTTAGGGTTGGATTGCTCTAACTTTTCTGATATACAATGCGATTCTACGGATACTGCGTTTACTCTCCACTAACTTGCTCTGCTTGGCTCTGGGTAGGCCAGCAATGTTGGTCGCAGCTCCTTAGATTGAGTAACGTTTGGTTTGTTCGTGTTATGATTGGTTAGGTTAGGAGGGCGTAGCTTGGTGTTAAGAGTTGTAGTCTGCTATTAGGTGGATTTCTGCGCCATACAGTGCTCCAATATCTTCAGCTTTTCTCTGGGAAGGCCACCAATAGTGACCTCGGCTCGTTACGTTGAGTCAGTGTAGGTTCTGTTGGGTTGGCTTAGGTTACGGTTGGTAAGTGTATCTTTATCTTTCGTGCGGGACACTGCTATTCGGTTGACTTCTGCGCTCTGCTCTGAACCAGAATGTCCTGCTTGGCTCTGTGGAGGGCAGCAATAGCGGTCTCGTCACGTTAGGTTGAGTCAAGATATGTTTGGCTATGTCCTGTTGGTTTGGGGCAGGTTTGCGCATCCACCGCTTTTGTGATATACACTGCGATTCTATGGACTTCTGCCCTCTACCCTCCACTAATATGTTCTATTTGGCTCTGCGGAGGCCAGCAGTACTGGTCGCGGCACGATGGGTTGAGTTAGGTTTCGTTTTGTGAAGTTAAGTTTGGTCTGGCTAGGAGCGGATATCTTTGACTTTAGTGCCATAGTCTGCTGTTAGGAGGTTTCTGCGCTCTACTGCTCTCTAATGCATTCAGCTTAGATCTGGAAAGCCCAGCAAGTGTGGTCACGGCACGATATGATATGTCAGGCTACGTTCGGTTTGGTAGGGTCAGGATACGTTTGGTAAGGATCGTTTTAACTTTTGTGCTGTAGACTGTTATTCGATGTCTTTCTGCTCTCTGCTGGGAAATAGTATGCCCTGCTTAGTGATATGGATAGGAGCAATATCGGTCTAGGCACGTTAGGTTATGTCTGTCTATGTTTGGCTGCTTTCTGTTGCTTTGTGTTAGGCTTGGGTATCTTTGGCTTTTCCGGTATACACTGCGATTCTATGGACTTCGGCATTCTACCCTCCAAATATATGATCTGTTTGACTCTGTAGGGGGGGGGGGGCAAAAATGGCTCCCGCGGCACGACAGGTTGAATCATGATAGGTTTTTTCATGCTACGATTGGTTAGGCAAGGAGTTTATACCTCTGTCTTCAGTGCTGTAGTCTACTATTAGGTGCGTTTCTGGGCATTACGGTGCTCTAATGCATTCAGCTTAGCTTTGGCTAGCCCAGCAAGGATGATCTCGGCACACTATGATGTGTCAGGCTGCGCTCGGTTTGGTCGGGTCATGCTACGTTTGGAATGGATAGTTTTACCTTCAGTGCTGCAGACTGTTTTTCGATGTATTTCTGCGCTCTACTGCGACCTAGTATGTCCTGCTTGGCCCTCTGGAGGGCAGCAACATCGGTCTAGGCACGTAAGGTTGAGTCAGCCTATGTTTCGCTATGTTTTTGTTGTTTTTGGGATAGGCACGGGTTGCCTTGTCTTTTCTGGTACGCACTGCGAAGCGGTCTAGGCACGTAAGGTTGAGTCAGCCTATGTTTGGCTATGTTTTTGTTGTTTTTGGGATAGGCACGGGTTGCCTTGTCTTTTCTGGTACGCACTGCGATTCGATGGATTTCTGCAGTCTACTGTGCTCGTGTATGTCCTGCTTGGCTCTGGGGAGGGCAGCAGTGGCGTTCTCGGCACGTCAGATTGAGTCACTCCATGTTTGGCTATATTCTGTTGGTTTTGGTATAGGCTCGGGTAGCCTTGGCTTTTCTGGTACGCGCTGAGATTCTATGGATTTCTGCGTTCTACTCTCCAATAATATGTTGTGCTTGATACTGGGAAGGCCAACAGTATTGATCGCGGCACGTTAAGTTGAGTTAGGTTTGGTTTGGTTACGTTGCGAATGGTGATGTTCGTAGGGGATAGCTTCGTCTTTAACGCTATAGTCTGGTATTAAGTGAATTTCTGCGCACCACTGTGCTCTAGTATGCCCTGTTGGGCGCTGTGGATTGCAGCCATAGCGGTCTCTGCACGCTGGTTAGAATTAGGCCACGTTTGGTTATGTTCTGTTGGTTTGGGTTAGGTTTGTGTACCTTTGACTTCTCTGTTATACACTGCGATTCTATGGATTTCTGCGTTCTACTCTCGACTAATATTTTCTGCTTGGCACAGAGGCGGCCAGCAATAGCGGTCGCGGCACAATAGGTTGAAGTAGGCTACGCTTGGTTATGTTACGATTGGCTAGGTTAGGAGAGTATAGCTTTGACCTTAGTGCTACATTCCGCAACATGATGGTATCCTGCGACCTGCAGAGCTCTAATATTTTCAGCTTGGTTCTGGCAAGGCCAGCAATAGCGTGCTCGGCACTTTGTGATGAGTCTGATTACGTTCGGTTCGGCTGGGTCAGGCTAAGTTTGGTCAGGACAGCTTTAACTTTTGTGCTGTACACTGCTTTTCGGTGGATATCTGCTTTCTACTGTGCTCTAGGATGTCCTGCGTGGCTCTGAGGAGGGCAACAATAGCGGTATCGGCAGGTAAGCTTGAATGATTGGCTATGACCTGTTGGTTTGGGTTAGGCTTTGGTAGCTTTGACTTTCCCGATATAAACGGCGATTATATGACTTTCTGCGTTCTACTCTCCACTATCGTGTTCTGCTTGGCTCTGGGTAGGCCAGCAATAGTGTCCGCGGCACGATAGCTTAAGTTGGGTTATGTTTGATCATGTTACGGTTGGTTAAGTTTGGAGGGGATAGTTATGTCTTTAGTGCTGTATTCTACTATTAAGTGGATTTCTGCACCATGCAGTGCTCAAATGCTTTCAGCTCGTCTCTGATAAGGCCAGCAATAGTGACCCCGGCACGATATGTTGAGCCAGGTTAGGTTTAGTTAGTTTGGCTTAGGCTACGGTTGGAAAGTGTATCTTTAGCTTTCGTGCTATATATTGCTATTCGGTGGATTTCTTCGCCCCACATTTCTCTGCTATAGCTTTCTCGACTGTACTGAGGCCAGTCATAATGGTCCCTGCCCGTTGGGTTTAGTCAGTCTACGTTTGGTTACGCTGTATTTGCATAGATTTGGTTTTCGTGGTACACACTGTTGCTCGGTGGGCTGCCGCGCGCTACCTGGCTCCACTTTACTGTGCTCGACTATGGAATCCCAGCATTAGTTGTCGCGGCGTGTCAGGCTCTGTCAGTTTACGTTTGATCTGGCTGGGTGAGGGTAGGTTAGGTTACGGTATTTCAGGCTTCTGTACTGTACAATTCAGTTCGGTGGATCTGTGCTCTAGCATGTTTTCCTTGTGTGTGGGGAGGGCAGCAATTGAGGTCTCGGCACATTAGGTTGTGTTAAGTTACGCTTGGCCATTTTACGATTGGTTAGGTTAGGCTAGGATAGCTTTGACTTTTGTCCTACACACTGCTATTCGGTGGATTTCTGCTCTTCACTGAGATCTAATATTCTCTGCTTTGCTCTGGGGTGGCCAGAAATAATGGTTGCGGCGTGTTAGGTTGAGTTATGTTACGTTCGGCTTGGTTACGTCAGCGTCGGTTAGGTTTGGATGTCATTGACCTTTCTGCAATTCATTGCTATTACATTGATTTCTGCGCTCCACTCCCCGCTAATACGTTCTGCTTGACGATGGGGATGCCAGCGATGGTGGTTTCGGCACGTTAGGTTGAGTTACGTTACGTCTGGTTGTGTTACGATTGGTTTGGCTAGGAAAGAACAGCTTTGACTTTTGTGCTATACACTACTTTTCGATGGATTACTGCGCTCTAGTTTGATTTAATATGCCATGCTTGTCTCTGGGCATGCTAGAAACAGTTGTCTCGGCACGTTACATTAAGTTAGGCTACGTTTGGTTATGCTACGTTTGGCTAGGATAGGAGAGGTTATGTTTGTCTTTTGTGCTATGCATTCCCATTTGGTCGCTTTCTGCGTTCTACTGTCCTTTACTATACTATGCTCGACTCTTGGGAGGCCGGCAGTTATGGTCGTGGCACGATGCATTTTTCCATGTTACGTGCGGATACATTACGTTTGGCCAGGTTAGGATAGGATTGCTTTAACTTTTGTGTTATACACTGCTGTACAGTTGATTTCTGCGTTCTACTGTGCTATGGTATGTTCTATTTGTCTCTGGGGATGCCAGTAATAGTGGTCTCGGGTCGTTGGTTCGAGATCTATTACGTACGAGTTTGTTACGTATGAATAGGTTAGGATTGTATAGCTCAGACTTCTGTGCTGTTCACCGCTCTTCGGTGGACTTCTGCGCTCTACATCGATATACTATGCTCTGCCCTACACTCGGAAGGCTAGCAATAGTCGTCCCAGCACATTAGGTTGAGTTAGGATACGTTCGGGTGGGTTATGTTACGTTGCGTTATGTCTGGATGGCTTTGACATTCGCGTTATTAACTGCTATTCGGCGGAATTCGGCGCTCCACTGGCTCCACCGTATTCTGCTCCAATCTGGGGAGCCCAGCTATAGTGGTCGCGGCACATTATTCCGAGATGTGTTAGGATTTGCTAGGCTGGGAATAGATGGCATTAAGTTTTGCGCTCTACATTGCTGTTCGGTGTACCTCTGCGCTCTACTGTGCAACAATATTTTCCGCTTTTCGCTGGGGAATTCAGTAATAGTGGTCCAGGCACGTTAGTTTGGGTTAGGTGACGGCTGGTTATGAAAAGTTTGGTTAGTTTAAGAAAGGATAGCTATGACTTATTTGCTATACACTGCTATTCGGTGGATCGCTGCGCTCTCCTGTAATCGAATATTCTCTGCTTTGCTCTGGCGAGGCCAGAAATTGTGTCCACGTCGCGTTAGGTAGGGATGTGTTACGTTTGCATATGATACATTTGGCTTGGTTAGGACAGGATATCTTTGTCCCTTACGATATACACTGCTATTCGGTGGATTTCGTCGCTCTACATCGCTCTAATATGCCCTGGTTATTTCTGGGGTGCCAGCAATTGTAGTCTCGGCACTTTATGTTGAGTTAGCCTACGTTTAGCAGTGTTACGATTGGTTTGGTTAGGATAGAGTAGCTTTGACTTTTGTGCTACACACTTAGGATAGGTAAGGATAGGTTAGGATATGTTAGGATAGGAATTCTTCCACTTTTGTGAGGTACACTGCAATGAGGTGTATCACTGCGCTCTTCTGTGCTCTAGTATATTCTGCTTGGCTCTGGCGAGGTAAGCAATAGTTGTTTCGGCACGTTATATTAAGCTAGGTTTCGTTCGGCTATGTTAAGATTGACTAAGGCAGGTTAGCCTCAACTCTTCTGCTATGCACAGCCTTTCGTCGAATTTCTGCGCTCTACTGTGCTCTAATATACTTTGCTCGACGCTGGGACGGCCGGGAATAGCGATCGCCGCACTTTAAGTTCAGTATGTGTACATTTGGTTAGTTTGGGTTAGGCTAGGTTAATTTAGGGTTACTCTGACTTTCGTGCTATACACTGCAGTTTGGTGGCTTTCTGCGCTATAATGTGCTCTAACATATTCTGCTTGTCTCTTTGGAGGCCAGAAATTGTGGTCCACGCTCGTTGTGTTAGGTTAGGTACGTTTGGTTGTATCAAGTATGGACAGGTTAGTATAGGATAAAGTTCACTTTTTTTGCTATACACTGCAATACGCAGGATTGCTACGCTCTACGTTATTCTACTATGCTCTGCTCGGCGCTGGGGGACAGAAATATTGGTCTCGCAACATAAGGTTGCGTTAGGCTACGTTCAGTTATGTTACGTTAGGATAGTTTAGTATAGGGCAGCATCGACTTCTGTGCTATACACTGCTTTCCGGTGCATTTCTGCGCTTCACATTACTTTACTATACTCAGCACGACTATGGCGAGGCCAGTAATACTGATCTCGGCACGTTAGGTGGAGTTATGCTACGTTTGGTTATGTTACGTTGGTCTCGGTCAGGAATGGATATCTTCGCCTTTCGAGGTATAAACTGCTGTGCGACGGATTTCTGCGCCCCGCTGTGCTGTAGTGTTTTCTGCATGGCTCTGGGGAGGCCACCAGTAGTGGTCTCGGCCCGATAGGTTGAGTTAAGCTACGTTCAGTTAAGTTAATAATGTTCATTCTACGATACGGTAGCCTCGACTATTGTGCTATGCACTGCGACTCTGAATTTCTGCGCTCGGCTGTCCTCTACAATGTTCTGCTTGGCTGTGGGGAGGGCAGTAATCGTGGTCTCGGCACGGTAGGACGTGTCATGTCACGTTCGGTTACGTTACGTTTGGTGTGGTTGGGAAGGATGGCTTTCACCTTTGTGCTATACAATGCTATTCGGTGGGTTTGTGCGCTCTACTGAGATCTAATAGTCTCTGCCTTGCTCTGGGGAGGCGGGAAATGGTGGCCGCGGTGCGTTAGATTGAGTTAGTCTAAGATTGTTTATGTCACTTTGGCTATGATTGTATAGGATAACTTTGACCTTTGTGCTGAACGCTGCTATCCCGTGTATTTCTGCGCTCCCCATAGATCTACTATACTATACTCGAATGCAGGGAGTCTAGAAATAGCGGTCGTGGCACGATATTTGAGCAATGTAGATTGCTGAAATCCAGCGAGCAGCAGTGTATCGCATAAAATTCAATGCTGTCATATCCTAACCTATGCAAACGCGACATAACCGAACATAATATAACACAAGCTTACATGACGAGTCCATTATTGCCGCCATCCCAGAGGCAAGCAGAACATACTAGAGCATAGTAGACCGTGGAAATCCATGGAAATGCTGTGCATAGCGCAAAAGTAAAGGATAATCTAACCAAACTTAGCCAAACCTAACCTAGCCAAACGCAATCTCACATAACCTAACATGTCTCTGGCGCTATTTCTTGCCTCCCCTTGTCAAGGCAGAGCATATTAGGGCAGTGTAGAGCTGAGACATCCGCCGAAGAGCAGTATGTAGCAAAAAACTCAAAGGCACCCTATCCTAACCTAACCTACCGTAGCACACGCAAGCGTAACCAAGCTCACCTATAGTGCAGCCACCGCACAATACAGGCCTCCGCAGAGCAAAGTAGAACATATTAGAAGAGAGTAGGTGGCAGATATCCGTAGTGTCGCAGTGTACAGCAAGAAGTGAAAGGTACCCTAACGCAACCCAAACTAACACAACCTCACCCATCCTAGCTGAGCTAACGTAATGTGCCACGACCATCATTACTGGCCTCCCAGGCCCAAGCAGAGAGTGTTAGAGCACATTAGAGTACAGAAATCTACCGTATAGTGGTTTCTGGCATTAAAATCAAAGCCATCCTAACCTAACCCAACCCAAACAAACTTAACCATATAGTGGTTTCTGGCATTAAAATCAAAGCCATCCTAACCTAACCTAACCCAAACAAACTTAACCTAACCTAACCTAGCCACATTTAACATTACTCGAAGAAAGGTGCCACGAGCACCATGGCTAGCCTTCCCAGAATCAAGCAGATGCTAGTTGGACCATGCACGGCGCAGATGGGAACAGAATAGAGGAGTAATGCACAAAAGTCACAGCCACCCCAACCATACTTATCCAAATCTAAGCTAACCAACCGTAACCTAGCACAAGCAAACCTGCCGGGGCCACTACTGCTGGCCTCCCCATAGAAGAGCAGAGGCTTGTAGAGCAATGCAGAGAGCAGATATCGTCCGAATAAGAGTGTATAGCACAAAAGTCACTGCTATCGTAACCAAACCTAACATAACCTGGCCAAGCCAAACGTAAACTAACTCAACCTAACGTACGGAGGCCACTATGGCTGGCCACCACAGATCCAAGCAGAACGAATTAGGGCACAGGAGAGCGCAGGAATCAACTGAATAGCAGTGTGCAACACGAAAGTCGAAGCTAACCAGTCCCGCTACCTAACCAAACGTAACCTAACCATACACTGTCCAAGTGAGCCTAACGTACCGAGACCACAATTGCTGGAATCTCCATGGCAAAGCAGAGCATATTACAGCACATTAGAGCGCAGGAGTCAGCGGTATGCGGTGTAATCCGCGAAAGTCAATGCTATCCTATCCTAACCAGGCCAAACTTAACGTAACCAAACGTAACATAACTAAACCTAACGTGCCGAGACCACAATTACTGGCTTCCCCAGAGTCGAGCAGAGTAAAGTGGAGCAATGAAGAGCGCGGATGGCCACCAAACTGCAGTGTATAGCTCAAAAGTCAAAGATATCCAGACCTTACCAGACCTAACCTAACCTAACCAAACGTACAGTAACTAAGCCTAACGTGCCGCGAACACTATTGCTGGCTTCCACAGAGACGAGCAGAATATGGTAGAGCACTGCAGAGCACAGAAATCCATGGGATGTCAGTGATGAGCACATGTTTCAAGGCCATCCTTACCAAACCCAACACAACCAAACCAAGCAAAACAGACACTGACTCAACCTAACTTGCCGCGACCAGTATTACTGACCTCCGCAGAGTCAAGCAGAGTGAAATAAAGGAGAGTAGAGCGCAGAAATCAATGGAATCGGGGTTTAGAGAAGATAAATCGAAGCCATCCAAACATAACCAAAGCAAGCGTATCCTAACCAAACGCATCCTATCATAACATAACGTGCCCAGATGGCTAGCGCTGGCTTCCCCGTTTCAAAGCAGGGCATATTAGACTAGGATAGGGCGCTGACGTCCATAGAATAGCAATTCATGACACGAAAGTCAAGGATATCCCAACCAATCCCAAACAAATCTAACCTGAGCATACGTATCATATCACAGCCCATCGCGCCGCGGCCACTATTTCTGGAATTCCCAGAACGGAGCAGGGAGCATCTGATTCCTGTAGAGCGCAGAAATCCACACAGCAGTAGTGTACAGCGCAAAAGTCAAAGCTACCCTGGCCTAACCAAGCCAAACATAACACAACCAAACGTAACATAACTCAAGCTAATGTGCCGCGGCCGGTATTGCTGGCCTCCCGAGAGGCGAGCAGAGTATAGTAGAGCAATGCAGGGTGGAGAAATCCAACGAAGATCAGTGTATAGCTCAAACGGCAAAGCTATCCCAACCAAACAGAACCAATCCTGTCATGACCGAACGCAACGTAACTCAACCTAACCTGCAGCCGCCACTATTGAGAGAGTTCCCAGAGCAAAGCACGGCATATTAGAGGACAGTAGAACGGAGAATTCCACCGAAAGCAATGTGTAGGAAAAAAGTCAAGGCTACACTTTCCAAAGCTGACCAAACGAAACATAACCAAGCGCAACATAACTCTGGCTAACCTGCCGAGACCAATACTGTTGGCCTCCCCAGAGCGAAGCAGAGTATACTAGAGAACAGGAGAGCGCAGGAACCCACAGAATAGCAGTGTATGGCGCAATTGTCGACGCCAGCCTCTAATAATCAAGCCATTCGTAAAATAGCCATGCGCAACGTGAGTCATGCTAACGTGCCGAGACCACAACAGCTGGCCTCCCCATATCCGAGCAGAATATACTGGAGCTCAGTAGGTCTCAGGAATGCACAGAATAGCAGTGTGCAGCACAGAAAGCCAAACCCACCTTTACAAAACTTATCCGAACCTAACCAAGGCGAACAGATCCTAACACAAACAAACGTGCCACAAACATTACTGCTGGCATCCCCAGAGGCAACCAGATTATATTAGCGCGCAGAAGAGTGCAGAAGTATGACGGAGAGTAGTGTCTAGCACAAAAGTCAGACCTACCCCGTCCTAACCTAACCAAATCTAACCTAACCAAACCTAACCTAACCGAACGTAATATAACCAAATCTGACTTGCTGCGGCAATTATTGTATGTCTCCCCTGGGCGATGCAGAAGATACTAGAGGAGAGTAGGGCGAAGAAATCCAAAGAATCGCAGTGTACAGCAGAAAAGCCGAAAATATCCAAGCCAACCACAAACTAACATAACCTAACATAACATAGCCAAACTCAACGTAATGTACCGCGACGACTGTTTCTGGCCTCCCCAGGTTCTAGCATATTAGAGTACAGCACACTGGAAGGCAGGAATCGACGGAATAACTATGTATGGCTCGTAAGTCATGGCTACCGTAACGAAACCTCTCCGAACCTAACCAGGCCATACGTAACATAACTCGAACCTGCAGGCCGAGACAACCATTGCAGACCTCCCCAGAGCCAAGCAGAACGTGCTAGAGCACAGCAGAGCGCAGTAATCCACCGCATTGCAGAGTGAGGTACAAAAGTCAAATGTATCCTAGCCTAAACAGTCCTAGCGTAACAAAGAAAAGCGTAACATATCTAAAGAAAAGTTGCCGGGCATATCTTTCTGCACCCCAGAGACAAGCAGGGCATATCAGTGCAAAGTAGAGCGCCGATGTCCTCCAAACAGCGGTGAACAGGATAAAGGATCAAGCTGCCCCATCCTAAGGTAACCAATCGTAATATACCCGAACGTCGTCCATCACAAGCTAACGCCCCGAGACCACTGTTGCTGGCCTCCCCAGAGCCGAGCAGGGCATATTAGAGAACAGCAGAGTGCAGAAATACGCCGAATAGCAGTTTATAGCGCAAAAGTCAGAGGTATCCTACCTTAACCTAACCAAACCTAACTTGAGCAGACGAAACGTAAAACAACCTGACGTGCCATGACCGCAGCTGGCCTCAAGAGAGCTAAGCAGGCAGCTGCGGAGCAATCTAGAACGTTGGCATCGTCCGTTTGACTATGAATAGCGCAAACGTCGAGGCCGTTCCAACCAAACGTAGCCAAACCTAGCATAGCAAAACTTACCATAACACACCCAAACGTGCCGAGAGCAATATTTCTGTCGTCCACAGAGACAAGCGGTGTGTCATAGCCGCACAGAAGAGCGCAGAAGCCCATAGAATTTCAGTGTGTAGCACGAAAGTTAAATCTATGCTAACCTAACACTACGAAACCTAACCTAGCCAACGTCATGTATCTCAACCTAACGTGACGTGACCGTTACTACCGGCCGCCACGGGGACAAGTAGATTAGAGTAGAGCACAGTAGACGGCAGAAATCCAGCGAATAACAGTGTATGGCACGAGAGACGAATGTATCCCAATCAATCCTTACCTAACCTAACCTACCCGAATGCAACCTAACTTAACCAAACATGCCACAACCACTGTTGCTGACCTCCCAAGTTTCGATCAGAGTATAGTAGAGCACTGTAGAGCGCAAAAATCGAAAGAATTGCAGGGTATAGCACAAAAGTCTGAGATATAGCGTCCTAACCTAACCAAACCTAACATAACCAACCGGAGTTAAATTCAATCTAACTTGCCGCAGCCACTACTTCTGTCCTCTCTAGAGCAAGGCGCAGCATATTAGAACACAGTAGAGTGGAGAAGTCTACCGAAAGGCAGCATGTATCACAAAAGTCAATGGTACGCTATCCTAACCTAACCAACCGTAACAATACCGACCGTCACCGAACTGAATCAAACGTGCCGCCACCACTGTTGATGGCCTTCCCAGAGCCAAGCATAACGTATTAGAGGACAGTAGGACGCAGAAATGCATAAAATCGCAGTGTACAGCGGAAAAGTCGAAGGTACCCGAACCTAACCCAAACTAACGTAACCTTAAGTAACGTAGCCAAACTCAACTTAACGTGCCGCGTGCACCATTTCCGTTCTCCCCATGGTCTTGCAGATTAGAGCAGAGCGCAGTGGAGGGCAGAAGTCCACCGAATAATTGCGTACGGCACGAAAGTCAAAACCACCCTAACCAAGCTTAACGAATCCTGACCTAACTAAACGTAATCTAACTCAACCTATCGTGCCGCGACCACTATTGCTCGCATCCCGAGGGTTGAGCGGAGTGCAGAAGGGAAATGTAGAGCGCAGGAATCCACCAAATAGCAGTGCATAACACAAAAGCCAAATCTGACGCGTCCTAACCTATCCAAGCGTAACATACCGAGACGTAGCAAAACTCCTCCTAACGTGCCGAGGCATCCATTGATGTCCTTCTCAGAGGCAAGCAGAACATATTAGAGGAGAGTAGAGAGCAGAGGTCCATAGAATCGCAGTGAACAGCACAATAGTCGAAGCTACCGTATCCCAACATTGCCGAAGGTAACATAACCGAAGGTAGAATAACTGAACACAATGCACCGAGACCACTATTGCTTGACTCCGTATAGCAAAGCAGAATATGCTAGAGCACAGTAGAGCGCAGTAATCCACCGCATTGGAGTGTATGACACAACAGTCGAAGCCATCCTAGCCAAACGTAGCCTAACCTTACCTGATCATAGGTAACGTGACTAAACCTATCGTGCCACGACCGCTACTGCTGGTGTCGCCACGGTCGAGCAGAGCGTAGTGGAGCAATGGAGTGCGCGGAGATCCTTCGGACAGCAGTGTATAGCACAAAGGTCAAAGCTATCCTATCCTAACCTTGCCAAACGTAACATAACCAACCACCACATAACTCAGACTAACATGCCGAGAGCAATACTGCTGGCATCCCCATAGCCAGGCAGGACATACTAGACCACAGCAGAGGGCAGAGGCCGTCCAAATGTCAGTGTATATCACAAAACTTTAGGCCACCTTGACCAAACTCAACCTAACGTAACCTGACCAAACGAAACATAACTCAAGCAATTACGACACGACCGCTGCTGCTGGCCTCCCGTTGGTCAGGTAGATGCTGGTGGAGCAATGCTGTGCACAGATATCGACCGAATGCTATTGCATAGAGCATAAGCCATAGCTGTCCCAACCAAATGTATCCTAACCTAGCAAAGCCAAGAGCAACCGGGCTCAACCTTGCGTGTCGAGAGCGCCATTTTTGGCCTCTCCAGAGCCAAGCATAACTTACTAGGGCACAGCAGATCGCAGTAATATACCGCATTGCAGTGTGTGACACAAAAGTAAAAGATATCCTTACCTAACCAGTCCTAGCCTGGCCAAGCCAGGAGTAACATAGATAAACATAACGAGCCGAGAATAATATTGCTGGCATCCTCGGCGCCAAGCAGCGGATATCAGAGCACAGAAGAGCCCTGAAATCCACCGAATTGCAGTGTATAGCGCAAAAGTCAGAGCAATGCCTTCTTACCCTAACCGAACGTAACAGAAGCAGACGTACCGTTACCCAACCTAGCGTGCCACGACCGCTGCTGCTGGCCTCAGCAGAGCAATGTAGAACGCTGTATTCTTCCGAATAGCAGTGCATAGCGCAAAAGTCGAAGCCATCCTAACCGAACGTAGCCAAACCTTACAGCACCAAATGTAACATAACCCAACCTAACGCGCAGGGGCCACTATTGCCGGCCTACCCGGAGCCTGGCAGAATGTACTAGGGCATTGTAGAGCACAGAAGGCCACCAAATAGCAGTGTATAACAGAAAAGTCAAAGCTATCATAACCGAGCGTAGCCAAACCTAACCTAACCAAACGTAGAATAACTCCACCTAGCTTGCCGTATCCGCTATCTCTGGCCTCTCCAGAGCCAAGCAGAGCATAATAGAGAAGAAGAGAGGGCAGAAATCTATAGAATCGCTGTGTAGAGCAGAAGAGTCGTAGCAACACAAACCTAACCATAGCTACATAACATAAACGAACGTATCCTATACCGACCAATTTTGCTGAGACCACAATTGCTAGATTTCACAGAACCAAGCAGAACGTACTAGAGCACAGTACAGCGTAGAATTTCACCATATACCAGCGTATACGGCGAAAGACGAATCTATTCAAGCACAACCCAAACAAGAATAGCCCAACCGAACGTACCCTAACTCAATCTAACGGGCCGAGATCGCTATAGCTGGCCTCACCACAACCAAGCAGAGTACACTAGAGCACAGTAGAGCGCAGAAAGCCACCAAATAGCAGTGTATAGCTCAAAAGTCAAAGCCGTCCTAATCGAACATAATCAAACATAACGCAACCAAACGTAGCTTAACGCAAACTAACTTGAATAGACGACTACTGTTGGCCTCCGCATCTTCAAGCAGCACATATTAGAGGAGAGTAAAGCACAGAAGTCAACAGAATGGCAGTGTATAGCAGAAAGGACAAAGATATCCGGAGCTAACGCCTGCTAACGTAACTTAACCAAACGTAACCTATCCTAACCTAACGTGCCGCGGCTACTACTTCTGGCCTCCCCAAGGCAAAGCAGGGCTTATTAGAACACTGTAGAGAGGAGAAATCCACCGTATACCAGTGCATACCGCAAAACTCATGGCTACCCTGTCCTAACCTGATCAATAGTAACAATGTCAAACTTATAAGAACTCTACCTAACGTGCCGCCACCGCTATTGACCTCCTGTCCAGAGCCTAACAGAAGATATTAGAGGAGAGTAGGGAGCACAAATACATGCAACAGCAGTATACAGCAGAATAGTCAAAGGTACTCAGACCTAACCCAAACAGACGTAACCTAGCCTGACATAACAAACAGAACGTAACGTTCCGCGACCAGTATTCCTGGTCTCTCCAGGGCCAAGCAGAATATAGTAGAGCGTAGCAGAGCGCAGATACCAACCGAATCACAGTGTACAGTACGAAAGTCAAAGCTACTCTCACCGAAAATGACATAGCCTAAACTAACCAATCGCTACCGAACTCAACCTAGACAGCCAAGGCCACTATTGCTGGCTTAACGAGAGCCAAGCAGAGAACCTTAGAGCACAGTAGAGCGCAGAAATCCGCCGCGTCGCAGTGTGCAGCACAAAAATGAAAGATAGGCAGGCCTTTCCAGGACCAACCTTAAACATCCAAGCGTAGTACGGCTCACCGCGACGTGAAGAGATCACTATTGCTGGCCTCCCCATAGCCGAGAAGAACAAGCCAGAGCACAGTAGATCGCTGGAATCCACCGAAAAGCAGGGAACAGCACAAAAGTCAAAGATGTCCTATCCTAACCTAACCAATCTTACCATCGCCGAATGTAACCTGTCTGAACCTAACGTACCCCGAACACTATTGCTGGCCACCCCATATCTGACCGGGCCTTATTGGAGGAGAGTAGAGCACAGAAATCCGCATAACCGCGGTGTATAGCAGACTGGTCAAAGCTAGCCAAACACTACTCATAATAACATAACCTCACCAAATATAGCATAATACACCGTTACGTACTAAAACCACGATTCCTGCCCTCCTTAGAGCCACGCAGAACCTACTAGAACTCAGAAGAGCGCAGAAATGCACCTAATAGCAGTTTACAGCCCAAAAGTCGAAGATACCTTATCCTAATCTAAGCTATAGCAACGTAATCTAACCAAACGCAACCTATCACAACCTAACCAGCCGAGACCACCATTGCTCGCCTCGCCAGTGCCAGCCGAATATACTAGACGCGAGAAGAGCACAGAAAATCAGAGCATCGCAGTCTATAGCGGAAAAGTCAAAGCTAACCGAACCTAACCCAAACCAATGTAACATAACCGAACGAAACCGTACTCAACCAAACGTGCCGCGAGCACCATACCTGGTTTCGCCTGGGCACACCAGAATATAGTAGAGCACAGTAGACAGCAGAAATACGCCGAACAATAGTGTACAGTACGTAACACAGGGATACCCTAACCGAACCTAACATAACATAGCTTAACCAAACGCAACCTGGCAAAGCCTAACCAGCCGAGACCACCATTGCTCGCCTCCGCAGTGTCAAGCAGAATATACTAGAGAACAGCAGATCGCGGGAGTACATCGATTTGCAGTGTACAGCAGAAGAGTCAATGGCAATCAAACCTGACCTGAACGAACCTAAACTAGCCAAAAGTAGTATATCTGAACATAACGTGCCGAGAACACTATTGCTGGCCTCAACAGGTCGAAGCAGAACATACTAGAGCACAGTAGGGCGCAGAAGATCACCGAATAGCAGTGTATAGCACCAAAGTTGAAGTTGAAATATCCTAACCTATCAAAGTGTAGCATAAAAGAACCTAACGTGCCGCCACAACTATCGCTGGCCTCCACAAATCCCAGTAGTACATTTCACAGGTCAGTGGAGCATAGAGGTCCATAGAATCGCAGTGTATAGCAGAAAAGTCGAAGATATCCCTACCTAACCCAAACTAATGTAACATAATCAACCGTAGCGTAGCTCAACATAAAGAGCCGCGAAGAATACCGCTGTGCTCCACAGAGCCAAGAAGAACATTCTGGAGCCCATTAGAGCGCCAATATCTGCCTAATAGCAGTGTATAGCACAAAAGTTAAAGCTATCATTTCCTGCCCTAACCAATCGTAGCATTACCAAACGTAACATAACGCAGCATAACGTGCCGCGACCACTATTGCAGGCATACCAGGGGCCAAGCAGAATATGGTAGAGCAGAATACCACAGAATAGATATGTATGGCACGAAAGTCATACCCATCCTAACCGAACTATGCCTAACATACACTATCCAAACGTAACATAACTCAACCCAACTTACCGTGACCACGGTTGCCGTCATCGCCAGGGTCAAGTAGAACTCATCAGAGCAAAGTAGAACGCAGAAATCCACCGAATAGCATTGTACAGCGCAATAGTTAAAGCCATCCTGACCTAACATAACCTGACCCAACCTAACCGAACGAAACCAGATTCAACATAACGTGCCCAAACAACAATTGTTGGACATCCCAGAGCCAAGCTGAAAGTATTAGAGCACAGTAGGGCGCCGATACCCACCTAATTGCAGACAATAGCACAAAAGTCAAAGACGCCATCTCCAAACCTAGCCAATAGTAACATAACAGAACGTAGCATAACTAAACCTAACGTACCCCTACCACTATTGCTGGCCTACCCAAATGCAAGCAAAACACATTAGTATGGAGTAGAATGCAGAAATCCGTAGAATCGCAGTGTATATGAGAAGAGTCAAAGCTACCCAAACCTATCCCAAGCCAAAAGAACATTGCCAAACGTAGCCTGATCAAACACAACGTGCCGAGACCGCTATTGCTGCCCTCCCAAGAGCCAAGCAGGTCATACTAGAGTGTAGTAGAGCGCAGAAATCCATCGATTTGCAGAGCACAGCACAATAGCGAAAGGTACCCTGACCTGCCTTAGCCTGACCCAACCTTACAGTACGTACCATGACTCAACATAACGTGCCGAGACCACTATTGCTGGCCTTGCCAGAGCCACGCTGAAGATATTAGACAGCTGGCGGGCGCAGGAATTCACCTAATGGCAGACTATAGCACTAGAGTCGAAGCTATCCTCTCCTAACCATGCCAACTGTAATATAACGAAGAATAAGCTAACCCAACCTAACATGCCGCGACCCCTTTTCCTGGTCTTTCTACAGACAAGCAGTACACATTAGTTGAGAGTAGAACACAGAAGTCCATAGAACCGCAGTGCATAACAGGAAAGTCAAAGCCACAGTTCTCAACCAAGACAGGCGGAACATAACCAAACATAGCCTAACACAAACGGGCGTGTCTAGACCGCAATTGCTGTCCTCCCCAGAGTCTAGCATGATATATTAGAGCGCAGAATAGCGCAGAAATCCACCATACATCTGTGTACAGAAAGAAAGTTATTTCTACCATAACCAAAGTTAGTCTACACCAACCTAACCGTGCGTAACTTGTTTCAACGTAACGTGCCGAGACCACCATTGCTGACCTCCACAGGTCCAAGCTGAAGATATTAGTGCCCAGAAAGGCGCAGAGATCCACCTAATAGCGGACTATAGCACTAAAGACAAAGCTATCCTCTCCAAACCTATCCGATCGCAACACAACCTTACGTAACCTAGCCCAACCTATCGTCCCGCGAAGAATACAGCTCGCTTCCCCAGATCCCAATCGAACGCATAGGCGTAGAGTAGAACGCGGAAATCCAAAAATCGCGGTGCATATCAGAAAAGCCAAAGCTGCCCGTACGTAACCCAAAACGAGCAGAACATGCCCAAACATATCCTAACAGGAACTAAAGTGTCGTGACCACTATTACTGCCCTCCCCAGAGCCGAGCGGGTCATACAAGCGCAGAGTAGTGCGCTGAAATCCACCGAATATCAGTCTACAGCACAAAAGTTAAACCTACACTGTCCAAACTTATCCTGTCAAGGCCTAATAGAACGTAACATGACCTAACGGTAAGAACCGTGACCGCTATTGCTGGCATTCCCAAAGCCAAGCAGAAGATATTAGAGCACTCTAGGGCGCAGAAATCCACCTTTTAACAGACTATAGAACTAAAGCCAATGCTATCCCCTCCTAATCTGACCAACCGTAACATAACCGAAAGTAACATAACACAAGCTAACGTGCCGCGACCACATCTGCTGGCCTCCCCAGAGCCAAGCTGAAAGTATTGGAGCACTGTAGGGCGCAGAGGTCCACCTAATAGTAGACTGTAGTACTGAAGTTGAAGCTATTCCCTCCTAACCAAGCCAATCGTTATATAACGAAACGAAAGCTGACTCAACCTAACGTGCGGCGACCCCTATTTCTGGTCCTCCTAGAGCCAAGCAATACACATTAGTTGAGAGTAGAACACAGAAGTCCATTGAATCGCAGTGCATAACAAAAAAGTCAAATCCACTCTTCTCAACCCGGACAGGCTGAACATAACAAAACTCAAACTAACTTGCCGAGACGAATATTGCTGTCCTTCCTAGCGCCAAACTGAAAATATTAGGGCACTGCAGGTCGAGGAAATCCAACTACTTGCACACTAGGACATTATTGTCGAAGTTATCCTCTCCTAACGAAGCCAAACGTAACATAACCAAGCGTAACATATCTACACCTAGCCATCCGCGAGCATTACTGCTGGCCTCCCCAGAGACAAGCAGATGAAATTAGTGGACAGCTAAATGCAGAAATCCATAGAATCGTAGTGTATATCAGATGAGTCAAACATACGAAAGCCTAACCCAGACCAACAGGACAAAGCCGAACATAGCCTAACTCAGGCCAACCTGCCGATATCGCTATTGCTGCCCTCCTCAGGGCCAAGCAGGACATGCTGCAGCACAGTAGAGCGCATATATCCATCGAACAGCAGTGTACAGCACAAAAGTTGAGGCCATAGTGACCAAACTTATCCTAACCCAACCTATCCGAAAGTAACCTGACGCAACACGGCGTGCCGGGACCACTATTGCTGTCCTTCGCAGGGACAAGCTAAACGCATTAGAGCAATGTATGGCGCCGCAGTCCACCTAATAGCAGACAATAGGACTAAAATCAGAGTTGTCCTCTCCAAACCTAACCAAACGTACCATAACCAACCGTAACATAACTCAACCTAACATGTCGCGACCGCTATTTCTGGCCACCCATGAGCCAAGCAGAGCACAGCAGTGGAGAGTAGAACGCAGAAATCCATAGAATCGCAGTGCATATCAGAGAAGTCAAAGTTACACAAATCCAATTCATATCAATGGAACATACCCAAGCATAGCCCAACTCAACATAAGGTGCCCGGGCAGCTATTGCTGCCCACCAAAGAGCCAGGCAGGACATGCTAGTATTCAGTAAATCTCAGAAACCCACCGAAAAGCTGTGTACTGCACAAAAGTAAAAGCTATCACAACCAAACATGTCCCAACCGAACAAAGCCGAACGTAACCTGACTCAACATAACGTGGCGAGGCCACCATTGCTGGCCTTCGCAGAGACAAGCTGAAAATATTACAGCAATGTTGGGCGCTGGTGTCCGCCTGATAGCAGACAATAGGACAAAAGTCAAAGCTATCATCTGCTAACATAACAAATGGTAGCATGACCGAACGTATCCTAACTATCCCGTCGCGACCACTGTTGCTAGCCTCCCCAGAGCCAAGCAGATCACACTAGTGGAGAGTAGAACTCAGAAATCCATAGAGTCGCAGTGTATATCAGAAAACCCAAAGCAACCCTAGCCTAACCCAGAAAAGAGGCCAAAACGAAACATAGCCCACCACAAAATAACGTGACGAAAACGCTACCGACGTCCGCTCCCCGCCCCCAACACCAATCAGAGCATACTAGAGCACAGTAGATCGCAGAAATCGACAGGAAAGCAGCGTACAGCAGAAAAGTTAGAGCTATCCTTACCAAACTTAGCCAAACCCAACCTAACCGAACGTAACTTGACTCAACATAACGTGCCAAGACCACTATTTCTAGCCTTCCCATAGCCAAGCTGAGAATATTAGAGCACTGTAGGGCGCAGGGATCCACATAATAGCAGGCTATAGAACTAAAGTCAAAGCTGTCCTCTCCTAACGTAACCAATCGTAACATATACGAAAGTATCCTAACTCGACATTACACGCAGCGACAACTATTGCTGGTCTCCCCAGAGCCAAGCAGAATACAATAGTGGAAAGTAGAACGCAGAAATTCACAAAATAGCAGTGTATTTCAGAAAATACGTAGCTACGCAAATCTAACCCAAACCAACAGAATATAGCCAAGCGTAGCCTACCTCAACCTAAGATGCCGGTGTAACTATTGCTGCCCTCCCCAAGGTCAAGCAGTACACACTAGATCACTGCAAAGCGCAGAAATCCGACGAACAGCTGCGTACAGCAAAAACGTTAAAGCTATTCCGACCAAACTTAGCCAAACACAACCTAACCGAACGCAACATTGCTCAACATAACGTGCTGAGACCAGTATTGCCGGCCATTCCAATGCCAAGCTGAAAATATTAGAGCTCTGTAGGCGCAGAAATCCACATAATAGCTGACTGCAGCCCTAAAGTCAAAGCTGTCCTCTCCTAACCTAGCCATCCGTATCATAACCAAACGTAACAAAACCCAAACTAACGTGTCCCAACCGGTAATGCTGGCCACCCCAGAGCCAAGCAGAGATCACTAGTTGAGAATGGAACGCAGGAGTTCACAGAATCACAGTGTATAACAAAAAAGCCAAAACTACCCAAACCAAACCCAAACAAACAGAACATAGAGAAACATAGCCTAACACAACCTATCGTGCCTAGACCGCTATTGCTGCTATGCACAGAGCCAAGCAAATCACATTAGTGGAGAGAAGGTCCCCGAAATACACAGAATCGCAGTGTACATCAGAAAAGTCAAAGCGACCCAAACAAAGGCCAAACAAACAGAACATAACCAAACATAGCTTGACTCAAACTAGCGTGCCGTCGCCGCTATTGCTGCGCTACCCAGGGCCATGCAAAACGTTATAGAGCACAGCAGAGCGCAGAAATCCACCGACAGTCAGTGTACAGTACAAACGTTAAAGCTATCCTTACCAAACTTAGCATGACCCAGCCTAACCGAACGTAGCCTGACTCAACATAACGTGCAGAGACCACTATTCCTGGCCCTCCCGGAGCGAAGCTGAAAGCATTAGAGCACTGTAGAGCGCAGAAATCCACCGAATGGCAGGCTATAGCGCTAAGTTCAAACAACCTCTGCTCGCCTAAACAATCGTGACATAACGAAGCGTGGCCTGACGCAACCTAAATTTCCGCGGCCAATATTGCTGGCCTCCCCAGAGCCAAGCAGAAAACATTATTGGAGAGTAGACCGCAGAAATCCATGGAATCGCTGTATACATCAGAATAGTCAAAGGATCACAAACGTAACCCAAAGAAACATAACCTACCCAGACATAGAATTACTCGCACTAACGTTCCAAGATGACAATCTCTGGCATTCCCAGTTCCAAGCTGAAAGCGTTAGAGAACTTTAGTGCACAGAAATCCGCCTAATAGCAGACTATATCCCTAAGGTCAAACTACCTCTCCTCACCTAACCAATCTTGACATAACCAAACGTAGCGTAACCAAACCTAGCTTGCCGAGACCACTATTTCTGGCCTCCGCCGAACCAAGCAGAATAAACTAGAGAAGAGAGGAGCGTAGAAATAGACCACATTGCAGAGTCTAGCGCAAAAGTCAGAGTTGTCCTAGCGTCACCTAACCAAACATAGCAAAAACAAACGTATCCTAACTACACCTAACAGCCCTACACCACTATTGGAGTCCTCCACAGGGACAAGCAGAATATGTAACAGAAGAGTAGATCAGAGGCGACTGCGGCGTCTCAGTGTATAGCAGAATAGTCAAAGATATCCTAACCGAATCTGACCTAACCTAACCCGACCGAACGTTGCCTAACACAGCATGACGTGCCAGAGCCACTACTGCTGTTTCTCTAAGGGCCAAGCTGAACATATCAGGCACAGCGGACGCCGAAGTCCACCGAGTAGCGGTGCATAGCTCAAAAGTCAGACCCATCCTCTCCTAACCTAAGCAATCGTAACATACTCAAGCGTAACATAGCAAAACCTAACGTGCAGCGGCTACAATTGCTTGCTTCCCCAGAGTCGGGCACAGCATAATAGTGCACGGCAGCGTGCATAAGTCCACGGAAATGCAGCCTACGCGAAGAAAGTCAAAACTATCCAAACTTAACCCAAACGAACATAACCTAACCACACGTATCCTAACTAATCCTAAAGTGCCGAGACCACAACTTCTGGTCCCCCAGAGTCAAGCGTGGCAGAATAGAGCGCAGCATAGTGCACCGGCTCACCGAATAGCAGTATATAGCACAAAAGTCAATGCAATCCTCTCCCAACCTAACCAAACGTAACATAACCGAACGTAGCATAAATCAGACTGACGTGCCGGGACCGCTATTACTGGCAGCCCCAGAGTCGAGCAGAGCATAGCAGGGAAATGTAGAATGTAGATATATGACGAACAGCAGCGTATGGCACAAGAGTCAAAGCTACCCTATCCTAACCTGTCCAAACGTAAGATGACCAGACGTATCATAGCATAACCTAACGTGCCGGGACTACTATTGCTGGAATGCCCAGAGCCATGCAGAATATACTGGAGCGCAGTAGAGCGCAGGGAGCCACCAAATAGCAGCGTGTAGCAGAGAAGTGGGATATGTCCTAACCTAACGGAGCCAAACGTGTTCTAACTAAACATGACGAGCCGAAACCACGATTTCAGGCCCCACCGGTGCCAAGCGGGATATACTAGAGCACAGAAGTGCGCAGAAGTCCGCAGAACAGCAGTGTATGGCACGAAAGTCAAAGACACCAGGACCAAACAAAGCCCTACCTAGCCTTACCAAACGTATCCTAACTCAAACCAACGTGGAGCGACCACGATTGCCCCCCCCCCCCCGAGAGTAGAGCTTAGTAGAGAAATGTAGAGTGTAGAAATATGACGAACAGCAGCGTATGGCACAAGAGTCACAGCTACCCTATCCTAACCGGTCCAAACGTAAGATGGCCAGACGTATCATAGCATAACCTAACGTGCCGAGTCCACTATAGCCGGAATCCCCAGAGCCATGCAGAATATGCTGGAGCACAGTAGAGCGCAGGAAGCTACCAAATAGCTGCGTGTTGCAGGAAAAAGTCAAATATGTCCTAACCTAACCTGACATAACCTAACCTAGCCAAAGTTAGCTAACTAATCCTAACGTGCCGAGACCACTTTGACTGGCAAGAGCAAAGCAGAGCATATTAGTGCACAGCAGAGCGCAGCAATCCAACGAACAGCAGTGCACAGCACAATAGTCATAGCTATCCCAGCATAATGTAACAAAGCATAGTGCAACCAAACGTAACCTAGTCCGACCTAACATTCCTAGACCACTATTGCTGACTTCCACAGAGCCAACCAGGATGTAGCACAGCACAGCAGAGCGCAGAAATTCGACGCGTTGCAGTGTAAAGCACAAAAGTGAAAGATATACTAACCTAACCAAACGTAACGTAACACAAGCTAACGTGCCGCAAACACTGTTGTTTGCGTCCCCAGAGACAAGCGGAATATTATAGAGCAGAGTGGAGCCTAGCAGTCCATAGAATATCAGGTTTGAGCACAAAAGTCAAACCTATACTAGCCTAACCCCGAGAAACCTAACACAACTACAAGTTATCAGGCTCAACCTAACGTGCCGCGGCCAGTATTTCTGGCCTCCACAGAGCCAAGCAGAGCATAATCGGGGAGAGTAGAGCGCGGAAAACCACCGAATAGCAGTGTATAGCACAAAATTCAAAGCTGCCCTAGCGTAACATAACATAACATAGCATAGCAAGGAGTATCCTAACTCCACTTATCGGCCCTACACCATTATTGCTGACATACCAGGGCCAAGCAGAATACACTACAGCACAGTAGGTCACAGAGAGCCGCGGCGTATTAGTGTATAGCACAAAAGTATCGATAGCGTAAACTAACACGTCATAACCAAACCAACCGTACGTAGCATAACTATGCATATGGTGACGAAACCACTATTGCTGCATTTTACAGAGCCAAACACAACAACAGAGCGCATAGTGGAATGCACACATTCACCGAACTGCTGTATATAGCGCAAAAGTCGTAGTTATCCCAGCCTAGCCTAACCAAACAAAACATGACCAAACGTAACCTCTCCCGGACTAACGTGCCAAGACCACTATTGGTAACTTCCGCAGAGACAACCAGAATATACTAGAGCACATTAGAGCGCAGGAATCGCCGCATTACAGTGTAATGGACAAAAGTCAAAGATAATCAAACCTAACCCATCGGAACGTAGCATAACACAACGTAACGTTCCGATAACGCTATTACTGTCCCACCCAGATTCGAGCTGAACATATTGGTGCAGAGTGGAGAGCAGAAATCCGCCGAACAGCTGCCAATAGCGCAAAAGTCACAGCTATCCTTGCCTAACCTAACCAAACCTAACGTAAACAAACGTCACCAAACTCAACCTAAAGTGACGCGACTACTGTTGCTGACCTGCCCAGAGCCAATCAGAAAATATTAGAGCAGCGTAGATATCATGAATCCAATGACACGGAGGGTATAGCACAAAAGTCATGGATAACCTGACCAAACCTAGCCTAACCAAGGATAACCAAACGTAGCAAAACTCAACCGAACGTGCCGATACCTCTATTGCTGCCCTCACCAGAGCCAAGCACTACATACTAGAGCACAGTAGAGCGCAGAAATCCACCGTTTAACAGTGTACAGCACAAAAGTTGAAGCTACACTGACCAAACATAGCCTGACCCAGCCTAACCGGACGTAACCTGACTCAACATAGCGCGCGGAGAAAACTATTGCTGCCATTCACAGAGCCAAGCTGAAAGTACTAGAGCTCTGTATGGCGCAGTAATCTACCTAATAGCAGGCTATAGCACTAAGGACAATGACACCTTTTCTAGCCCAACCAATCGTAACACAAACAAGCGAAACCACGTTCAACCTAACGTGCCGCGGCCACTATTGCTGGCCTCCGCAGGGCCAAGTAGATCACATGGCTGGAAAGTAGAACGCAGAAATCCATAGAATCGCAGTCTATATCAGAAAAATCGATGCTACCCAAACCTGACCCAAACCAAAAGAACATAACCAAACACAGCCTAAATTAACCTAACGTGCCGAGACTGCTATTACAACACTCCCCACAGCCAAGCAGGAGATTCTAGAGCACAGTAGAGCGCAGAACTCCACCGAATAGCAGTGTGCAGCACAAAAGATGAAGCTACACTGACCACACTTGGCCCAACCCAACCAAACAGACCGTAACGTATCTCAACGTAAAGTGCCGAGACCACTACTGCTGGCCTTGCCAGAACGAAGCTGAAAATATTGAGGGATTGTGGGGAGCAGAAATCCACCTTATAGCAGACTATAGCACTAAAGTCAAGGCATTCCACTCTTAGCCTAACCTATCGTAGTGTATCAAAGCATAACCTATCTAAACCTAACGTGCCGCGACCTTTATTCAAGCAGAGCACACTAGAGGACAGTAGAACGCGGAACTACATGTAATCGCCGTGTGAATCAGAAAAGTCAAAGCTACCCAAGCCTAACTCAAACCAGCAGAGCATAGCCAAACATTGCATGGCTCGACATAGAGTGCCGAGGCAGCTATTGCTACCATCCCGAGAGCCAAGCAGGACGTACTAGAGCACAGTAGATCGCCGAAATTCACCTAATAACTGCGTCCAGCACAAAAGCTAAAGCTGCCCTGTCCAAACATTGCCCAACCCAACCTATCTGTACGTACCTTGACCCATCATCGCGAGACGAGGCCGCTATTTCTGGCCTTCCCATAACCAAACTGAAAATATTAGAGCACTGTAGGGCGCAGAAGTCCACCTAATATCAGACTATAGCACTAAGGGCATAGCTATCCTCTTCTAACCTAGAGAATCGTAAAGTAACCGAACGTACCCTAACGAAACCTGACGTGCCGCGACCACTATTTCTGGCCTCTCCATAGCCAAGCAGTGTGTAGTAGGGCAGAGTATAGCTCTGAAATCCGCCGAATAACAGTCTATGCCAAGAAAATCAATGCTACCGAAACATAACCCGAACAATCGTAACCTAACCAAAAGTAACCAAACTCAACCCAATATGCCGAGACCACCATATCTGGCCTCCCCAGAGCTAAGTAGTGTATATTAGAGGAGTGTAGAGTGCAGAAGCCAGTATAATTGCATAGTGCAGCAGAAAAGTCGAAGCTAACGTAACCCGACGCAAACTATCCTATCCCAACCGAACGTAACCTAACTCCACCTAACGCGCGGCCGCCACAGATTCTGGCCATCACGGAGCAAAGCAGAGCATATTAGATCACAGTAGGGCGCAGGAATCCCAAGTATAGCAGTGTATAGCACAAAAGGCAATGGTATCCAAACCTAACCCTAACAAATATACCCTAACCAAACGAAGCATAACACAGCGTAACCAGACGCGACTACAACTGCTGCCGCTCCCGGTGCCAAGCTGAATATGCTAGAGCACAGTAGTGTGCAGAAATCCTCCGAATAGCAGTTTATAGCACAAAAGTCGAAGCTCTCCTCCGCAACCCTAACCAAACGTAGCCTGACCAAACGTAAACAACCTCAAACTTTCGCACCACGGCCACTATTGCAGGCCTCCCAAGTGTCGAGCAGAGAATAGCACAGCAATGTACAGCGAAGAGATCAACCGAATAGCAGTGTATTGCTCAAAAGTCAAACCTATTGCCTTCTAATCTGCCCAAACGTAATATAACAAAACGTAGCATAACTCAGTCTTATGTTCCGAGACCACTATTATTGCCCCCCGCAGGGTCGAGAAGAGAATAGCAGAGCACAGTGGAGCCCAGAAATTCGCAGAATGGCAGTCCTGGGCACAAAAGTCAGGGATATACTCTCCTAACGTATCCAATCGTAACATACCCTAACTCAACATAACTCAACCTAACGTGCCGCGACCGCTATTGTTGGCCTCCCCAGAGCCAAGCAGAACATATTGCATGACGGAAGAGTGCCGAAATCCATTGAGTCGCAGTGTATAGGAGAAAAGTCAAAGCCATCCAAGCCTAACCCAGGCAAATATAACCTAACCAAACGCAGCCTAACTCAACATAACGAGACGCGACCACTATTACTGGCCTCCCTACGGTCGAGCAGAGTATAGTACAGCAATATAGAGCACAGTAATCCACCGCATTGCAGTGTGTAGCACAACAGCCTAAGATATATTAACCTAACCTGTCCTAACCTAACCAAGCCAAGCGCAACGTAACTAAACATAATGTGCCGAGAAAAATATTGCTGGCTTCCAGAGAGGCAAGCAGAACATACGAGCACAACACAGCGCAGGGGTCCACCGAAAAACAGCCTATCCCACGAAAGTCAAAGCAATGCATACCTAACACAAACCACCGTAACATAAGCAAGCGTAGCCTGACTAAGCCTAACGTGCCGAGGCCATAACCACTGGCCACCTTAGAGCCGAACGGAGTATAGTAGAACAACGTAGAACGTAGAGGGCCACCATATAGAATTTTATGGCGCAAACGTCAAAGACATCATAACCAAACCTGACCAAACCTAACCCAACCAACCGTGGAATAACTAAACATAACGAGCCGCGACGTCTATTGCTGGCCTCCGCAGAAACGGGCAGACCATATTAGTGCACAGTGGAGCGCAGAAAACGACCGAATATCCGTGTACAACTCAAAAGTCAAAGGCATCACAACCAAGCATTACCTAATCTGACGTATCCAAACGTAACCTAACACAATCTACCCTACCGCAACCGCTAATGCTGGTCTCCCCAGTGTCGAACAGAGTATAGTATACCAATGTAGAACGCGTATGTCCACCGAATAGCAGTACATAGTGCAAAAGTCAAGGTTATCCTATCCTAACCTAACCAAACGTTACATAACCTAACGAAAGATAACTCAACCAGGCGTGCCGAGGTCACTATTGCTTGCCTCACGAGCGCCAAGCATTACATATTAGAGCACAGTACAGCGCAGGGATGCACAGTATTGCTGTGCATAGCACCAAAGTCGAAGTTATCCTACCATAACCTGACCTAACCGGACCTGCCCAAACGTAGCCTAACTCAACATCTCGTGCCGGGACTACTATTGCTGGGCTCCCAAGATCCATAAGAGCATACTGGCGCACAGTAGAGCGCAGAAATGCAACGAATAGCAGTGCATAGAGGAAAGGCGAAGCAATCCCGCCCTAACATAACATATCGTAACATAGCCAAACGTAACATAGCACACCCAACGTTCCGAGATCACAGTTGCTGGCCTTTCCAGAGCACTGCAGAATATGATAGGTTTCAGTAGAGCACGGAAATCCGCTGCATTGCTGTTTAGAGCAGGAAAGTCGAAGATACGCATGCCTTTCCTGAACAACCCTAAGCTAATCAAGCGTAACCAGACTCAAAATATCGTGCCGGGATCTCTATTCCTGGCCTCCCCAGGGACAAGCGGAATATAGCAGAGCACAGTAGAGTGCAGAAATCCCCCGAATAGCAGTGCGTGGCGAAAATGTCAAGGCTATCATATCCCAACATTACCAATAGTAAAAAGACCAAACGCAACATATCTCAAACTGTCGCTTCGCGACCGCGGTTGCAAGGCCTTCCCAGTGCTAAGCAGAATACACTGGAGAACAGTAGAGCACAGAAATCCACCGAAAGTGATTGCGCAGCACGAAAGTCAAAGCTACCCTATCCTAACCTATCCAAGTTTGACGTATCCAACCGCAACATAGCTCGACATAACTTTACGAGACTACCATTGCTGGCCGCCCCAGGGTAGAGCAGAACGCAGTGGAGGAGAGAAGCGCCCAGAAATACATTACATCGCAGTAGACAGCAGAAAAGTGAATGCTATCCAAACCTAACCCAGACAAGCATACCCTAACTGAACGTATCATATCTCAACCTAACGTGCGGCGACCACAATGGCTGGCCTCTCCAAGGCCAAGCAGAATGTACTAGGGTACAGCAGTGCGCAGAAATCCACAGAATAGCAGTGTATAGAATGAAAGACAAACCTATCCCATCCTAACATGACCAATCGTCACATAACCAAACGTAACATACCTCAACCCAACATGCAGATACCACTGTTGTTGGCCACGCCAGGTCCAAGCAGAAAATGGTACAGCGCAGTAGAGCGCCGGCGTCCAACGGATAACATTATATAGCGCGAAAGTCAAAGTTATACTTACAGATATTAGCCTCACATAACCTAACCAAACGTAACCAAACTCAAACTAACGTGTCGAGAGCACTATTGCTGTCCTCCACTGAGACAAGCAGAAAATATTAGAAGACGGTAGGGCGCAAAAATCCACCCACTGGCAGCGTATAACCGAAAAGTCCAAGCTATCCTATCATAACCTATCCAAATGCAACGTAACCAAATGTAACACAGCTCAACCTTACATGACGAGCGCGATAGTGCCGCCACTCCAGTGAAACGCAAAAAATATTAGGGGAGAGTAGGTCCCAGAACTCCACGGAGTGGCAGTGATGAGCACAAAAGTAGAAGCATTCCAAACCAAACCCAAGGTAACCTAACTAAGCCAAACGTAATCTAATACATCCTAACATTCACGGCCAGTATTGCTGGCCTCCACAGAGCCAAGCGGAGCTTAATAGAGGAGAGTAGAGCGCAGAAATCTGTAGAATCTCTGTGAATAGCGGAAATGTTAAAGCTTCCCTGTCCAAACCAGACAAAACTTAACATAACCAATCGTGGCATAAATAAACCCAACGTGCCGAGAACAAAATTGCTTGCCTCCCCAGTGCCCGGTAGAGCATAAAAGGGCACTGTAGCGCGCAGAAGTCCACCGAATAGCAAAGTTTAGCACAAAGGTCAATGTTAACCTATCCTAAATTGACAAAACGTAATCTAAGCAAACATATCCTAATGGAACCTAACGTACCTGGACCACTATTGCTGGTCTTCCCGGAGCCAAACATAGCGTATCGGAGGGGAGCAGAGCGCAGAAATCCACAGAATCGCAGTGTATATTTGAAAAGTCAAATATATCCACACATAAAGCTAATAAATGTAACATAACCAAACGATACCTAACACTACATTACGCGCCGCAACCACAATTTCTGGACTCCCCAGGGCCAAGCAGTACATATTAGAGTACAGGAGAGGGCAGAGATCGGACTAATAGCAGTGTATAGCGCGAAAGTCAAAACCATCATAACCGTACCTAGACCATCCTAGCCTAACCAAACGTAACATAACTCCGCCTACCGTGTCACGGCCATTATTCATGGCCTCCTCGGCTTCGAGCAGAGTTTATTAGAGTAATGGAGAGCGCAGAAATCCTCCGAGTATAAGTGTAAGGCACCGAAGTCAAACGTGTCCTATCCTAACATAACCAAATGTAACATAACCAAGCGCAACCAAACCCAACCGAACGCGCCACGACCACTATTGCTGGCCTCCCCAACACCAAGCAGAACATAATATAGGAGAGTAGAGCGTAAAAGCCCATTTAATGGAAGTATATAGCAGAAAAGTCGAATATATTGTAACCAGGCCCAAACTAACCTAACCTTACCAAACGTAACCTAACTCGAACTAACGTGCCGAGACCATTATTGCTGGCCTGCTCAGAGCAAAGCGCAGCTTATTAGAGAACAGAAGAGCGCACATGCCTACCGAATAGCTGTGCATAGCACAAAAGACGTAGCTATCCTAGCCTAACCTAACCAGACACAGAATAACTTAACGTAACGTAACTCTGCTTAAAGTGACGCGACCACTATAGCTGGCATCCCCAGAGCCAAGCAGAACTTGTTAGGGGAGAGTGGAGAGCAGAAGTCCATAGGATAGCAGTGCATAGCGGAAAGGTCAAAGCTATCCAAACTTAACTCAAACAATTATAACCAAACCAAAAGAAGCATAACAGAGTGTATCGTGCCGCGACCACTATCGCTGCATCCTCAGAGCCAAGCAGAGCGCATTAGAGCACATTAGAGCGCAGAATTCCGCCCAAGAGGAGCGTATAGCACAAAAGTGCAAAGCAACCTTCCGCTGCCCTGGCTTAACCTAACGTAGCCAAACGTAACCTAACACAAAATTTCGTGCCGTGGCCACTATTGTTGGCCTCCCAAGAAACAAGCAGGGTTTAGCAGAGCAATGTAGAGCAAAGAGATCCACCAAATAGCCGTATATAGCACAAAAGTCCAGCCTATCGTCTCCTAACCTGCCCAAACGTAATAAAACCAAACGTAGCATATCTCATGCCTATGTGCCGAGACCACTATTACTGCCATCCACAGGGTTGAGCAGAGCAGACTAGAGAACGTTAGAGTCCAGAATAGCAGTGTCGGGCACAAAAGTCGAGGATATCCTTACCGAACCCAACATAACATAACGTAACCAAACGTAATCTAGCACAACATAACGTGTCGCGGCCACAATTTCTTGCATCCCCAGAGTAAAGCGGAGCATGCAACAATAGAGTAGAGCGCAGTAATCCACCGAACAAGAGTGTATAGAACTGCAGCGCAAGCTCCCCTAGCCTAACGTAGCCAAACATAACATAGTCGAACGTAACTTAACTCCTCCTAACGTGCCTAGACCACGATGGCTGAAATACGCATAGCCAACCGAAATCTACTAGGGTAAAGTAGAGGGCCGAAATCCGCCGCATTGCAGTGTAAAGCACAAATGTGGAAGATATCTTAACCTAACCTGGCCAAACATAACATAACCGAACGTAGCCTGCCTCAACATAACTTGCCGAGACAACTATTGCTAGCCTCCCTGGAGTCAACCAGAATATACAAGAGCAGAGTAGATCGCAGCAACACGCCGCATAGCAGTGTATAGCACAAAAGAGGAAGATATCCTAACCAAGAGTGTCCTAACCTAACCTAACCGAACGTAGCCTAGCTCAACGTAAAAAGCCGCGAACATAATTGCTGGCCTCCCCAGAACGAAGCAGAACATATTAGAGCACTGTAGAGCGCAGAAATCCACCGAAAAGTTGTGTATAGCATAAAAGTCAAATCTTCGCTATCCTACCCTAACCACACGTAACACAACCAAACGCAAAATTACTCAACCGAACGAGTAGGGACTACTGTTTCTGCCCTCCCCAGAGGCAAGCAGATCAGACCAGAGTACCGTAGGGCGCAGAAATCCACAGAATTGCAGTGCATAACGATAAAGTTGGATCTATCCTAACCATACTTATCCTAACCTAACCTAGCCGAATATATCGTGCCGAGAACATTATTGCTGGCCTTCTTAGTGCAAAGCTAAACATACTAGAGCACTGTAGAGCGCTGAAATAGCTGTGTCATCGCAAAAGCCGAAGCGATCACCTCCTAACATAGCCAACGGTAATGTAACCAAACGAAACATAACACATCCCAACGTGCCGCGAGCACGATTGCTTACATCCCCAGAGCCAAGCAGAATATGTTAGTGGATTGTAGATCGCATAAATCCACGGAATCGCATGGCATATCGGAAAAGTCTAAGGTACCCATGCATAACCCAAACAAACACAACGTAACCAAACATGCTCTAACTGAGCATTACATGCCGCGACCGCTACTGTTGGCATCCCCAGCGCCAAGCAGAGCAAACTAGAGCGCAGCAGTAGGCAGTTGCCAACCGAAGAGCAGAGTAGAGCACAAGGATCAAAGCTACCCCATCCTAACTTAGCCAAGCATAACCTAACCAAACTTAATCTAGCTCAACGTAACCCTCCGCGACCAATATTGATGGCTTCCACAGGGCCATGCGGAACATATTAGAGGAGATTAGGGCGCAGAAATAAATAGAATCGCAACGTATATCGGAAAAATCGAAGCTATCCAAGTCAGCCCCTTGCTACTTTGAACTAACAATACGTAACCTAACACAACCTAACATGACGCGGCCACTACTTCTGGCCTCTACAGGGTAAAGCAGAGCATATTGGAGCACGGTAGAGCGGAGTAATCCACCGAGTGGTAGTGTATAGCACAGAAGTTGAAGCCACCCTTTCCTAACCAACAAACCGTAACATAGCCAAACGTAACATAGCTCAAAGTGACTTGCCGCGACGACCATCGCTGGCCTCCCGAGATTCGAGCAGAGTATAGTAAAGCACAGTAGAGCGCACAATTCCACCGAATAACAGCGTACAACACGAAAGACAAAGCTATCCAATCCGAAACCATACTAATGTAACGTAACCAAACGTAGCATAATTCAACCTAGCATGCCGAGACCATTATTGCTGGCATCCCCAGAGCCAAGTAGAGCATATTTGAGTACGGTAGAGTGCAGAAATCCACCGAGTAGCAGTGTACAGCACCAAAGACAAAGAAGCCTATCCTAAACTAGCGAAACGTGACAAACCCAAACGAAGCCTAACCCAATCTAACACAGCGGTACCGCTATTGCTGACCTCCGCAGGGCCAAGCAAAAGTCAAAGCTATCCAAATCAAACGTACGCAAACCTAGACTAACCAAGCGTAACATATCTGAAACTAATCCGCCGCTGCAACTCCTCCTGGCCTCCCCATAGGCAAGCGAAATGTGGCAGAGCACAGTAGATTACAGAAATATAACGTATAACTGGGTATAGCACGAAAGTCAAAGCCATCCTAACTGAACTTAACCAAACCTAGCATAACAGAACGTAAACAAACTCAACCTAATGTGCCGAGAATACTATTGCTGGCCTACACAGACCCAAGCAGAAAGTATTTGAACACTGTAGAGCCCAGAAATCCGCGGACAGGTGCCTGTAGCACAGAGGTCAATGCTCTCCTATTCTAACCTCCCAAACGTAACATAACCGAACGTCGTATGTTACAACCTAACGTGCCGAGACCACTATTGCTGGCCTCCCAAGAGCGAAGTAGAAGAATCTAGAGCACAGCATAGCGCAGGGGCTAACAGCATTATTGTGTCGAGCACAAAAGCCAAAGATATCCCAAACTAACCTGACCCAACCTGACCTAACTTGACCTAACCAAACGTGGTCTAACTCAGCATAACCTGCCGTGACTGCTATTGATGGCGTTCGTAGAGCCAAGCAGGGCATACTAGAGCACGCTAGAGCGCAGGCATCCACCGAATAGCAGTGTACAGCACCAAAGACAAAGAAGCCTATCCTAAACTAGCGAAACGTGACACACCCAAACGAAGCCTAACCCAATCTAACACAGCGGTACCGCTATTGCTGACCTCCGCAGGGCCAAGCAGGGCGTATTAAAGAATCGTAGAGTGCGGAAATCCACCAGATACGAGTGTTTAACGCAAAAATCAGAGCTACGCACCCCTAACCTAACCAAACGTAACATAAGCACACGTAACGAAATTCAGCCTAACGCGGCGTGACCACCATTGCTGTCCTCCCGAGAGCACAACAGAATATGCTAGGGTTCAGTAGAGCGCAGAAACCCGCCACATTGCAGTGTACAGCGGGAAAGTCAAAAATATCCAAGCCTTACTTGAACAAACCGAAACTAACCAAACGTAGTCTGACTCAAAGGAAAGTGACGAGACCTCAATTTCTGGCCTTGCCAGAGCCAAGCGGAGCATATTAGTCCAATGTAGGGCACAGAAATGCACTGAATAGCAGTGTATGGCAACAAAAGTCAGAACTACGGCCTCCTAACCTAACCAAGCGTAAGTTAACCAAACGTAACCAAATTCGACCTAACGTGTCCAGAACACTATTGCTGGCCTCACAGCGCCAAGTAGAATATAGTGGAGCACAGTGGGGCGCAGGAAATATCTGATTAACAGTGTATAGAACGAAAGTCAAAGCTATCCTATCCGAACTAACCGCGACCTAGCACAACTGAACTTAATATTACCCAAGCAAACGTGCCGAGAAGGACATTGCTGCCCCCCCCTCCATAGCTAAGACGAAGGTATGAGAGCAGTGTGGGGCACAGAAATCCACCCAATATTTGTAAAGAGCGCAAAACTCAAATCTATCCCATCCTAACCAAACCAAACCAAACCTAACCAGGCGCAACCTAACTGAACCTACCATGACTAGACCACTATTGCTGGAATCCTCAGAGCCAAATGGAACGTATTAGAGCACAGTAGAACGGAAAAATCCACCGAATGGCAGTGTATGGCGCAAAAGTCGAAGCCACCCTGTCGTAACATATTCAAACGTAACAGGCCCAGACGTCGCTTAACCGAACATAACGCGTGTAGACCACTATTACCTGCGTCCACAGAGCCAGGTAGAACATACTAGTGCACAGTAGAGCGCAAAAGTCCACCGAACAACAGTTTGCACCACGAAAGTCAAAGCAATCCGTACCTAACCCAAACTAATGTAACGTAACCAAACGCAGCCTAGCACAACCTAACGTGCGGAGAGCACAATTAGTGGCATCCTCTGAGTCGAGCAGGGCACAGTGGAGCAAAGTAGAGCGTAGAAATCCACCGAATAGCGGTGTATAGCACAGAAGTCAACGCTACACTATTCTAACCTAACCAAACGTAATATTACCAACCGTTACATATCTCAACCTAACGAGTTGAGAACACTATTTCTGGCCTCACCAGAGAAGAGCAGAACAAACTACGGCACAGCGAAGCGCAGAATTCCACCGCGGAACAGTTTATACCACGAAGAGCATAGCTATCCAAAACTAAGTGGAGCAAACATAACACAACCAAACGTAGCATAACACAACCAATCGTGCGGAGATCAGCATTGCTGGCCTCCCACGAGTCGAATGGGGCATTGTAGAACAATTTAGGGCGTAGGAATCCACGGAGTGTTGGTGTACAGCACACAAGTCAATGCTCCCGCATCCTAATCTAGCCAGTCGAAAATTTACCGAACGTTTCCTAACAAAACCAATAGTGCCACCACCACTATTGCTGGCCTTCCCGGAGAAGAGCAAAGTAAAGTAGAACCATGTAGATCGCAGAAAGCCACCAAATAGCAGTTTATAACGCAAAAGTTAAAGCCCCTCTTTCCTAACCCAACGAATCGCAACATAACCATGCGTACATAACTCAAGATAACGTGCCGTGACCGCTATTGCTGGCTCCACAGATTCGTGCAGAGTACTGTACTGCACAGAAGAGCGCGGCATTCCACCGAAGAACAGTGTATACCGCGTAAGACAGAGTTTTTCATACCTAACCCAGGCTAACATAACCTAACCAAACGTAGCCTATCACCACATAACATGCCGACACCACTATTACTGGCCTCCCAATAGACGAGCGGATTATACTACAGCTATGTAGAGCGCAGGAATTCACCGGATGGCAGTGTGTATCCCAAAAGTCAATGCTATCATCTCCTAACCTATCCAAACTTAACTTATGCGAAAGTAACGTAACTCAACGTATCGCGTCACGACCACTGTCGCTGGCCTCGCAGGAGACGAGCAAATTATAGCGGAGCATAGCGGAGCGCAGAAGTCCACCGAAGAGCAGTATGTACCACGAAAGACAAAGCTGTCCAAGCCTAACACACGCTAACACAACCCAAACGAACGTAGTTCAACTCAGCCTAACGTGCCGAGAGCACTGCTCCTGGCATCCCCGCAGGCAAGCAGAACACATTGGAGCACAGTAGAGCGCTGAGATCCACCGAATAGCAGTGTTTAACGCAATAGTCAATGCGATGACCTCCTAACCTAGCACTCCGTAAAATAGCAAAGCGTATCCTAACAAAATCTGACATGCAGCGACCGCGACTGCAGGCCTCCACAGAGCCGAGCAGAACATATTAGTGGATAGTAGAACTCAGAAGTTCATAGAATCGAAGTGTACATCGGAAAAGCTTAAGCTTCGCAAACATAACCAAAACAAACAGAACCCAGCCGAAAAGAGCATAGTTGACCATAATGTGCCACGACCGCTATTGATGGTTTCACCAGAGTCGTGCAGAGTGTAGCAGACCAACGAAGAGAGCAGATATCCACCCAATAGCAGTGCATAGCTCAAAAGTCAAAGATATCCTATCCTAACGTATCCAAACGCAAAATAAGCGTACGCAACATAACACAGCCTAACCTGCCGAGGGCACTACCGCTGGCCTCCCTATAGCCAAGCAGAATATACTACAGCAAAGTTGAGCGAAGTAGTATGCCTAATATCATTGTATAGCAGAAATGCCAAAGCCACCCTTACTAAGCTTAATCTACCCTAACAATACGGAACGTAACATAACACAACAAAACGTGCCGCCGCCACCATTTCTGTCCTCCTCAGAGCCGCGCAGAACATATCAGGGCACAGTAGAGCGCAGGGATCAACCGTATAACTGTGTGCAGCACAAAAGCCAAAGATATACCCAGCCAAAGCTAGCCAAACGTAACATAACCGTACGTAACCGATCTGAACATATCTCGCCGATGCCATTATTACTTACATACCCAGAGCCAACCAGAACGACCTTGAAAGCAGCGGAGCGCAAAAATCCACCAAAATCTGTGTATACGGCGTAAGACAGAGCTATTCGAACACAACTCAGACCAATACAACCTAACCGAACGTAGCCCAACTCTAATAAACGTGCCCAGACCACTACTGCCGAACTTCCCAGAGCAAAGCAGATTATGCTAGAGCGCGGTAGAGCGCTGAGGTCAACCGAATAGCAGTGTATAGCTCATTATTCAAAACTATCAGTTCCTAACCTAGCCAAACGTAACCTAACCAACCGTAACGTAACTTATACTAACGTGCCGAGAGCACCATTGCCATCCTCCCCAGCGCCAAGCGGAGTATATTAGCGCACGGTAGAGCGCAGAAATGCACCGAATAGCAGTTTATAGCACAAAAGTGAAAGTCGCCCTCTCCTAACCTGACGAAACCTAACATAACCGTACGGAAAATGACGCAAGCTGACTTGCCAGGAAACCTATTCCTGGCATAGTGAGAGCTAAGCAGGGTATAGCAGAGCCATGTAGAACGCTAAAATCGCCCGAAGAGCAGTGTGTAGCTCGAAAGTAAGTGATATCCCAACCTAACATGACCTAACTTATCCTAGCCAAGCCAGACGTAACATAACACGACCTGGCGTGCCGCCGCCACAATTGCTGGCCTCCCCGGAGCAAAGCAGGACGTATGAGAACGCAGGTGCGCGCAGGAATCAACCGTTTATCGGCGTATAGCACAAAAGTCAAAGCAATCCTGTCATACCCTAGCTAAACGTAACATAACTATACGTAGACGATCGAAACCTAACTCGCTGAGGCCACTACAACTGGTCTCCGCAGAACCAAACAGAACGTACTAGAATGAAGCCGAGGGCAGAAGCCCACCGAAAAGAAGTGCATACTGCGTAAGAAGAACTTATCCAAACCGAACGCAGACCAGCACACCTAACCAAACTTTGCCTAACAATAACTAACGTGCCGACACCACGACAACTGGCCTCCCCTGAGACAAGCAGATTATATTAGAGCACAGCAGAGCGTAGAGATCCACCGAATAGCAGTGTCCAACACAAAAGTAATCACTACAATAACCAAACTTGGCCTAACCTGTTCTAACCGAACGTAACATAACTCAGCATAACGTGCCGAGACCATTATTGCTGGGATTCAATGTGCCAAGCAGAAGACACTGGAGCACTGTTGAGCGCTGAATTCCGCCGAATAGAAGTATGTAGCACAAAAGTCAAAGCTGTCACATCCTAACCTAGCCCAACGCTCCATAACCTAACGTAACATAATGCAACGTAACGTGCCGCGATCACGCTCGTTGGTCTCCCCAGAGCCAAGCAGAACATGTATGTAGACTTTAGGACGTAGGAATACATAGAATCACAGTGTATATCAGAAAAGTCTAAGCTACCCAAAAATAACCCAAACCAACAGGACCTAAGCAAACGTAGCCAAACTCAACGTGACGTGCTGCGACCACTATTGCTGGACTGCCCAGGACCAAGCAGATTATGGTAGAGCACGGTAGAACGCAGAAAGCCGCCTAATATCAGTGTGTACCACAAAGGTGAAAGATACCCTAACCTAACATGTCCTAACGTAACTTAAGCAAACGCAGCGAAACAAGACATAACGTGCCGAGGATACCATTGCTCGCTTCTCCACATCCAAACAGAGCATATTAGAGCAATGTAGAGCACAGGATTCCACCAAATAGCGATGTATAGCATAAAATTCCGAGCAATCCTATCCTAACATAGCAACACGTAATGTAATCATACGTAACCTATCCCAAACTGAGGTGCCGAGTCCACTATTGCTGGCCTCTCCAGAGTCAAGTAAAACAAGCTAAAGCACAGCAGAGCACTGTAGTCCACCGAAAATCAGTTTATACCACGAAAGTCAAAGGAATCCATACCTAACACAGACTAATGTAAACTAACCCAACGTAGCCAAACTCATCTTATCGTGCCGATACTAATACTACTGTCCTCCATAGGGTTGAGCGGTGCATACCAGATCAATGTCGATCGCAGAAATCCTCCGAATAGCAGTTTAAGGCACAAATGTTAAAGCTGCCCTATCCTAACATAACCAAACATAACATAACCAGGCGTAGCTTAACTCCACCTAACGTGCCTAGGCCACTATTGCTGAACACCGCAGAACCAACCAGAATATACTAGGGCACAGTAGAACGACGAAGTCTGCCGCATTGCAGTGTAAAACGCAATTGTCAAAGGTACCCTAACCTACCTTGGCCAACCCTAACCTAACCAAACGTAGCCAAACCCAACATAACGTGCCGAGAGCACAATTGCTGGCCTTACCGGACCCAAGCTGAACATATAAGAGTAGAGTAAAGCACAGAAGACCACCAAAGAGCAGTGTTTAGCAAAAAAGTCGAAGATATCCCCCCCTAACGTAACCAACCATGACATACATAAACGTAACCTAACCATAGAGAACGCGCCGCGGCCACTATTGCTGGCCTCCTCTAAGTCAAGCAGAGTATAGTGCAGTGCAGTAGAGCGCAAAAAGCCACCAAATAGCCATTTGTTGCTAAAAAGTCAGAGATACCTTAACCTAACCAGACCCAACCAAACCTAACCAAACGTAGAATCACTAAATCTACCATGCCGCGACCACTATTACAGACTTCGCCATAGTCGATCGGAGTATTGTAGAGGAACTTGCAGCGGTTGAACCAGTCGAATAGCAGCGTATAGCACGAGAGTCAAAGCTATCCTATCCTAACATGTCCAAACGCAGCATAACCCTACCTAACTTGCAGAGATCACTATTGGTGGCCTCCGCAGCGCCAAGCAGAACATACTAGAGTACAGTAGAGCGCAGAAATCTGAAGCATTGTGGTGCAAAGCGCAAAAGTCAAAGATATCCTATCCTGCCCAGACACAACTTTACCTAATCAAACGTATATCAGCTCAAACAAACGTGCCACGAAAGCTGCTGCTGGCCTCTACAGAGACATGATGTTGTTAGTAGAGCAACGCGGAGCACAGATATCTACTGTATAGCAGTGTAAAGCACGAAAGTTAGCCTAACTTATACTAACGAAACGTTACCTAACCCAACCGAACGTGTAACAGCCGCTATTGCTGTCCTCCACAGAGCCAAACAGAATATATTGGAGCACATTAGAGCGCAGAAATCCACCGTATAGCAGTGTCTCACACAAAAGTCGAACCTATCTTCTCCAATCCTATCCAATCGCAACACAACCAAACGTAACCTATCTCAATGTAATATGCCGCGACCACTGTTACTGGCATCCACAAAGCCGCGCAGAACATATTAGAGGAGGATACAGCACAGGAATACATTGAATCGCAGTGTACAGCAGAAAAGTGTATGATACACAAACTTAACCCAAACTGACATGACCTAAGCGAACGTGCCGCGTCCGCTATAGCTGGCCTCCACAGGGCCAAGCAGAAAATATTACGGCACAGTTGAGCGCGGAAATCCGCCGAGTGTCAGTGTATACCCGAAAGTCAAAACTACCCTAGCAGAACATAGCATAGCCTAATCTATCCAAACGAAACCGATCTCAACCTAACGTGATTAGACCTCTATTGCTGCCCTCCCCAGAGCCAAGCCGAACATATTAGAGCAACGTAGATCGCAGAAATCCGTAGAATCGCAGTGTATAGTCGAAAAGCCAAGGCTACACGAACCTAACCGAAACAAATATTACGTAACCAAACGTAGCCTAGCTTAAAGTAACGTGCCAAGAAACCCATTGCTGGCCTCCCCTGGACCAAGCAGAATGCAGTAGAGCACGGCAGAACGCAGATATCCGCAGGGCAAGAGTGTCCAGCACGAAAGTCAGTGCCCTCCTAACCGAAATTTCCACAATCTAACCAAACCAAACGTAACCGAACTGTACCTAACGTTCCGAAACAACTTTTGCCGGAATCGCCAGAGGCAGGCTGAAAATATTAGAGCACAGTAGAGCGGACGGATCCTCCGCTTTGCAGTGTATAGCACAAAAGACGAAGATATCTTGTCCTAACGTAACTAACCATAGCACGACCAAACGCAGCCTATCTCAGAAAAAGGTGCCACGACAGCTGCTGCCGGCCTCCCCAGAGCCAAGATGGGCATATTAGAGGAGAGTAGAGCGCACGAGTCCATGGAATCGCGGTGCACAGCAGAAGAGTGGAAGCAACCCTGGCCTATCCCATACTAACATAACCTAACCAAACGTAGCATAGTCCAATATAATTTGCCGCTACCACTATTGCTGGCAACCTGAGAGTCGAGCAGGGTATAGCAGAGCAACGTAGAGCGCTGGAATCCTCCGAATAGCAGTGTATACCACTATAGCCAAATCTATACAAACATTACAGAAGCAAACATAACCCAACCAAACGTAGCGTAATCCAGCATAGCGTGCGGCGACCACTGTTCCTGGCCTCCACTGAGCCGAGGAGACTAGAGCGGAGCACAATAGGGAGCAGGAACCCACCGAATAGCAGTGTACAACACTGAAGTCAATGCAACCCTCTCATAACATATTCAAACATAACCTAACCGAGCGTAGCCTAACTCAACCTGACGTGCCGGGACGACCATTACTGGCATCACCGGAGGAGAGCAGTGAGTAGTACAGCATTGTACAGTGTAGAAATCCACCGAATACCATTCTATATTTTAGAAGACACAGCTATCCTCTCCTAGCCTAACCAATCACAGGACTACCAAACGTTACCAAGCTCTACGTAACGTAACGCCACTTCGATTACTGGCCTCCACAGAGACAAGTTGAATATATGAGAGTGGAGCAGAACTCAGAAATCCATAGAATCGCAGCGTGCAGCACAAAAGTCAAAGTTCTCCTGTCATATCCTATCCGAAATTAACGTAAGCAAACGTAAGCTATCTCCAACCAGCGTGCCGAGGCCACCATTGCTATCCTTCCCGGAGCCAATCTGAATATATAAGAGGGGAGCAGAACGCCGGAATCCACAGAATCGCTGTGTATAGCACAAAAGTCAAACCTACCCTATCCCAACAAAGCCAAGCATAGCACAACCGAATGTAACATAACGCATACTAACGTGACGGTGACACCACTGCTGGCCTCTCCAGAGCCGAGCAGAAGGCTCTAGAGCACACTGGAGCGCTGGAATACGTGGAATCGCAATGTAAAGCACCAAAGTCGAAGCTATCCTATCCTAACCTTACCAAGCGTAACACATCCTACCGTTACTTAACTCAATCTGACGTACCGCGACCACTATTGCTGGCCTCCACATAGAAGTGCAGAAAATGTTACAGGAGAGTGAAGGACAGAAATCCATAGTATCGCAGTGTATAGCAGAAAGGTCAAAGTCATTCGAACCCAACAAAAGCTAATGTAACCCAACCGATCGTAGTCTGACGCAATATTACGTGCCGCGGCGTCTGTTGCTGGCCACCCCAGAGACAAGCAGAAGATATTAGAGCAAAGCAGAGGGCAGTAATCCACCGAATATCAGTTTAAAGCACAAATGTTAAAGCTGCCCTATCCTAACATAACCAAGCGTAAAATGTCTTAACCTAACCCGGCGAGGCCTAAATCGCTGACCTCCCCAGAGCGAGGCACAATATATTCGAGGATAGTAGAGTGCATAAACCCATGTAGCCGCTGAGCACAGCACAAAAGTCGAACCTACCCTATCCTAACCATACCAATGTTGATACAGCCAAACGTATCCTGACACAGTCTAACGTGACGCAACCGTTATTACTGGGCTCACCAGAGCCGTGTAATCATGCTAGAGACGCGTAGAACACAGAAATGCTCAGGATCGCAGTGTACAGGAGAAAGGTCAAAGCTATACGAACCTAGCCCTAGCTAACATAGCCTAATCAAAAGTAGCCTAACACAGCATAACATACCACGGCTGCCATTGCTGGCCCCGCCAGGGCCAGGTAGAATATAGTTGAGCAAAGTAGAGCGCAGAAGCCCACCGAAAAACAGTGTACAGTACGAAAGTCAAAGCAATCCTGTCCGAACCTAACAAGACCTGACCAAACCAAACGCAACACGCCCCAACCTAACGTGCCGAGGCCACAATTGATGGCATCCCCAGAGCCAAACAGAAAATATCAGAGTAGATCAGTACGCAGAAATTTACGGAAAAGCAGAGAATAGCACAAATGTCCCAGCTATCCGTTCCTGGCCGAACGTAGCACATCTTAGCGTAAGGTGCGGGGACATATATTGCAGGCCTCCCTGGAGCCGAGCAGAACCTAATAGAGCACAGTAGAGCGCAGATATCCACCGAAGAGTGGTTTATAGTACGAAAGTCGAAGCTATCCTAACCGAACCATACGTAACCTGACCTTGCCATACGTTGCGATGCTCAACGTAGCGTGCCAAGGCCACTATTGCCGGCCTCCCGAGAGCCAAACTGGAAATGCTAGAGCATAGTGCAGCGCTGCGATCCACAGAATAGCAGTGTACAGCGCAAAAGTCAGGGCAAACCTATTCTAATCTAACCAAACGTAACGTAATGAAACGTAGCCTAACAAAGCCTAACGTGAGGAGGCCTCTACTGCTGCCCTCTCCACAGCCGAGCATAACATGCTAGAGGAGAGTATAGCGCAGAACTACATAGAATAGTGCTCTATAGCGCGAAAGTCATGGATATTCATGCATAATCAAAACTGACGTAACCTTACCAAACGTAGCCAAACACGACCTTACGTGCCGCCACCACTGTTGCTGGCATCCCCAGAGTCTAGCAGAGGACAGTTGCACTCAGTAATCCACAGAATCGCAGTGTATGGCGCCACAGTCAAAGCTACCATATCCTAACAGAACCAAAAACGTAACGTAACCAAGCTCTACGTATTAAAACCTAGCGTGCCGAGACCACTATTGCTACCCTCCCCAGAGCCAAGCGGAACATATGAGAGGAGAGTAGAGCGCCCAAGTACACGGAATTGCTATGTATAGCACAAAAGTCGAAGTTACCCTATACAAGACTAACCAAACGTAACATAACCCAACATAACTAAACGCAGCCTAACGTGCTGAGGACACTGCTTTTCGCCTCCACAGAGACAAACAGATTGTACTAGACTACACCAGGGCGCAGAAATCTTCCGCATTGCAGTGAATAGCTCGAAAGGCCAAGGTATCCATACCATGCATGACATAATCAGACATAACAAAACGTAGCATAACACAACATAACATGCAGAGGACAATATAACCCGCTTCCCCAGTGCTAAACGGAACATACTAGAGCACAGTAGAGCGTAGAAGTTCGCCGAAAGCAGTGTACAGCTCAAAAGTCAAAGTTATCCAATCATGACCTAACCAACCGTAACATAAGCAAATGTAACCCAACTCACAGTAACGTGCGGCGACCACTATTGCTGTCCCCTCTGACCCGAGCAGAACATATTTGAGGAGAGTAGAGCACACAAATAGTCAGAAACGCGGTATACAGCAGAAAGTTGAAGCTATCCGGTCCTAGCCAAAACCGTAGCTAGTAACCGAGACAAACCTAGCATAACTCAAAATAACGTACAGCGACCACTATTGCTGGCCTCGCCAGGGCCAAGTAGAGTATAGTAGAGCACAGTATAGAGCCGTAGCCAGACGAATAAAAGCGTATGGTACGAAGGTCGAAGCTATCCTAACCGATCCTGTCTTAGCCTAACCTAACCAAACGTAACATGTCTCAGCCTAACGTGCCGAGACAAGCATTCCTGGCCTCCCCAGAGCCAAGCAGAAAATGTTAGGGCAGAGTGGAGCGCAGAAATCCACCTAACAGCAGTGCATGGCACAAATGTGACAGCTATCCTATCCTAACCTAACCGAACGTAACGTAACCAAGCGTAACGTGAATCAACCTAACGTTCTGGGACTACCACTGCTGGCCTCCACAACGCCGCGCAGAACATATTAGAGGAGAGTAGAGCATAGAAATCCATAGAACGAAGTGTACAGCAGAATAGTGAAAGCTGAGACCATACCCAAGCTAATGTAATCTAACCGAAAGTGGACTAACTCCACATAACGTGCCGCGACCGCTACTGCTAGCGTCGCCAGGGCAAGCTAGAAAGTAGTAGAGCACAGTAGGGTGCAGAAGCCCACCAAATATCTGTGAATAGCACGAAAGCAGAGCCATCACTGCCGAACACAATGCAACCTAGCCTAATCGAGCGTAACGAAAGCCAACCTATCATGCCGAGGCCACTATTGCTGGCCTCCCCAAAGCTAAACCGAAAATATTAGAGCACAGTCGAGCGAAGTAATCCACCGAACTGCTGGCTATAGAGGAAAAATGAAAAGTAACGTATCCTAACCCGACCAAGCTTAACGTAACCAAGCGTAACCTAACCCAATCTAGCGTGCCGCGACCACTACTGCTGGCCTCCACAAGGCTGAGCAGGAAATACTATAGCAGAGTAGGGCGCAGAAATCGACGGAACAGTAGTGTATAGCTCTGATGGCTAAGCTATCGTATCCTAACATAGCCAAACGTAACGTGATCAAATGTGACACACATAAGCCTGACATGCTGGGACAAATATTCCTGGCCACCACAGAGCCAAGCAGAGCATCTTAGAGCAACGTAGAATGCAGAAATCCTCCGAATAGCAGTGCACAGCACAAAAGTCAAAGCTATCCTGAAGTCGCCAATCGTAACATAACCAAACGTAGTCTATCTCAACCTAGCGTGCCTGGACCACTATTGCTGGCACCCACAAAGCCGAGCGAAAGATATTGGAGGAGAGTAGAGCATAGGAATCCATATAATCGCATTGTACAGCATTAAAGCCAAAGCTGTAAGGACTCAACACAGACTAACAAGAACTAATCAAAACGTAGGCAGAAGGTAGTAGAGCACAGTAGACTGCTGAAGGCCACCGAGAAACAGTGTATATCACGAAAGTCAAGGCTTAACTAACTGGACATATCGCAACCCAACCTAACCAAATGTAACGGAACACAACCTATCATGCCGGGACCACAATTGCTGGCCTCACCAGACTGGGGAAGCAGAACATAGTGGAGCACAGCAGAGCGCAAACATCCTCCGAATAGCTGTGTAAATCTCAAAAGTTCCCGTTATCCCATCCTAATCAAACCAAACGTAACGAAACCAAACGCAACCTAACCCAATCTATCGTGACGAGGACACTATTGCTACCCTCCCGAGAGCCAAGCAGAATGTATGAGTGGGGGTACAACGCAGAAATTCTTAGAATCGCTGTGTATAGCACAAGAGTCCAAGCTACTCTACCCTAACTGGTATATATACCATACCAATAATACTGGTATATAACGCAAACGTCAAGGATACCCTGTCGTAACCTAACCAATCGTGACTTTACCAAACGTAGCTTAACATATCCTATCGTGCCGTAACCACTATCGCTGCCCCCCCCCCCCGAGTAAATCAGAGTATTGTAGAGCACAGTAGAGCGAAGAAAGCCACCAAATAGCAATGTATAGCTCAAAAGTAAAAGATATCCTGACCTAACCACGCCTAACCTAACCTAGCCAAACATAGGATAACTAAATCTATCGTGCCGCGACCTCTATTACTGGCTTCCCGAGAGACAAGCAGAAAATGATAGAGCACAGTAAAGCGTAGATATCCACCGAATATCAGTGTATGACTCGAAAGTTAAATCTACCCAAGCCTAACCCTAGTTAACGTGAGGTAACCAAACGAAGCCTAACACAACCTAGCGGACAGCGACAGACATTGCTTGTCCCCACAGAGACGAGAAGAGTATAGTAGAGCAATGAAGAGGGCAGATAGTCACCGAATATCAGTGTATAGAGCAAAAGACCGATTTGTCCCCTCTTAATCTAACAAAACGTAGCCCAACCAAACGTATCACTTTTCAAACTAACGTGCCATGACCACCATTCCTAGCCTCCCCAGAGGAAGGCGGGAGAGATTATAGCAATGCAGAGCGCAAATACCGTCCGAACTGCCGTGTATAGCACAAAAGTCAAAGCCAACCCGACTAACGTAACGTAACCCAAAAAAGGTGCCACGTCCGCTGTTGCCGGATACTCTAGAGAAGCCGATGCTAGTGGAGGTATTCAGTGTACAGGTATTGACCGAATAGCACAGTGTATAGCACAAAGGTCATGGCTAACCTAACCTAACATATCCTAACCTATCCAAGCCAAGCGTAACTTAACTCAATCTAGCGTGAAGAAGCCACCATTGCTGACCTCACCAGTGTCGAGGAGAGTATAGTAGAGCAACGTAGAGCACAGAAATCCACGCAATGGCAGTGTGCAGCATAAAAGTCTAAGCTACCCTATCCTAACATAACCAAACCCAACCAAGCTCTTCCTAATGTGCCGAGACAACTATCGCTGCCCCCATCTGAGCCAAGCAGAACATATTAGGGGAGAGTAGAGCGCAGGAGTCCGTACAATCGCAGTGCATAGCTCAATATTCGAAGCTACCCTATCCTAACATAGCCAAACGTGACACAAGCGAACGATACTTAACTCAAGCTAACGCGCCGCGGCCACTATTCCTGGAATTCCCAGAGCAAAGCATGGAACATTAGATGACAGTAGAGCACCGAAATCCGCGGAATAGCAGTGTACAGCACAAAAGTCAAAACAATTACCTTCTAACTCAACCAATCGTAACAAACACAAACATAGCATACGACAACTTAACGTGCCGAGACCACCATTACAGCCCTCCCGAGAGTCGAGCAGGGTATAGCATAGCAATGTAGAACGCAGGAATCTTCCGAACAGCAGTGAATTTCACAAAAGTCAAATCTATCCTACCAAACTAAACCTAAGCTTACCTAAACAAAGGTAACATAACTCAACCTAACCTGCCGGAAGCACTACTCCTGCCGTCAACGGAGACAAGCAGAGCGTGATATCGCACAGAAGAGAGCAGAGGTCCATACAAAAGCAGTGCGTAGCACAAAGGAAAGGGCTATCGTGGCCCAACACAACGTAAGCTAACATAGTCAAGCGTGATCTATCTTAACCTAACGTGCCGCGACCACTATTGCTGGCCTCCAGAGAGCCGAGCGGAGAGCAACAGCGCAATGTTGAGTGCAGAAATTCACCGAATTGCATTGTATAGCACAAAAGTGAAAGATGTCCAATCCAAACACGACCGAACCTTACCTAAACGAACGTAACATATCTCAACCAAACGTGCCGAGACCACTATTTCTATCCTCCCCAGTGCCAAGAAGAATATGCTAGAGCATGGCAGAGCGCAGTAATCCACCGCATTGCCGTGTGTAGCACAAAAGTAGAAGAAATCCTGGCCAAACGGGTCCAATCCTAACCTAACCGAACGTTCCATAGCTCATCATGTGGTGCCGATATTAGACCGCTACTGCTGGCCTCCCCAGAGCCAAGCAGGACATACCAGAGCACAGCAGAGAGCAGAAATCCGCCGAACAACTGTGTACGCCACGTAAGTCGAGGCTGCCCAAAGCTAACCCAGACTAACGGGATCTACCCGAACGTAGCCTAACTGAATCTAACGTGCCGAGACCGCAATTACTCAACTCTCCGCGGCCATGCAGAGTATAGTAGAGCACAGTAGAGCGCAATAGCCCACCGTATATCAGGGCATACCACGCAAGTCACATCTATCCAAACCTAACCCGAAGTAACGTAACGCAGCTATACGTAGTCTGACTCTATCTAACGAGCCGAGAATGCCATTACTGGAATCCCCAGAGTTGAGCAGGGTATACCAGAAGAACGTGGGGCGTAGAAATCCACCGAGGAGCAGTGCACACCACGAAAGTCAAATCTATCCTTACCTAACCCAAACAAGCTTAACGAAACCATACGTAGCCTAACACAAACTAACGTGCCGAGACCACCATTACTGGTCCCCCTGAGTAACAGAGTATGGTAGAGCCAAGTAAAGGGCAGAAAGCCACCAAGTAGCTATGAATAGCACTAAAGTCAAAGCCATCCTAACCAAACGTAACCTAACCTAATCTAAACAAATATAACATATCTCAGCCAATCGTGCCACGGCCTCCATTGCTGGTCTCCCTAGAGTCCAGCAGAGCATACTGGAGCAACGAAGAGCGCAGAAATCCACCGAAAAGCAGTGTATTGCGCAACAGTGAAACCTATCCAATCATAACCTGATCAAGTGTAGCATAACCAGACGTGCATAACACAACCCAACGTGCCGAGACAGCTATTGCTGGCACGCCCAGAGTCAAGCAGGGCATAATCGTGGTGAGCAAACTTTTCTGCAAAAAGAAGGAGGAAATAATCTATTGGCGCGCTATAGCCGTAGCATTGCATTGGAATCTGACTGGAAAGTCCAATTTTATTCACACCTTCGACTAAAATTCGACTGGGCTTCGAATAAGATCTTCGACCGTGCTCTTGTATACTCTGCTCCTCTCTGGGGATGTCAGCACTGGTGGTCCAGGCATGTTAGGTTGAGTTACGTAACGATAGGTTGGGCTTATTACGTTTGGTTATGTTAGGCTCAGATAGCTATGACTTTTGTGCTGTACACTGCTATTCGGTGTATTTCTGCGCACCACTGTTCTCTAGTATAATCCGCTTGGCTCTGGGGAGACCAGGAATGGTGTCCTCTGCACGTTATGTTGAGTCCGGATACGTTCGTTTATGCTACGTTTGGATATGTTAGGATATGGTAACTATGAATTTTGTACTGTACACTGCGATTCTATGAAATTCTGTATTCTACTCTCCTCTAATATATTGTGCTTGCCTCTGGGGAGTGCAGCAATGCAGGTCTTGTCGAGTTAGGTTGAGTTAGGCAACGTACGGTTAGGTTACGTTAGTTCGGGTTAGGCATGTATATCTTCGACTTTTCTGCTATACAATGCCATTCTATGTATTTCTGCGCCCTACTCTCCTCTAATACGTTTTGCTCTGCTCCGGGGAGGCCAGCAACACTGGTCGCAGCACGTTAGGTTCAGTTGTGTTACATTTGGTTACGTTACGATTTGTTACGTTACGATAGCCTAACTGTGACTTATGTGCTATGCGGTGCGATTCTATGGCCTTCTGCGATCTACCCTCCTCTCATGCCTTCCGCTTGGCGCTGTGGAGGTCAGCAAAAGTGGTCTAGGCACGTCGGGATGGGTCAGTTCACTTTCCTTTAGGTCATCATACGCTTTGTTCGCTAAGGGTAGCTTTGACTTTCGTGCTATACACATTTATTCGGTGGACTTCTGCGCTCTACGGTGCTCTACTATTTCTGCTTGGCCCTGGGGTGGTCAGCAACTGTGGTCTCGGCACGTCGTGTTTGGTCATGTTACGTTCGGTTATGCGACGGTTGGCTGCTTTAGAGTAGGATAGCTTTGTCTTTTGTACTGTACACCGTTATTCTCTGGTTTTATGCCCTCTACTGTGCTCTAATATGTACTGCTTGGCTCTGAGGATGCCAACAATTGCGGTCTCGGCGCGATAGGTTGAGTTATGTTACGATTGGCTACGTCACGCTTGGATAGGTTAGGACAGGATGTCTTCGACTTTTGAGCTATACACTGCAATGCGGTGGATTTCTGCGCTCTACTGTGCTCTCCCATATTCTGCTTGGCTCTGGGGCGGCGAGCAATGTTGTCCTCTGCACGTTAGACGGAGTTAGGTTACGGTCGTTTATGTTACGTTTGGTCAGGTTTGGACAGGTTAGCTTGGACCATTGTGCATTACACTGCGATTCTAAAGATTGCTGCACTCTAATCCCTTGTAATGTGTCCTGCTTAGCTCTTGGGAGGGCAGCAATGCAGGTCACGTCACGTTCGGCTGGGTTAGGTTACGTTCGGTTACGTTAAGTGTTGTTTGGTTAGCATAGGACAGCTTTGTCTTTTGCGCTGTATACTGCTACTCGGTGGATTTTTGCGCTCGACTGTGGTCTAATATGCTCTGTGTGGCGCTGTTGCTGCTAGCAATGGTTGTCTCGGCACGTTAAGGTGAGCTATGCTACGTTTGGTTCGTTTCGGTTTTGTCAGGTTAGGTTCGGATATCCTTGATATTTGTGCTTTGAATTTCAGTGCGGCGGAGCTCTGCGCGATCATGTGCTCTAGTATATTCGGCTTTGCTCTGTGGAGGTCAGCAATTGTTGTCTAGGCACGTTAGGTTGAGTTAGGTTACGTTTGACTGCGCTATGCTTGGTTAGGTTAGGCTAGGATAGCAATGGCTTTTGGATGTGCACTGCTATCCTCTTGATTTCGGCGTTCTACTATTGCCTAATATTCCCTGCTTTGCTCTGGTATCGACAGAAATTGTGGCCGCGCCTCGTTCGTTTTGGTTAGTCCACGTTTGGTTAGGTTCGGATTGTTTGGGTTAGGTTAGTATACATTTGGCTTTCGTGCCATACACTGCCATTATGTGTAACGCTGAGATCTACTCTCCCCTAATACGCACCGCTTGGCAATTGGGTGTCCGGAAATAGTTGGCTGGGCACGTTAGGTTTGGATTGATTATGTTTGGTTATGATAGGTGAGGTTAGGTTATGATAGCATCTCTTCCATTCTTCTGCCTTAAACGTCAATGCGGCGAATTTCTGCGCTTTACTGAGCTGTAGTGTACTGTGTTCGGCTCCAGCGATGTCAGTAACTATGGTCTATGCACGCTAGGATGAGCTATGTTACGTTTGGTCATGTTATGTTTGGTTTGGTTAGGCCAGGATATCTTTGAGTTTCGTGCTGTGCACTGCCATTCGGTGGACTACTATGCTCTGCCTTGGTCTCTTATGCTCTGCGTGGCTCTGGGGATGCCAGCAATAGTTGTCACGGCACGTTAGGTTGTGCTAGGTCACGTTCCATTATGTCACGATTTGCCAGGTTATGTTGTGATACCTTTGACTATTATGCTATACACTGCTGCTCGGCTGATTTCAGCGCTCTACTGTGCTCTAGTATGTTCTGCATGGCTCTGGGGGCGGGGGCCGCGGGAGCGGGCAAGCAATGGTGTCCTCGGCACGTTCGATTGGGTTAAGCTACGTTCGGCTAAGTTACGTTCCGTTACGTTAGGATAGGGTAGCTTTGACTCTTGTGCTGTGCACAGCGATTCTATGGATATCTGCGCTCTACTCTCTTCTAATAAGTTCTCCTTGGGCATGGGGAAGGGTGCTGAAATCAGGCGCACTGGAGTGCAAAGCACAAAAGTCAGACTAAACCTAACCTAACCTGACATAGCCTAACCTGGCCAAGCGAAGCCTATCTCAACCTAACGTGATGTGACCACAATTGCTGGCATCCGCAGGGCCAAACAAAGCATATTAGGGGAAAGTATAACGCAGGCATCCACCGAATTGCTGTGTATAGCTCAGAAGTCAAAGCTATTATATCCAAACCAAACCTAACCTTACATAACCAATCGCAACCGAACTCAAACGAACGTACCACGACAACTGTTGCTGGCCTCCACGGAGAGAAGTGGAAGCTAGTAGAGCAACGCCGAGCGCAGATACCGAACGAATAGTAGTGCATAGCACAAAATTAACCTAACCTAACCAGACCGAACATAACATAACCCAACCAATGGTGCAACGACAGCTATTGCTGGTCTCGACAGAAGCAAGCAGATGCTAGTATAGCTATGCAGTGCACAGATTTCGAACGAAGAGCAGTGTACAGCACCAAAGTCAAAGCTATCCTGATGAAACATGTCCTAACCTCGACGAGCGAAGCGCAACATTTCTCAACCTAGCGTGACGAGGCCGCTATTGCTGACCTCCCCAGAGCCAGACAGATCATACTGGAGCACAGTAGAGCGCAGAAATCCACAGTATGGCAGTGTATAGCACAAAAGTCAAAGCTATCCTTTCCTAACCTAAGCAAACGTAACCCAACTCAAACTAACGTGCCTACACCACTATTGTTGATCTCCCCAGAACCCAGCAGAATATTCCAGAGAACAGTATAATGGAGAAATCCGCCTAATTGGAGTGTATGGCACACAAAGTCAATGCCATTCTGACGAAACTTATCCTAACCATACATAACCAAGCGTAAACTTACCGTACCAAACGTGCTACGACCTCTTTTGCTGACCACCCCAGGGCCAAGCAGAACGCACTAGAGCACAGTAGAGCGCAGAAGACCACCGAATAACAGTTTATACCCCGAAAGTCAAAGCAATCCGTACACAATGCAATATAATATAACCTAAGCAAACGCAGCCTAACACAAACTAACGCGCCGAGACCACGATTACTGGCCTCCCAAGACGCGATCCCAGTATAGCAGAGCAATGCGAAGTGTAGAAATCCACCGAAAAGATATGTAGAGCAAAAAGTCACGGCTATCCTATCTTATCCTAGCAAATCGAAGCACCACCAAGCGTATCCTATCAAAACCCACCGTGCCGCGACCACTACTGCTGGCCTCCCCAGAGTCGAGCAGCGTATAGTAGAGCAAAGTTGGGCGCAGAAAGCCACCAAATAGCAATGTATAGCTAAAAAGTCAAAGGTGCCCTAACCTCACAAGGCCATACCAAACCAAACCCAACGTAAAATGACTAGGCTTAACGTGCCGCGACTACTACTTCTGGCTTCCCCACGGACAAGCTGTATTCGATACAGCACAGAAGAGAACACAGGTACATAGAAAATCAGTCTTGAGCTCACATGTCAGTGCTACCCTATCCTAACCCAACCCAACATAACGTAACAAAACTTAATCTGACTCAGCCTAACGTGCCGCGTTCAGTGCTGCTGGCCTCCACAGGACCAGGCAGAGCATAATGGAAGAGAGCAGAGTGCCAGACTCCAACGAATAGCAGTGTATAGCACAGAAGGCGGAACAATCCGAATCTAACCAAGCCTCACATAACCTAACAAAACGTACCATATCTCAGCCTAACCTGTCGAGACCACTATTACTGGCTCCCTAGAGCGAGGCACAGCATACTAGGCACAGCAGAGAGCAGAAGTGCACCGAACAACAGTGTATACCACGATAGTCAAGGTTATCCGCGCTTAACCCAAGCGAACGCAACCTGACCAGACGTAGCCTAACATAAACTAACTTTCCGAGAACACTACTACTGGCCTCCCCAGGTTCGTGCAGAGTATAGCCGAGCAATGAAGGGCGCAGAAACACACCGTGTTGCAGTGTATAGCGCAAAGGTCGAAGATATCCTAGCCTAACGTATCAAAGCATAATACAACCAAACGTATCCTAACATACCTAACGGGCATAGACTACTATTACTGACCTCCCCGGAGCCAAGCTGAATATATTAGAGCGCATTAGAGCGCAGTAAGCCACCGCATTGCAGCTTTTAACACAATATTCAAAGATATCCGAAACTAACCTCTCCTAACCTAACCTAACCGTACGTAGCCTAACTGTACATTACGTGCCGAGAATACTACTGCTGGCCACACCAGAGCCAAGCAGAATGTACTAGAACACAGCAGAGCGCAGAAATCCGCCACATTGTAGTGCAAAGCAGAAAGTAGAAAGCATCCTAGCCTTCCCTGGCCTAACCAAACGTAACCAGGCGTAAGCTATTCCAACCCAACGTGCCTAGCCATGTATTGCTGGACTCACCATCGCCAAGCAGGGCATATTTGGGGAGAGAAGGGCGCAGAGGTCCACAGAACGGCAGTCTACAGCACGAGATTCAAAGATACCATAGCCGAACGCAAACAAACAAAACTTGTCCAAACGTATCCAATCAAAACCTAACCGTGCAGCGGCCACTATTTCTTGAATTCCCAGAGCAAAGCAGGAGGCATTAGATCACAGTAGGGCGCAGATATCGGCCGAACAGCAGTGTACAGCACAACAGTCATAGTTATCTTAGCCTAACATAACCAAACAAGATGAAGCCAAACGTAACCCAACACAACCTAACGTGCCTAGACCACTGTTGCTGACCTCTCCAGACCAAAGCAGAATATACTAGAGCACACGAGAGAGCAGAAGTCCTCCGCACTGAAGTGCAAAGCACAAAAGTCAAAGGTATCCTAACCTAGCCTGACAACCTAACGTAGCCGAACGACGCCTAACGCAAACCAATGTGCCTAGTCCATGCTAGGTTTGGTTGGGTTCGGTTAGGTTAGCAGTGATATGTGTGCTCAACACGAATATCCTATGCACTTCTGTGCTCAACTGCACTCTATCATGTTCTGCTTGTCCCTAGGGAAGCCAGCAATAGTGTTCGCGGCACGTTGGGTTTAGTTAATCAACGTTTGTTTAGGTCAGGTTAGGTCTACTTAGGTCTGGATATCTTTCACTTTTGTGCTATACATCGCTATTTGGTGGCTATAATCGCTGTACTGCGCTCTACAGGATATCTTTCACTTTTGTGCTATACATCGCTATTTTGTGGCTATAATCGCTGTACTGCGCTCTACTAAACCCTGCACGCCTCTGGGGAGGCCAGCAATAGTGGACATGGCACGATAAGTTGCGTTAGGCTACGTTGGGTAATGTTACGGTTGGTCATGTTAGGACAGCGTAGCTTTGACTTTTGCGCTATACACCGCCAAACGAAGCATTTCTACGCTCCGCATTATTCTGCTTTACTCCGCTCGACTCTGGGAAGGCCATTAATAGCTGTATCGGCACGTTAGTTTGATTTAGGCTACGTTAGGTGAGGATACGTTCGGTGAGGTTAGGTACGGATTGCTCTGACTTTTGCGAAATAGACTGCTTTTCGAGGAACTTCTGCACTCTACAGTGCTGTAGTGTGTTCTGCTTGACTCTGGGGAGGCCAGCAATGGCGGTTTCAGCACACAAGTTTGAGTTATGTTAAGCATAGCTTTGCTAGGTTTCGAATATATTTGGTTAGAGTGGCTTAGATTTTTGTGTTGTACACTGCTATTCGGCTGATGCCTGTGCAATGCATTGCTCTACTAGCATCTGCTTGTGTCTGCGGAGGCCAGTAATATCGGTCGTGGCAGATTTCGTTGAGTTATGCTACGTTTGGTAAGGCACGGTTTGGTTCAGTTTGGTTAGGGTGACTTCGACTTTTGTGCTATACACTGTTATTCGGTCGACATTTGCGCTCTGCATTGCTGTACTAGCATCTGCTTTTCTCTGGGGAGGGCAGCAATAGTGGTCGTGGCAGGTTTGGTTGTGTTACGTTACGTGCGGTAAGGTTAGGTTGGGTTAAATATGGTTAGGATGGCTTCTACTTTTGTGCTGTGCACTGCAATTCGGTGGATCTCATCGCCCCACTATGCTCCAATATGTTTTGCTTGTCTATGGGGAGGTCCGCAATTGTGTTCTCGGCACGTATGTTTGAGTTAGACTACGATTGGCTATGTCTCGTTTGGTTAGGTTAGGATCGGATAGCTTTGACGTTTGTGCTATACACCGCTATTCAGTGGATACCTGCGTCATACATTGCTCTACTATACTCTGCTCGTCTCTCGGGATGCGAGCAATTGTGGCTGTGGCACGTTAGGTTGAGTCACGTTACGTTTGGTTAAACGTTACGTTGAGTTCGGCTACGTCCTGTTTGGTTAGGTTTGGACATGTTAGGTTAAAATGTCTTTGACTATTCTGCTGTGCACTGCAGCGCGGTGGAATATGGCGCTCTGATGTGTTCTGGTATATCCTGCGTGGCTCTGTGTAGGCCAGCTGTAGTGGTCGCGGTGCGTTAGGTTGAGTTTGGCTACGTTTGGTTTTGTTGCGATCGGCTCGGTTTGGAGACGTTAGCTTCGACTTTAATACCACAGTCTACAATTAGGTAGTCTCGTGCGCGTCTACTGCTCTGTCATATTTTCAGCTTGGCACTGGGACGGCCAGAAATGCCGGGGCTCCGCACGTTATGTCGTGTCAGGTTCCGTTTGGTTTGGTAGGGTTATGCAAGGTTTGATCAGTGTAGCTGAAACTTTTGTGCTATACACTGCTATTCGGTTCATTTCTGCGCTGTAGTGTGCTCCAGTATGCCCTGCTGGGCTCTGGCGAGGGCAGCAATAGCGGTCTCGTCTCGTTAGGTTGAGATAGGCTATGTTTAGTTGTGTACTGTTGGTTTGGGTTAGGCTTCGGTGGCGCTGACCCTTCTGATATGCACTTCGATTCTATGGACATCGATGTTCTACTCTCCACTAGCGTGTTCTGTTTGAATCTGAGGAGGCCGTTAGCATTGGTCGGGGCGCGTTAGGTTGAGTGTGTTTACGCTTGGTTATATTACGATTGGTTAGGTTAGCAGGGGATAACTTTGACTTTAGTGATATTGTCTGCTACTACATGGATTTCTGTGCCCTACAGAGCTCTAATATTTTCAGCTTGTCCCTGGGAAGGGCAGTAATAATAGTTTCGGCACGTTCTGTTGAGTCAGGTTACGTCCGATAAGGTTGGGTTAGGCAATGCTTAGTTTGGATAGCATCAAATTTTGCGCTGTACACTGCTATTCCGTGGAGATCTTCGCTCCTCAGCGCCCTAGTATGTCCTGCTTAGCTCTGAGGAGGGAAGCAATAGCGGTCTCGGCACGCTGTGTTTTGTTATGCCATGTTTGGATATGTTTCGTTGGTACGGTTTATGTATGGGCAGCTTTGACCTTTCCGATATACACTCCTATTGTACGGCTTTCTGCATTCTACTCACCGCTTATGTGTTCTGCTTGGCCCTGGGGAAACCAGCAATAGTGGTCGCGGCGAGTTAGCTTTAGTTTTGTTACGCTTGGTACTGTTACGGCAGGAGGATTATGCTAGGGCAGATTTTACTTTTGTGTTTTACACTGCAATTCGGTGGATTACTGCGCTCTGCTGTGATCTTATATGCTCTGATTTGCCCTGGGGAGCCCAGAACAGGTCGCCGGTTCGCGTTATGTAGGGTAAAGTTGCGTTTGGTTAGGTCATGTCTGCTTGTGTTAGGATAGGTTGTCTTTGGCTTCTGCACTGTACACTGAAATGCGTCGGAGCTCTGAGCTCTACTGTGCTCTAGTATATTCTGCTTGGCACTGGGGACCACAGTAATCATGGTCTCGCCAATATATGTTGAGATACGACAAGTTTGGTTTGGCTACGTTAGCCTTCGTTAGGTTTGGACGGCTTCGACCTTTCTGCTATATACTGCGATTATATTTATTTCTGCGCCCTCCCTCCTCTACTGTGATCTGCTTGGCTCTTCGGATGACAGGAATACTGGTCGAGGCACGTTAGGTTGAGTTAGGTTACGTTTGGTTGTGTTAGGTTATTCTGGGATAGGTTAGGATAGCTTGGACCCTTGTGCTCAACACTGCTATCCTATGGGCTTGTGGGTTCTACTGTGCTCTATCATATTATGATTGCCACTACGTACGCCAGGAACAGTGCTCTCGGCACGTTAGGTTGTGGCATGTTACGTTTAGCTAGGTTAGGTTAGGCTTATTTTGGTCTGCATATCTCTGACCTTTGCGCTGTATACTTTCATCCGATGGATTTCTGCGCTCTACATTGCTCTGCTATACTCCCATTTTTGGGGGCGCCAGTATTAGTGGTCGTGATGCGATAGGTTGGGATATGTTATGTATGAATGTGTTAGCTTTGTTCAGGTTTGGTTATGATGGATTTGACTCTTGTGCTATACACTGCCTTTCGGCGTATTACTGCACTCTACTCGGCTCTAGTATGTTCTGTACGGCACTAGGGATGCAAAAATAGTTGTCTCGGCGCGGTAAACTTTGTTAGTCAACGTATGATTAGTTTAGGTTGTGTCGCGCTATGTTGTGATGTATTTGACTTTTTCGCTATGCGCTGCTATTTGGCAGCATCCTGAGATCTACTGTGCCCTAGTATATGCTGCTTAGCTCGGGGGTTTCCGGCCATAGTGGTCACGGCACGTTAGGTTTTGTTATGTCACGTTTGGTTAGGGTATTCTTGCTTATGATAGGTTTGGATAGCTCAGAGTTTCTTGGCATAGACTGTAATTAGGCGGATTTGTGCGCTCTACTGTGCTCGATTGTACCCTGCCCGAATAAGGGGAGGCAAGCAATAGAGGTCGCTGAACGTTGGGTTGAGTTATGTTACGTTCGGCTCCGTAATGATTTGTTTGGTTAGGAGGTGCTAGCAATGACTCTTGCGCTGTACACTTCTATTCGGTGGATTTCTGCCCTCTACTATGCACTAACATGCGCCGCGTGGCTCTAGGGGTTCAGCAATCGTGGTCTCGGCACGATAGGATGTGTTAGGTTACGCTTCCCTATGGTCTTCTTGTATGACTTTCTTGGCATCGGCTGTTGTTCGGTGGACTCTTGCGCTCTACTCTGCTCGATAAAGCTCTGACTGACCCTGGGGATGCCAGTGATAGTGTTCCCGGAACGTGAGTTTGATTTAGGCCATGTTCGGTTAGGTTACGCTTGTTTGTGTTAGGTCAGGATAGGTTTGACCTTTGTGGTGTACACTGTTATACTGTGGACTTCTGCACTCCACTGTGCACCACTCTAATCTGCTAGGCACAGTGGAGGCCAGCAATAGTGGTCGCGGCACGTTACGTTGGGCTTGGCTACGTTAGGTTGGGTTACGTTAGTATGGTTTTGGCATCTATCTCTTTGGCTTTCCTATTGTATACTGCTATTATACGGATTTCTGCATCCCACTCTCCTCTAATGTGCTCTACATGACATTGGGGAGGCCAGCAAGAGTGGACGCGGCACGATTGGTTGAGATAGGATGCGTTTGGATAGGCTTCGTTTGCCTTGGTTTAGTTTGGGTGGCTTCACTTTTCTGCTATACACTGCGATTCTGTGGGCTTATGCGCACTACTCTCCGTTATTATGCTCTGCTTGGCTCTGCGCAGGCCAGCAATACTGGTCGCAGCATGTTAGGATGAGTTAGATTCCGTTTTTCTCGGTTTGGATACGTTGGGTTATGAAATGATAGCTTTGACATATGTGCACAAAACTGATGCTCTATAGACATCTGTGCTCCACTGTGCTCCATCATATTCTACTCGCATCTGCGGAGGCCAGCAATTGTGTTCGCGGCACGCTAGTGTTTGTTCCTCTACGTTTGGCTAGGTTAGGTTTGATCTGGTTAGGTTTGATCTTCGACTTTTGTGCTGTTCATTGCTATTTGGTGGCTATCTGTGCTCTACTGTGTTCTACGATACTCTGCTCGGCTCTAGGGGGGCCAGCAATAGTGGTCATGGCATGATAGGCTGTGTTATGCTACGTTTGGTGACATCACGATTGGTCAGGTTAGGATGGTGTAGCTTCGGCTTTTGCGTTGTACGCCGCTGTTCGTAGGATTTTTAAGCTCTACATTGCTCTACTGCACTCTGCTCGGCTCTGGGGAGGCCGGTAATAGTGGTCTCCTCACGTTGGGTTGAGTTAGGCTACGCTCGGTGAGGCTATATTAGTTTGGGTTAGGTTTGGATTGCTTTGACTTTCGTGGTGTAGACTGCTTTGGGTGGACTTCTGCGCTCTGCCGTGCCCTGGTATGTTCTGCTTTGCTCTGGAGAGGCAAGCAAGATTGGTCTCCGCGCGATAGTTTGAGTTAAGCCACGTTCGGGAATGTTACGTTTGGCTATGTCTGGATAGTGTAACTTCGACTATTGTGATATGCAGTGCGATTCCATGGACACCTGCGCTCTACTCTCCTCTAATATGTTCTGCTTGGCTCTGAGGGGGCAGCAATAGTGGTCTCGTCACGATAGGAAGGGTTAAGCTACGTTTGCTTGTGTTACGTAGGTTAGGATGGGATAGCTTTGAATTTTGTGTTATGATAGGAAGGGTTAAGCTATGTTTGCTTGCGTTACGTAGGTTAGGATGGGATAGCTTTGAATTTTGTGTTACACGCTGCTACTCCATGGACTTTTGCGGTCTTCTGTGCTCTATCACACTCTGCCATTCTTTGTGGACGCCTGGAATATTGCTCTTGGCACGTTAATTTGTGTTATGTTACTCTGTGTTAGGTTAGGTTTGGTTAGATTTGGTTAGGATAGCATTGGCCTTTGTGCCATAAACTGCTATTCGGTGCATTTCTGCGCAGTAGCCTGCTCAAACATGCTCTGCTTAGAGCTGGGCAGGCCGGCAATAATGCTCTTGGCACTATAGGTAGTGCTGTGTTACGTTTGGTTAGGTTAGGAAGGGGTAACTTCGACCTTTATGCTACACACTGCTTTTCGGTCGATTTCTGCGCACTTCGTTGCTCTACTATAGTCTGCTCGACTCTGGAGTGACCAGCAATAGCGGTCGTGGCACGATACGTTTTGTTAGGTAGCGTTTGGTTATGTTATGTTTGACTTCGATTGGTCAGGATGGGTTTGACTTTTGTGTTCTGCACTGATATACGGTGGATTTCTACGATCTACTGTGCTCTAGTATGTTCTCCAAGTCTCTGGAGATGACAGTAATAGCGCTTTCGGCGCGATAGTGTGAGATAGGGTACGTTTGAATATGTTGGGTGTGCTCCCGTTTCGTTCGGATAGCTTCGACCTTTCAACTATACACAGCGTTTCTGTAGATTTCTGCGCTCTACTCTCCTCTATTATGCTCTGCTTGGCACTGTGGAGGCCAGCAACACTGGTCGCGGCACCTTAGCTTGGGATCGGTTAAGTTTGGTTAGGTTAGGTTTGGTTGGGTTTTGCTATATTAGCTTTGTTATATGTGCTCAACACGGATATCCTATGGACTCCTGTGCTCCAGTGTGCTCTATCATATTCTACTCGTCTCTGGGGAAGCCAGCAATAGCGTTTTCGGTACGTGAGGTTTCGTTATTCTACGTTTGGTTGGGTCGGGTTTTTTCTGGTTTGGTCAGGATGGCTCTGACAATTGTGTTGTACGTTGCTATTCGGCGGATTTCTGCGCTCCACTGTGACCTCGTACTATCTGCTATGTTCTGGGGAGGCCAGAAATAGTGGCCGCGGCTGGTTAGTCTGCGTTAGGTTACTCTTGGCTAGTTTAGGTTTGTTTGGGATAGGTTAGGATATCATTGACCTTTGTGCCATACTCTGCCATCTTATGGACTTCGGCGCTCTACTCTCCTCTTATATGTCCTGCTTCACTCTGGGCAGTTCAGCAATAGTTGTGTAGGCTCAATAGGATGAATTATGTTACGTTTGGTTTTGTCATGTTTGGTTAGGTTTGGGTAGGGCAACTTTGAATTTTGCACTGTAAACTGCAGTGCTGTGTGTAACTGCGTTCTCCTTTGCTCTAGTACGTTCTGCTTGGCTCTGGAGAGGCAAGCAATAGTGGCCACGGCACGTTGGGATGAGTTACGCTACGTCCTGATACGTAACGTTTGGTTAGGTTAGGACAGGGTTACTTTGACTTTTGTGCTATACACTGCTATGCGGTGGATTTCTGCGCTCTACTGAACTCTAGTGAGCACTGATTGGCTCTGGGGAGACCAGCATCTCTGATCCAGGCAAGTTAGGTTGTGCTATGATCTGTTCGGCATGGTTAGGTTCAAATAGTGTAGCTTTGTCTCATGTGCCGTACTATGCTATTCGGCTGATGTCTGCGACATGCATCGCTCTGCTATCCTCTGCTTGCCTATGGAAAGCAGATAGTGATAGTGGTGACAGTGATAGTGGTAGTTGCACGTTCGGAATGGTTACGTTATGCTTGGTTATGTTACGTTATGTAACGTTTTGTTTGGATGGCAGAGACTTTTAAGCTATATTCTTCCATTAGTAGTATATCCGCGCTGTATAATGTTCTTGTACATTCTGCTCGGCTATAGGGAGGCCAGGAGTAGTGGTCTCGTCACGTTAGACATAGTTATGTTGCTTCCGGATATCCTACGTTTCGTTAGGTCGGGATAGGACAGCTGAGACCTTTGTGCCACACACTGATATTCAGTGGATTCCTGCGCTCTACAACGCTTTAGTAAACTCCGCTCCAATCTCGCGATTGCAGCAATAACGGTCATGGGACGTTAGCCTGTGTTACGTTACGTTTGTTTATTTTAGGTTAGGCTACGTTTGGTTAGGATAGCTTCGACTTTCGTGCTGTATACAGATATCCGGTGAATTCCTGCCCTCTGAGGAAGTCTAATCCACCTGCTTTGCTCTGGAGAGGCCAGAAAATGTCACCGTCGCGCGTTACGTTGTGTTTGGCCAAGCTAGGTTAGGTTATGTTGTTCGGGGTTTGGCTTGGATATCTCTGGCTTTTCTACTGTACACATCGATTCTATGGACTTCTGCGCCCTGGTCTCCTCTAATATGAAATGCCTGGCTGTGGGGAGGCCAGCAATATTGGTGGCGGCACGTTTGGTTGAATTTTGTACATTTGGCGGTTATACGATTTGTAAGGTTTGGCTAGGGTACCTTTGACCTTTGTGCAACACACTGCCCTTGGTCGGGTTCCTTCGCTCTGCTGCGCTCCAGTATGCTCTGCTTTGCTTCGCGGAGGCCAGAAATAGTGGCCGTGGCATGTTAGTCTGTGTCCGGTTACGTTTTGTAAGTTTATGTTAGCATGGGCGGGGCCGATACAGTTTTGATTTTTTTGGTGTACACTGCGATTGTGCGGATTTCCGCACCCTACTCTGCTCTAATATGTTCTGCATGGCCCTGCGGAAGCCAGCAATAGCGGTCGCGGAGGGTTACGATGTGTTATATTACGTTTGGTTCGGTTAGACTTTGGTAAGGCTAGGACAGGATAGCTTTGACTTTCGTGATATACACTGCTATTGAGTGGATCACTGCGCTCTACTGTGATCTAATATTCTGTGCTTTGATCTGAGAATGCTTGAAATAGTGGCCGCGGCGCGTTAGGTTGCGCTACGTTATGCTCGGTTATGTTAGGTTTGCTTGGCTTGTGTTCGGATATCTTTGAGTTTCGTGCAATAAACTTCCGCTCTATGGAAATCTGCGCTCTACCCTACTCGAATATAACCTGCTGGGCGGTGCGGAGGAGGGCAATTGCGAGCTAGGCACGCTTGGTTGGGATACGATGCGATACGTTTGCCTAGGTTAGGTATGGTCAGATTAGGTTAGGGTACCTCCTACATTTCGCTACACATTACTATCAGAGCGTCTTCAGCGTTCCACATTGCTCTGATATACTCTGCTTAGCTCTGGGGCGCCAAGCAATAGCTTTCGTTGCACGTCAGGTTGAGTTACGTTACGTCCGCTTATGTTAAGTTTAGTTAGGTTCGGACAGGATAGCATTGATTATTGTGCTACAACCAGCTACTCGGTGGATTTCTACGATCTAATGTGCTCTAATTTTCTCTGCACGAATCTGGGGAGACCAGCAATAGTGGTCTAGGCACGTTTGGTTATGTTATGTTGCATCGGTTTAGGGTACGTTCGGTTCGGTTAGGATAGGATAGCTTTGACTTTTGAGCTATAAGCTGCTATTCGGACTATTTCTGCGTTCTGCATTGCCCTGCTGTACGCTGCTTAGTTCTCGTGAGGCCAGGAATAGCGGTCATGGCGCGTCAGGTTGAGTTACGATACGACCGCTTCTGTTACGTTTGGTTAGGCTAGGAGAGGATACCTTTGATTTCTGTGCAGTACACAGTCGCGGCAAAAATGGTTGGGTTAGATTACGTTTGGTTATGTTAGGCTTCGTTGTGTTTGGTTAGGATCGCTTTGAATTGTGTACTCAACAATGATATTCTATGCACCTGTGTGCTCTACTGTGATCTAGTATATTCTGCTTGTCTCCGGGGAGTCAGCAGTAGTGGTGTCGACACGTTGGGCAGAATTAGGTTGCGTTCTGTTATGTTACGTTTGGTATGGTTGGGATAGATTATCGTTGACTTTTGTGATGTACTCTGGTATACAGCGGATTTCTGCTCTCTACTGTGATCTAATATCTTCTGCTTGGCTCTGTGGATGCCAGCAACTGCGGTCCCGTCACTTCAGGTTGAGTATGGTACGCTTGGCTACGGTAGGTCAGGATAAGTTTGGTTCGCGTTGCTTTGACCTTTGTGCTATACACTGCTATTACGTCGATATCTGCGTTCCGCATTTCTCTGGGATGGCAGGAATAGTGGCCACTACGTGGTATAATGAGATCGGCTACGTTTCGCTGCGGTAGGTTAGGCTAGGTTAGGTATGAATGGCTTTGACGTCATTGCTGTAAACTCCGAGTGGGTAGATTTCTGCTCTCAACCGTGTGCTACTATTCCCTGCTTGGCTCTGGGGAGGCCAGCAATAGTGTTTGCAGCACGTTCGGCTGGGTTAAGTTGCGCTTTGTCTGGGTCAGTTTGGCTGGGTTAGGCTGTTATTGCCTAGTCTTTTCTGATATACACTGTTATTCCGTGGATTTCTGCGCTTCAGCTTGCACTGCAATAATCTGCTTGGCTCCATGGATGCAAGAATTAGTGGTCGCGGAGTGTTAGGTTCAGTCATGTTACGTTGGTTTAGGATAGGTTGGTTAAGATTTGGGTATGATAGCTTTGAACTTTGTGCCAGAGCCAGCTGTGAGGTGAGTGTCTCTGCGCTCTGCTGTGCTCTAGTATATTCTGCCATGCTCTGCGGACGGCAACAGTAGCGGACTCGGGACGTTAGTGATTGTTATTCTATGTTTAGACTTGTTCTGTTAGCCAGGGTTAGGTTTGTGTAGCATTGGCTATTCTGACGTGTACTGCAATTATATGGATTTCTGCGCCCTACTCTCCACTAATGTGCTGTGCTTGGATCTGGGGAGGCCAGCAGTTGTGGCCGCGGCGCGCTAGGATCAGTTAGGGCACGTTTGGTATTGTTACGGTTGGTTAGGTTATGAGAGGGTAGCTTTGACTTTAGTGCTATAGTCTGCTATTAGGTAGTCTTCTCCGCCCTACTGCGCTCTAATATCTTCAACCTGTCTTTGGGGTGTACAAAAACAGTTGTCTCGGCACGTTGTGTTTAGTTTGGTTACTTTCGGTCAGGGTGGGTCAGGCTATGTTTGGATGGGATAGCTTTAACTTTCGTTCCGTAAACTCATACGAGGTGGATTTCTGCATAATACTGCGATCCAGTATGTCCTTTTTAGATCTGGGAATGGCAGCAATAGCGGGATCGGCGCGTCAGTCTTGGTTACGCTACGTCTGCTTATGTTGCATATGGTTAGGTTAGGATAGGATAGTTTTGACTTTGTGCTATACACAGCTATTCGGTGGGTTACCCTATCGGCGGGCACAATTCTTGGCCTCCACAGAGCAATGCGCACCATGCTTGATCGCAGTGGTGCGCAGAAATCCATCGTATAGCAGTATGTAGCACAAGAGTCAAAGTAATACTGGCCTAACCTCACCAAACATAACATAACCATACGTAACCTATCCGAACAGATCGTGCATAGACCGCTATTTCTGACCACCACGGAGCCTGACAGAACATAGTAGAGCACAGTAGAGCGCATAAATCGGCCGCATTGCAGTGTAGAGCACAAAAGTCGAACATACCCCAGCCTAACCTGACCTAGCCTAACCTAACCATACGTAGAACAACAAAACGTAACGGGCAAGGACCTCTAAGGCCGGTATCCTCAGCGCCAAGCATAGCACTTTAGAGGAGATCATAGCGCAGAGGACCATATAATGGCAGAGTATAGCACGAAAATCGAAGACACCCTAACCTAAGCCAAGCGAACTTAACATAACCAAACGTAACAGAATTCAATCGAACGTGCGGAGATCATTATTCCTGGCGTCCACAGTCACAAGCAGAATGTGATAGCGAACAGAAGAGCGCAGAAGCCCACTGTATGGCAGTGTGTAGCACAAAAGACAAACATGCCTTAACCAAGCTGTAAGTTACCTAACCTAACCAAACGTAACGTAACTCTACCTAAGGTGCCGCAACCACTACTGCTGTCCGCCGCGGGGCCAAGCAGATTAGAGTGGAGCACAGTAGAGGGCACGAATCCACCGAATAACAGTGCACAGAACGAAAGTCTACGGTATCCTAGCCTAACACAAACAAACATAGCCCAACGAAGTGTAGTCCAACTCAACCTAACGTGATAAGCCAAATATTACTGGCCACCCATGTGTCGAGCAGAGTATGGTAGAGCATTGAAGACCGTAGAAATAATCCGAAGTGCAGCGTGTAGTGCAAAAGTCAAGGACAACCTGAAAAAGCCTAACCTAACCTAACCTAACCTAACCTAACCTAACCAAACGCAACATAACACACCCTAGCGTGCCGCGGCCACAACTGCTGACATGCACAGAGCCAAGCAGTATATGCTAGAGCCCAGTGGATTACAGAAATCCGCGGCGTTGCAGTGTAAAGCACATATTCGGAGACATCCTAACCTAACCTGACCCAACGTAACCAAACCAAATGCAACCTAACTTAGCATAACGTGCATCGACCACTATTGCTGGCCTCCGCGGAGCCGAGCAGAATATTATAGAGCATTATAGAGCACACAAAGCTGCTAATGGCAGTGTATATCACAAAAGTCAGCGCCATCCTATCCCAACCTGCCCAAACGTAATAGAACCAAACGTAACTTAACTTAACCAATCGTGCCTGGAACTTATTACTGGAATCCGCAGAACCGCCCAGAATACACTAGGGCACAGTAGAGCGCAGGGTGCCACCAAATTGCAGCGAGTAGCACGAATGTCAAAGTCTTCCTAATCACACCAGACCAAATCTAACTCAAACAAGCGTTGAGCAACTAAACCTTATGAGCCGAGTCCACTATTGCTTGCTCCCCAGAGCAAAGCAGAGCACACTAGGGCACAGTAGAGCGTCGAAATCCATCGCATTTCAGTGTACAGCACAATAGTCAATTATGTGTTATCCTTATGCAAACAAACCTAACCGACCCAAACGCAACATAACACAACCTAACGCGACGCGGCCCGGCTTTCTGGCGTCCCCAGAGCATTGCAGGGCATATAGGATGGCAGCAATGCGCAGAATTCCACTGAATAGCAGTGTATAGCAAATAGTCAGAGCTGCCTTAGCTTAAGCTAACGAAGCATAGCGTACCAAGATGTAACCTATCTCCACCTAACCACCATACACCACTATTGCTGACCTTCCCAGAGCCAAGCAGAATATACTAGAGCACGGTAGATCACAGAAATCCGCCGCATTGCAGTGTAAAGCACAAGGGAAGAGGTAACCAAGCCTTACCTGACGTATCCCAAACCGTCCATACGTAGCGTAAATCAGCGTAAGGTGCTGAGACCACTGTTGCGGCCCTTTCCGGAGTCAAGCTCAACACACCAGACCACTGTGGAGCGCAGGAATTCACCGAATTTCAGTTTATAGCACCAAAGTCATAGCTATCCTCTACAAACCTAGCCAATTTCAACATACCCAAACGTAACCTAACACAACGTAAGGAGTCACGACTGCTATTTCTGGCCTTGCCAGAGTCGAGGACATCACACTAGAGAGCAAGAATCAACCAAATATCTGTGTATACCACGAATGTCAGAGATACCGGGTGCTAAACATAACCAAAGTAACCTGTCCAGACGTTGGCTAATTCAACCTGACGTGCCGAGATCACATTTGCTGGCATCCACAGAGCCAAGCAGAGCAGATTGGGGCACAGCTGAGCGCAGAAATCCACCAGATAGCAGTGCGCATAGCAAAGGTCGAAGAAATCCTCACCGAGCCTTCCGAGCGTATCATAACGTAGCGTAACATAACCCAACCTAACGCGCCTGGACAGGTATTGCTGGCCTGCCCATCGCCAAGCAGGGCATATTGTGGGAGAAAAGAGCGCAGGAGTCAATAGAAAGGCAGTGTGTAGCAGAAAGGTCAAAGCTATCCAAACGTAACCCTTGCAAACATAACCTAACCGATCGTAGCCTAACAGAACCTAACGTGACGCGGACACCATTTCGGGACTCCCCAGAGCAAAGCAGAGTATACGAAAGCACACTAGGGCGGAGAAATCCATCGAATTATTTCGCACAGCTCAACAGTCATAGCTATCCTCTCCTAACCTAACCAATCGTAAAAATGCTACAGGTAACCAAACTCAATCACACATGTGCCGCCACCACAACTGCTGGCCTCTCCAGGGACAAGCAGGGAATATTAGGCGCGAGCAGAGCGAAGAAATACAAGGAATAGCGGTGCATAGCAGAGAAGACGAGGATACCCAAACCTAACCCAAACTAACATAACCGAACGTGACATAGCCATACTCAACATAACGTGCCGGGATAGTAATTGCAGGCCTCCCCACAGCCATGCAGAAAGTATTATAGCAGAGTAGAGCGCAGAAATCCACCGAATATCAGTGTACAGCACAGAACTCAAAGCTTTCCTCTCCTAACCATGCCAAACGTAGCGAGGGCTAGTGAAACATATACAATCCTGGCGTGCCGAGACCTGTATTGGTACCCACTCCAGAGCAAAGCAGAACGAATGCGGAGAGAGTAGATCTCAGAAATCCATTGTATCGCAGAATATAGCGGAAAAGTCATAGATATCTACACCAACCCAAGCTAACATAACCTAGCCGAACGTAGCCTAACCCAACCTAACGTGACATCACCTGTATTGCTGCCCTTCCCATAGCCAAGCCGAACATATCAGTGGAGAGTAGAACGCAGAACTCCATGGGATAGCAGCGTATTGCATAGAAGTCAAAGCTTCCGTGTCCTAAACAAGCAAAGCGTAAAGTAGCCTAGCGTATCATGTAACATCCTAGCGTGGCGAGACCACTATTTCCTGGCCACCGCGGAGCCTAACAGAATATATTAGAGGAGGGTATGGCGCAGAAATCCACGTAATTGCATTGTATATCATTAAAGTCGAAGCTACCCATACCTAACCCAGACTAACATAACCTTGCCGAACGTAGCCTAACTAAACATATCGCGCAGCGTCCACTGCTGCTGGCCTCGCCACGTCGTAGCAGAATATAGAAGGGCACAGTCAGGCGCAGAAATCCACCTGATGCCAGTGTAGAGTACGAAGGTCAAAGCTATGCTATCCGCTCGTAACGTAACCAAACATAACATAGCGTAAGCTATCCCAACATTGCGTGCCGGGACCACAATTACCGGCCTCCTCAGATCTAGGCACAATATAATAGAGCTCAGTAGGGCGTAGAAACGGACTGCATTTCAGTGTACGGAACAAAGGTCGGAGATATGCTGACGAGACATGAACCAGCCTGACCTAACCAAACGTAACATTACCAAACCAAACGTGCCGCGACCACCACTCCTGCCGTCACCAGAGACAAGCAGAATATAATAGAACAAAGTAGAGCTCAGAAGTCCATAGAAGATGAGTGCTGAGCGCATATGTCACATCTGTCCTAACCTAACCCAAAGTAACCTAACCTAAGCAAACGTAATCTAACTCAAATTAAAGTGCTATCACCACTATTGCTTGCCTCCCTAGAGCCATGCAGAATGTACTAGAACACAGTAGAGCGCAGTAATTCACCGCATTGCAGTCTACAACACATAAGACAGAGATATCCTAACCTAACCTGTCCCAACCTAACCTAGGCGAACGTTGCCAAACAAAGCATAACGTGCCGACGGTACCATTGCTGGCCTCCCCGGAGTCCAACAGAGTATAGTACAGCAATATAGAGCGAAGTAGTCTACCGAATAGCGGTATATAGGACGAAAGTCAGAAGAATCCCTTCCCAACCTAACAAAACTTAGCACCAGAAAACGTACCCTAACAAAACCTATCGTGCCACTGCCACTATTGATGGCCTCCGCAGAGCCAAGGAGAACATAGTAGAGCGCACTACAGAACAGTAGATTACCGAAAAGCACTGTATAGCACAAGAGTCAAAGCAACCCTGACCAAACATGACCAAACCTAACCATATCAAACGTAACATAACTCCATCTAACATGTTGAGACCGCTATTCATGGCCACCACAGAGCCAAGCAGAACATGTTAGAGCAGAGTCAGGCGCAGAAATCCACCTGATGCCAGTGTAGAGTACGAAGGTCAAAGCTATGCTAACCGCTCGTAACGTAACCTAACATAACATAGCGTAAGCTATCCCAACATTGCGTGCCGAGACCACTGTTGCTGACCTCGCCGTGGCCGCGCAGAACGGACGAGAGGACAGTACATCGCAGAAGTCCATAGAATCGCAGTGTATAGTACAAGAGTTGAAGTTACCCTATCCTAACATAATAAATCGTATCATAACCAAACGTAACTTAACTGAACCTAACATGCCGCCACCGGTATTGCTGCCCCCACCCCCCTGAGCCAAGCAGAACATATTAGAGCACAGTAGAAAGCAGAAAACCAGCGAATACCTCTGTATAGGACAGAAGTCAAAGCTATACTGACATAACGTGTCCAATCGTCCATTACCGCACGTAACTTAACTCAACCAGACGAGCCGAGAACACTGTTGCTGACCTCGCTATGGACAAGCAGAAATCGTGGAGAACAGTAGAGCGTTGAACACCACCGTATAACAGTGCATAGCACGAATGACAAAGCTACACATAGCGAAAATAGCTTAGCATAACCTAACCAAACGAAATCAGACACAACCACGCGTGCCGAGACAACTATTGCTGGCCACAGCAGAGCCAGGCAGGGTATGCTAGAGCACAGTGGAGCTTCGAAACCGACGGAATTGCAGTGAATAGCACAAAGGTCAAAGATGTCTTGACTAAACCTCTCCAAGCCTAACCTATGCAAACGTAACATAACCCAATCTATCGCGCTGCGACCAGCACTGCTGGCATCCTCATAGACATGGATATCTTATTAGACGGGAATCGCAGTGTATAGCGGAAAGGTTGAGCTATCCAAACCTAACCAAGGCTAACATAACAGAGCCAAACATAGCCTATCTCAATCTGACGTGCCGAGACCACGATTACTGACTTTCCCGGAGCCAAGCAGAATACGCTATTGCACAGCAGAGCGCAGAAATCAGCCCCTTCGCTGTTTACAGCACAAAAGTAAAAGCTCTCCTCTCTTAGCCTAACCCAGCGTAACATAACCGAGCGCAGCAAAACCCAAACTAATGTGCCTGGACAGCTTTTAATGGCCTACCCAGTGTAGAGCAGGGTACAGTAAAGAAATGTAGAGCTTACAAGTCCAGCGTATAGCTGTGTATAGCACAATAGTCGAAGCTACCCAACTCTAACCCATCCAAACGTAATAAAGCCAAAGGCAACTTAACTTAATCTATCGCGCCGAGACCACTGTTACTGCAAACCCCAGGCAAAGCAGAATACACTAGAGCACAGCAGAGCGTAGAAAGGCAAGGATCGGCGAGTAGCTCAAATGTCAAATATACAACAACCCTGCCTAGCTTAACCTGACCTAACCAAATGTAGAATAACTGAACTTAAAGAGCCGAACCCAGTATTGCTGTCCTTCCCGGAAAAAGGCAGAGCGAATTTGAGCGCAGTAAAGCGCAGAAATCCACCGAACAGCCGTGTATAGACAAAAGCGAAAGCCATCATATCCTAACCTGAACAAACGTGACGTAACCAAACGTACCATAACTCATCCTGACGAGCCGAGACTACTATTGCTGCACTGCATAGAGATAAGTAGTACACATTAGAGGAGAGCTGAGCGCAGAAATCCATATAATCGCAGTGCACAGCACAATAGTCGAGGCCACCCTATCCTAACATAACCACGCGTAACATAACCAACGTAAATTAAGTCAATCTAACGTGACGAGGCCACTGTATCTAGCTTCTCCAGAGCCAAGCAGAATATACTGGAGCACTGTAGAGCACAGAAGTCCACCGCACAACAGTGTATATAACGTGAGCTAAAGCTATCCAAACCTAACCCAGATTAACACAACGCAACCAAACCTACCCTCACTCAACCTAACTTGAGGAGACCACTATTACTGGCGTCCCTATACGCAAGCAGAGTGTGATAGTGCAGAGTGGAGCGCTGAGCTCAATAGGATAGCGGTGTGTTGCACGATAGTCATGGCTATCCCAGCCTCGCAGAACCAAACCCAAAACAACATAACGTAATCTAACTCAATCTGACCTGCCGCGACCTTGTTTGCTGGTCTCCACAGTGCCGAGCAGAGCATAAAATAGGAGAGTAGAGCGCAGTTACACATAGAATCTAAGTGTATACCTGAAAAGTCGAAACATTCCGTACGTAGCCGAAGCTATCGTAACCTAACCAAACGTACCATATCTCAACCTAACGTGCCGAGACCAATACTTCAGGCTTCCCCAGAGACAAGCAGAATATATTAGAGGACAGCAGAGGGCAGAAATCTCCGGAAAGCAGTGCAGAACACAAATGTCAGTACCATCCTAACCTAACCTCTTCTAACCTAGCCTAACCGAACGTAGCCGAGCTAAACATAACGCTCCGCGACCACTACTGCTGACATCCCGAGAGCCACGCAAGGCGTATTAGAGCACAGTACAGCGCAGAAATCGTCCGCACTGCAGTGTGTAGCGCACAAGTCAGAGATATACTGACCAAACCTGACCTACCCTAACCAAACCAAGCGTAACGTAACCCGACCAAACGCGCCGCGACCACTATTGCTGGCCTCCACAGGGCGAGATAGACACACTTGAGCACAGTAGAGCGCAAAAATCTACCGCATAGCAGTATATAGCACAAAAGTCAAAGGAGCGCTCTCCTAACCTGACCAAACGTAACGTAACCAAGTGTAACATAATTCATCCTGATATGCCGAGACCACTATCGCTGCCCTACGCAGAGCCGAGTAGTACGTGAGAGAGGAGAGTAGAGCGCAGATATCCATAGAATCGCTGTGCACAGCACAATAGTCGGAGTCCCCGAAACTAACGTAACCGTACATAACGCAACCGAACGTAGCTTATCACAATTTAACGTGCCGTGACCACAATTTCTGGCCTTCCCAGAGTCTCGCAAAGTATAGTAAAGCAAAGTGGAGCGTAGAAATCCACTGATTAGCGGTGTATAGCACAAAAGTCGAAGTCAACCTAACCTAATCTAACCAAACGTGGCATAACCGAACGCAACCTATCTCTGCCAATATTTCCTACACCGTTATTGCTGACCTCTCTAGAGTCAAGCAGAATATACTATAGCAGAGTAGAGCACAGGACTCGTCTGCATTGTAGTTTAAAGGAGAACAGTAAGTGATAACCAAATATAGCATAGCATAACCTAACATAACTGTACCCCACCAATCCCAACCTTACGTGCCTAACAAACTATTACTGGCCTCTGCGCCGACAAGCAGGGTATATTAGAGGGGAGGAGAGTGCAGATGTCTATAGTATGGCTGTGTATACCTCGAAAATCAAAGATATCCCAACCAAACCAAAACAACGCTAACCTTACCAAACGTGTCATATCTCAATCGAAAGCGCCGCGGCCACTGTTGCTGGCCTCAACAGCGCCAAGCAGACATATTAAGGTGGAGTGGAGCGCAGAAATCCATAGAATCGCAATGTACAGCAGGAAAGTCAAAGATAACCTAACCTGACCCAAACTAACATAACCTAACCCAACGTAGACAAACTCAACGTAGTGTGCCGCGACCACTATTGCTGGCCGCCCCAGGGTCTAGCAGATTCGGGTAGATCAAGTTGACGGGCAGGAAAACCCCGAGCATCTGTGTATAGCGCATATATCTAAGCTACCCTAACCAAACTTAGAACAACCTGACCTAATCAAACGTAACCTTACTCAACATAACGTGCCACGACCACTACTGCTCGGATCCCGATGATCGAGCAGAATATAGTAGAACGATGTAGAGCGCAGAAATCCAACGGATAACGGTGTGTAGCACAAAAGTTGGAGCTACCTTGTCCTAACGCTACGTAAACTAACCTAACCGAACGTATCGTAAGACAAGCTGACGCGCCAAGGCCAGTGTTGCTGCCCTCCCGAGAGTCGAGCAGAGTATTTTAGAGCAACGTGAAGAGCTGGAATCCAACGAAGTGCGGTGTATAGCACAAAACTGTAAGCTATCCTATCTTAACCTAACCAAACGTGCCATAACTAGGAGCAACGTATTTCAGCCTAACATGCCGAGACCACTACTGTTGCCCTCCCCAGAGCCAAGCAGTACAAATCAGAGGCGAGTTGAGCGCAGAAATCCATAGAAACGCAGTGCACATAACGATAACCGAAGCTACCCTATCTTAAATTAGCTAAACGTAACACAACCGAACGTTGCTTATCTCAACCTGACGTGCCGAGACCACTATTGCTTGCCTCCCTAGAACAAAGCTGAATATATTAGAGCACAGTGGAGCGCAGAAATACACCGGACGGCAGTGTATGGCACAAAGGTCGTATATATCTTATCCTAACCTATCCAAGCGTGACATAACCAAACGTAGCCTTAATGAACCAAACGCGTCGGGACCACTATTCCTGGTCTCCCAAAAGTCGTGCAGCGCACAGTAGGGCAACGTAGAGCGTGGCAGTATGACGAATGGCAGTGTATAGCACAAGAGGCACAGCTATCCTATCCTAACCTGTCCAAACGTAATGCAACAAAACGCAACCTAACCTTACCTAACGTGAAGAGTCCACTGTTGCTGGATTCCCCAGAGCCAAATTGGATATATTCGAGAAGAGCAGAGCGCAGAAAGCCTCCGAAGAGCAGCCAATAGTACAAACGTCAGTGACATCCTAACATAACCTGGCCTAACCGAACCTAAAGGAACGTCGACTAACTAAGCCTAGCGAGACGAGGTCGTCATCGCTGGCCTCTCCAGTGCAGGGCAGAAAATATCAGAGCACAGTAGAGCGCAGGAATTCTCCGAACAACAGTGTATACCACGAGAGTCAATGCTATGCAAACCTAACCCAAGCAAATATACCCAAAACAAACGTAGCGCACCTCAACCTGCCCTGCCGAGACCACTATTGCTGGCCTCCTCTGAGCCAAGCAGAGCATGTTAGAACGGAGCAGAGAGCAGAAATCCACCGAATAGCAGTATATGGCCCGAAAGTCGAAGCTATCCTCTCCTAACCTATCCAAACGTAGTATAACCTAAGGCAACGTAGCTTAACCTAACGTGCCTAGAGAGCTATTGCTGGATACCTCAGGGCCAAGTAGAATATACTAGAGAACAGCAGAGCGCAGAAATCCTCCAAGGTCCAGAGAATACCAAAGATGTCAAAGATGCACTTACCCCAAGCGACCAAACCTGACTTAACCGAACATAGAATAGATAAACCTAACGAGCCGCGACCACTATTGCTGGCCATCCCAGACCCGAGCAGTGCGAAGTAGAGGACAGCGGGGCGCAGTAATCCATCGAATAGCAGTGCACAGCACAAAATTCAAAGCTACCCACTCCTACCCTAACCAATCGTAACATAAACAAGCGTAGCATAACTGAACCGAACGATCCGAGACCACAATTACTGTACTCCTTGGAGTCGAGCAGAGAATAGTAGAGCACAGCAGCGAGCAGAAATCCACCGAAAAACAGTGAATTATGCGAAACTCAAACCTATCCAAACATAAGCCAAACTAACATAGCCTAGCCAGACGTTGCGTAGCTCAACCTAGCCTGCCGAGGACACTATTTCTGGCCTCCTCCGAGCCAAGCAGAGCATATTGGAGAAGCGTAGAGCGCAGAAATGCACCGACTGGCAGTGTGTGACACGAAAGTAAAAGCTGACCTCTCCTACCCTAACCTAACCAAATCCAACCAAACATAACCTAACACAACCTGTCATGCAACGAACGCTTTTGCTGGCCACCCCATAGTAGAGCATAACATACTAGAGGAGAGTAGTGCGCAGAAGACCACAGGAAGCCTGTGTATAGCTGAAAAGTCAAACCACCCTAACCTGACACAAGCTAACCTAACATAACCAAACTTAACATAACACAAACTAAGCTGCTGAGACCACTATTGCTGGCACTCCCAGAAACAAGCAGAACGTATTGGACCACACTTGAGTGTAAAAATCCGCCGAATATCAGTGCATAGCGCAAGAGTCATAGCCAGCCCCTCCTAACATAACCAAACGTATCGCAACCATGTGTAACATAGTCCAAGCCGACGTGCCGCGACGAATATTGCTGGCCTACCCAGAGCCAAGCAGAGCGAATGAGTTTTCTGTATACCGCAGGTGTCATCCGAATAGCTGTATATAGCAAAAAAGTAAATGCTATCCACTCCTACTCTGACCAAACGTAACATAATCGGACGTATCATATATCAACCTATTGTGCCACGGCCACCATTATTGACCGCCGCAGAGTTCAGCAGAGTATAGTAGAGCACAGAAGAGCGCAGAAATCCACCGAATAAATGTGTATACCGCGAAACTCAAAACTATCCATAGCCAAAAGGACGTAACCTAACCAGAGGAATCGTAACTAAACCTATCGTGCCGAGCCCAATACTACTCGCCTAGCCGGTGATAAGCAGAACATACTAGGGCACAGTAGAGAGCAGAAGCCCACCGAACAGCTGTGTACGGCACAGAATTTACAGCTATCCTAACGAAACTTAGCCCAACCCAACCTATCCGGGCGTAACCTGACTCTACATAACGTGCCGAGACCACTATTTCTGGCATTCCCAGGGCGAAGCAGAAGATACTAGATCACTGCAGGGAGCTGAAGTCCACCTAAAAGCAGACTATAACACTAAAGTAAAAGCTATCCTCTCCGAACCTAACCATCCGTAACGTAACCGAACGTAGGAAAGCTCAACCTAACGTGCCGAGACAACCGTTGCTGGCCTCCAATGAGCCTGGTAGAATGTGTTAGAGGAAATTGGATTGTAGAAGTCAATATAATATCAATATACGGCAATGAGCTACCCTCACCTATCACAGCAAAACCTAACATAGCCAAACGTAACGTATCCCAACCTAAACTGCTGTGGTCACTATTTCTGTCCTCCGCGGAGCCAAGAAGAACATGCCAGAGGAAATCAGAGCGCAGATATCCATAGAGCAGCAGCGTGTTGCAGGAAAGTCAAATTTATGCTGGCCTAAACCAATCCAGCCTAATCTATCCGAGCGTAACTTAACTCAGCATAACGCTTCGCGAACACTATTGCTGGCGTCCCCAGAGGCATGCTGAACACGATAGAGGAGAGTAGTGCGCTGAAATCCATAGGACGGCAGTGTGTAGCGTAAAAGTCGAAGTAACCTTAGCCTTACCCAAAGTAACCTGAACTTCCCGGACGTAACACAACTCAACATAACCTGCCGCGAACACTATTGCTGGTGTCCACACAGTCATGCAGAATATGATAGGGCGCAGTGCAGCGCAGAAATCCATAGAATAGCAGCGCGCAGCTCATAAGTCTAAGCTATCCTAGCCTAACACGACGAAACCTAACATAACCAAACGTAACCTAACAAAACCTAACGTGCCGCGACCAGTATTTCCGGTCTCAGTGTGATCAAGCGGAGCATGGTAGTGGGAATCAGATCGCAGAAACACATAGAATGGCAGCAAATAGCAGAAAATTAAGGGCAACCGTAGCCTAACACAAAATAATCTAAACCATCCAAACGTAACATTATACAACATAATGTGCCGCGGCCATTATTGCAAGCATCCGAAGAGACATAGAGATAATATTGGAGGAGGATAGGTCGCAGAAATCCACAAGTTAGCGGCGCAAAGTAAAAAGTCGAAGCTATCCTAATCTAACCCAAACAAACCTAACATATCCAATCCTAATTTAAATCAAGCTAAAGTGGCGAGACAACAGTTGCTGGCCTCCCTAGAGCCAAGCAGAATATACTAGAGCAATGTAGGTGGCAGGAATCGGCCGAAAAGCGGTGTACAGCACTAAAGCCAAAGCTATGCGTACCAAAGCTATCCTTGCCTGACAAAACAGAACGTGACGTGGCTCAACGTAACATGCCGCGACCACTATTGCTGGTGTCCACAAAGACGTGCTGAATGTGGAGGAGCACCGTACTGCGTAGGAATCCCTAGAAAAGATTTGTGCAGCACAAAAGTCCCACCAATCCAAACCTAACCCAACGTAACTTAGCCTAACCAAACGTAACGTAGCTCAACATGACCTTCCGAGACCACTATTTCTGGCCTCTCCATAGCCGAGCAGAACATTCAAGAGCACAGTGGATTGCAGAAATCCACCGAATAGCAGTGTATAACGCAAACTTCAAAGATATCCCAACCAACACTATCCAAGCATAGCCTAACCAAACGTAAAATAATTCAATCAAAGGTGCCACAAGCACTATTGCTGGCGTCCAAAAAGAAAAGCAGACTAAGCTAGAGCACATTAGAGCCCAAAGGTCCATCGAATGGCAGTGTGTACCGCATAACTCAAAGCTGCCCAAACCTAACCCATGGTCGCATAACCTACCCGAACGTAATCTACCTCAAAGTAACGGGACTCGACCACGATTGCTAGCCTCCCAAGAGCAAAGCAGAAATTATTATAGGTGGGTAAAGCGCAGAAATCCACCGTATAACAGTATAAAGCACGAAAGACGAAGATATCACAACCAAACTTAGCCCAAACGAAACTAAGCAAGCGCAACATAACACAACGTAACGAGCCACGAGTACTATGCTGGCCTACCCAGACTTGAGCTCGGTACAGTAGAGCAATGTAGTGCGCAGAAACCTGCGGAATAGCAGCGCATAGCAGAATAGTCAAAGCTGCCATAACCACACCTCACCTAACCTAGCCAAACAAAACGTAACCTAACTGAACCGAACTTGCCGAGACAATCATTTCTGGCACACACAAACCCAAGCAGATCATATTAGAGCTCTGTAGGGCCCAGAAATCCGCCGAAAAGCAGTGTATAGCATAAAAGTGAGAGCAATCGTGGCCTAACCTGACTAAGCGTAACGTAACCAAACGTAACCTACCTCAACATAGCGCGCCGAGGCCACTGTTGCTGGCTTCACCAGAGTTAAGGTGGACGTACTAGAGCACAGTAGAGCGCAGAAATCCATCGCTTAGCAGCGTAGAGCGCAATAGTCAAGGAAATCATAATCTAACCCAGTGAAACCTAACATAACCGAACGTAACATAGCTGAACCTAACGGTCCTAGACCAATATTGCTGTCCTCCCCAGGGACAAGCAAATCATAGTAGAGCAACTCAGAGTACAGAAATCCACCGGTAATCAGTGTATGGTACAAAAGTCGAAGCTATCCTAACCAAACTTAACATAACCATACCCATCCAAACGAAACGTGACTCAACCTAACTTGCCGCGGCCACTACTGCTTGCCTTCTCAGAGCAAAGCACGTCATATTAGAAGGGAATAGGGAGCAGAAATCAATAGAATCGCAGTGTATAGCCGATAATCCAAAGCAATCCAAACCTAAGCCAAGGTAACAAAATTTAACCAAGCGCAGCTCAACTCAAACTAACGTGCCGCGGCCACAATTTCTGGACCCCACTAGGCCGAGAAGAACGTAGCAGGTCACAGTAGAGCGCAGAAACACTCCGAATATCAGTGTTCACTTCGAAGTTAGAGACATCCAAATAAAACCCAAACTAATGTAACGCAACCAAACGTAGCCTAACACAAGCTAGCGTGTCGAGACCACTACTACTGGCCTTCCCTCAGCCGAGCCGAGCTTAGTAGAGCAGTGTTGAGCGTAAGAAGCCACTGAATGACAGTACATAGCATAAAAGTCGAAGGTATTCTGTCCTATCCTAACCAAATTTAACGTAACCAAACGTTCCCTATCCCACACTATCGTGCCCAAGCCACTATTCCTGCCATCCCCAGAACCATGCCGAAGACATCAAAGGAGTGAAGGCAGAAGCCCATATAATCGCAGTGCATAGCACAGTAGTCATAGCTACAATATCCTAACGTACCCAAACCTAATATAACCGAAAGTAGCATAACAGAACGTAACGGGCCGAGTCCGCTATTGCTTGCGTCCCCAGCGCAAGCAGAAAGCACTAGAGACCAGTAGAGCGCTGGACTCCGCCGAATTGCAGTGTATAGCACTGAAAACCAAGATATCGAAACCAGAACTGAACAAACCAAAACAAACCAAACGTAGCCAATCCCAAAATAACCTGTCGAGACCACAATAGCTGGCCTCGCCAGAGCCAAGCAGAACATACCAGACCATCGTAGATCGCAGAAATCCACCGGAGAGCCGTTTCCATCCCAAAAATCGAAGCTATCCCATCCCAACCTAACCAAACTAATCATATCCAAACGTGTCCTAACTCAATCTAACGTGCCGCGAGCACTACTTCTGGACTCCCCACAACCAAGCAGAACACATTGGAGGAGAATGGAGCACAGAAGTGCATTGAAACCGTGTGTATAGCAGAAAAGTCAAAGCTACCCCAAATTAACCTGAACCAATGTAACCTTAGTGCACGTAGCCTAACACAAAATAACGTGCCGAGCCCACTATTGCCGCCCGGCCCAGGGCCAAGCAGTGGGTACTACAGCAATGTAAATCGCAGAAATCCAACTCATAGCAGTGTACATCACAAGAGTCAAAGCTCCCTTATCCCAACATAACCAATCGAAGCATAACTAAACGTAACGTAGCTCAACCCGGCGTGCCGCGACCACTATTACTGGCATACCCCGGGCCAGGCAGAATACTGTAGGCCACAGTAGAGTACAGATATCCATAGAATCTCAGTGTACAGCGGTAAAGTCAAAGCTACACAAACCTTACCTAACCAAACCTAACGGAACTGAACCTAACGCGCCGAGACCACTATTGCTTGCCTCCCCAGAGCCAGGCAGGAAATACTAGAGCACGGAAGAGAGCAGAAATCTACCGCATTGCAGTGTCAAGCACAAAAGTCGAAGATACCCTAACATAACCTGCCCTGAACTAACGTAACCGATCTTAGAATAACTCAAAGCAGCGTGCCGAGACCACTGTCGCTGGCCCCCTCAGAGCGAAGCAGAATGCTGCAGAGCACAGTACAGATCGGAGATCCACCGAATAACAGTGTATAGCACGAGTGTTAAGGCTATCCTAACCGAACTAAGCCCAACCTAACCAAACCAAACGTAACCTAACTAAACTTAACGTGCCGAGGCTAATATTGCCGGCCTCCCGAGAGCGAAGCGTAACATATTACAGAAGAGCAGAGCGTAGAAACACGTAGAAGAGCAGTGTATTGCAGAATAGTCAAAGCTACCCTGACCAAACCCAAACTACCCTAACGTAACCGAACGTAACGTAGCTGAATGTAACGCGCCGCGACCACCATTGCTGCTGTCCCCAGAGGTATGCTGAACACGATAGAGGACAGTAGAACTCTGAAATCCGCGGATGAGTAGTTTATAGCACAAAGGTCATATCTACCCTTACCAAACCTATTCTAACTTAACCTAACTGAGGGTAACATAACCCAACGTAACGTGCGGCTACACCTGTTGGCGTCCCAAGAGACAAGTCGAATATGAATAATCAATGTGGCGCGCGGAAATCCATAGAATAGCAGTGTGAAGCACAAAAGTCAAAGCTCTGCTAACCGAACCCAGACTTACATAACCTAGCCAAACGTATTCCATCTTAAACTAACGTAACACGACCACTATTTCTGGCATGTCCAGGGACAATATTAAATGGGGGCAGGGCTGAGATGTCCATAGAAAAGCATTGTATAGCGGAAAAGTCGAAGCTACCCTAGCCTAACCCATGCAAACTTGAACCCACCGAACGCAACATATCTCAACATAACGTGCCGATGCCACTGTTTCTGGCCTCCCCTGAACCAGCAGAACACACTGTAGCAATGTGGAGCCACGAAATGGGCCGAATAGCTGTGTACAGCACAACAGTCAAAGATACCCTGACCAAAAGTAACGTAGCTGAACATAACGTGCCGCGACCTCTGTTGCTGCCGTCCAAGAGTCATGCAGAATGTAAAAGAGCACTGTAGAGCGGTGATGCACATAGAATAGCAGTCCGTAGCACAACAGTCAATGCTAACATAACCTAACACAGGTTAACCTGGCATCCCCAACCTAACTGAAAGAAACCTGCCGCGGCCACTATTACTTTCCTAACGAGAGACTAGGTGAACATATTAGAGGAAAGCGGAGCGCAGGTGTCCATAGGATAGCAGTGTATGTCGGAAAAGACGAAGATATCCACAACCTCCCGAACTAACCTAACCCAACCAAGTGCAACCCAACTCCGCCTAACGTGCCGAGGCCACTGTCGCTGGCCTCCCTGTGCGAGGAAGTATTTGCTAGAGCAGTGTAGTGCGCAGATGTCGAAAGAATAGCAGCGCAGTGCACAAAAGCCAAAGATACACTTAGCAAACATATCCCAAACCAACACCACCGTACGTAACATAACTCAACTTAACGTACTTCGAACGCTATTGGTGGAATCCCCAGAGCCAAACAGAACATAATAGAGGAGAGCAGAGTGCACGAATCAACTTAACGTACCACGAACGCTGTTGGTGGAATCCCCAGAGCCAAACAGAACATAATAGAGGAGAGCAGAGTGCACGAATCCATGAAACAGCAGTTTATTGCAGAAAAGTTAAGGTTCTCCTAACCTAAGCCAAACCAACCTAACCTAATCTAACGTAACAAATCCCAACATAGCCAGACGTAACCTAACTCAACCTACCGTGCCGCGAACACTATTGCAGGCCTCCCTAGAGAAAAGCTGTATATGGTAGAGGAGTGTAGAGCGTAGCAATCCATTCAATCGCAGTGAATAACAGAAAAGGCAAAGCTGCACAGACCTTACACAAACTAACGACTCCTGACCAAACGTGGATTAACTCAACATGACCTGCCGAGACCACTGTTGCTGGCCTCCCCGGGACGAAGCAGAATATGATGCAGCACATTAGTGCGCAGAGATCCACCGAAGAATTGCGTACAGCACGAAAGTCAGAGATGTCCTGACCAAACATAGGCTTACCTATACTTACCTAATGTAACATACCTTAACCTGAACGGGCACGGCCGCAATAGATGGCTACCCGAAAGTCGAGCAGAGTATAGTAGAGCAACGTAGAGAGCAGAAAGACACTGCATTGCAGTGCAGAGCACAAGAGTCAAAGATATCATAACCGAACCCGACCCAAGCTAACCTGATCGTACGTAGCCTAACTCAAACTTACGTGCCGAGACCACTTTTGCTGGCCTCCTCAGAGACAAGCAGAATAATGTAGACCACAGTAGTGCGGAGAAATCCACCGAAAAGCTGTGTACAGCACGAAAGACAATACTGTCCTAGTTAAACTTAACCTAACCTAACATAACCTAACCAAGCCAAACGTAGGATATCGCAACGCATTGTGCCACTCCTACTATTGCTGGCATCTGCAGAGTCGAGCAGGGTATAGTTGATAGATGTAGGGCGAAGAAAGCAACCGGGTAGCAGTGCATAGAGCAGGGTCAAACCTACCTCTTCTTAACATAACCAAATGTAAAGTAACTGAACCTAACGTGCCGAGACCACTGCCGCTGGCCTCCCCATAGCCAAGCAGAACACATTCGAGCACAGTAGATGGCAGAAGTCCAGCGAGTAACACCATATATCACGAAAGTAAAAGCAATCGCAACCAAACATAAACTAACCTAACCAAGCCAATCGTAACATAGCTCAAACTAACGAGCCGAGACCACCACTTTTGGCCTCCCCAGAGCCAAGCAGAGTATACCGGAGCACAGCTGAGCGCAGAAACCCGCTTCATTGCGGTGTATAACAAAGGTCAGAGATATCCAAAGCTAACTTCTCCCAACCTAACCTAACTGAACGTAACCTTACTCATACCAACGAGCCACGTCCACTATTTCAGGACACCCGAGAGCAGAGGAGAGTGCAATATAGCAATGTAGAGCGCATACGCCCACCGCACAGCAGTGTGCAGCACAAGAGTCCAAAAAATCCTAGCCAAACTTAGCCTAACCAACCCTAGCCGAACGTAAACTAAATACACCTAACGTGCCGCTTCCACTATTGCTCGCCTCCCCAGGGCCAACCAGGACATATCACGGTAGAGTAGGTCGCGGGGGTCCATACAAAAGCTGTATACAGAAGAAAAGTCGAAGCAATCAGGCCCTTACCAAAACCAACGTGACCTAGCCAAACTTAACCTAACACCGCCTAACGTCTGCGGGCGCAATTTCTGGCCTCCCAGGAGCAAGGCACAGCATGTTAGAGCACAGTAGACCACAGAAATGCACCGAATAACTGTATATAGCACAGAATTCAAAGCTATCCTATCCTAACCTAACCAAAATTAACACAACTTACCGTAACCTAACTCAACATATCGCTCCGAGACTACTGTTGCTGCCATCCCCAGTGACAAGGTCAACATCCCAGAGGCGGGTAGAGCACAGAACGCCATAAGATCTCAGAGCACTGTATAAAAGTCGAAGCTGCCCTATGCGAACGAAACCAAGCGTAACACAGTCCATCGTAGGATAACTCAACCTAACTTGCCGAGACCACTATTGCCGGCCTCCACAGAGCCGAGAAGAACGTACTGGAGCACAGAAAAGTGCAGAAATCCACCGAGTAGCAGTGTATAGCGTAAAAGTCAGCGCTATTGCAACCGAGCCTAACCAAACCCTAACTAACGAAACTAAACATAACACAACCTAGGGCGCTGAGAAAACTATTGCTGCCCCGCGCATAGCCAGGCAGAATATACTAGAGCACGGTAGGGCGCAGGAATCGGGCACATTGCAGTAGGCAGCAAAATAGGTAAAAATATTCAAACCTAACCTGACCCACACCAACCCAACCAATCGCAGCCTAACTAAACGTAAACGTGCCGGAGCCGCTGTCGTTGGCCCCCAGGACCGAGCAGGACGTACTAGTGCAGTGTTGGGTGCAGATGTCCACCGAATAGCAGCGCACAGCGCAGAAGAGGAAGCTACCCTACCCTAACCTAACCAATCGTGAAATAGCCATTCGTACCGTATCTAAACCCATCGTGCGGCAATCACAATTGCTGGCCACCACAGAACCAAGCAGAACATTACAGAGGAAAGTAGAGTGCAGCAATCCATAGAATCGCAGTGAATAGCAGAAAAATCAAAGCTATCCAAGCCTAACCCAGGCAAACGTAACCCAACCAAACGTAGACTCCCTCAACGTAGCGCGCAGCGACCACTATTGCTGGCATCGCCAGGGCCAAGCAGAATATTGTAGAACATATAAGAGCACAGAAAACCTCATAATAACAGCGTATATCACGAAAGTGAAAAGCGGTCCTAACCAAACATTGCCTAACCTAACTGAACCGAACGTAACATTACAGAAACTAACCTGTCACAACCACAATTTCTAGACACCAGATAGTCGTGCGGGGTATACTAGAGATACGTAGAGCGCAGAAAACCAGTGAATAGCAGTGCATAGCACCAAAGTCAAAGCTACCCTATCCTAATCAAACGTAAGGTATCCAAAAGTATCATAGCCAAACCTGACGTGCCGATGCTACGATTGCTGGCCTGCCCAGAGCCAAGCAGTGTTAACTAGAGCACAGTAGAGAGCAGAGATCCACCGAATAGCTACGTGTAGCACAAACGTCAAGGATATCCTAACCAAACTTGACCCTCTCTTCCCAACCTAAATGTATCCTAACACAAGCAAACGTGCCACGACCAACGTTGCTGACGTCCTCAGAGCAAAGCAGTGGGTAGTGAAGCAACGTAGAGTGCAGAAACCTTCCGAGCAGCAGTATATAGCGCAAACGTCATAGCTATCCTGTCCTAACCTAACCAAACGCAACATATCTGAGCCTACATAACTGAATCTAACGTGCGGAGACCGTTATTTCTGGCCCTCCCAGAGACAAGCAGAACGTAATAGAACACAGCAGAGAGCTGGAACCTTCTGAATAGCAGTGTATAGCACAAAAGTCAAGGCTACACTAACGAAGCTTAGCCTACCCCAGCCTAACCGAACATAACATTTCTATACCAAACGTGCCACGGCAATAATTGTAGAAGTCCTCAGAGCCAAGCAGAGGGTAGTAGATCAACCAAGAGAGCAGAAATCCACCAAAGAGTACTTTACAGTGCAAAAGTCGAAGCTACCCTGTCTTGACCAAACCAATCGTAAAGGAACTGGACGTCACCTAATTCAGTGTCACGAGCCTAGACCAACATATCTACCCTCGCCAAAGCCAAGCTGAACGTATTAGAGGAGAGTAGCTCGCTGAAATCTACCTTATAACAGCGTATAGTACGAGAGTCTAAGATACCCCATCAAATCTTAACCTAACCTAACCTAAGCTTGCACAACATAACACAACGTAACGTGCCACGGCCCCTACGCAGTCCAACCCAGAGTCGGGCAGGGTACAGTAAAGCTATGCAGAGTGCAGGAAGGCGCCGAAAAGAAGCGTATATCACAAAAGCCAGAGCAAACCTTACCAGCTCTAATGTAACCTAACCATACCAAACGTAGCTTAACTAAACATAACTTATCGAGAGCACTATTGCTGACCTCCACGGAGCAATGCAGAACATTCTAGAGCACAGTAGGGCGCAGAAATCCACCGAAAGGCAGTGTATAGCACGGACGCAAGAGCCTTCCTTCCTAACCGCACCAAACGTAACGTAACCATACGCAACCTACATGAACATAACGTGCCGAGGCCACTATTGTTCGCCACCGCAGGTTGAGGCAGAGCATGCTAGAGCAGAGAAGAGAGCAGAAATCATCGAAAAGCAGTGTACAGCATAATAGCCGAAGCAATACTATCCTAACCTATTCAAACGCAACACAACAGAACCTTAAGTTGCGAGACATCTATAGCTGCCCTCCCCAGAGCCAACCAGAAAGTATTAGAGGAGAGAAGAGCGCAGGAATCCATAGAACCGCAGTGTATAGTACAAAAGTCATAGCCACCCTATCCCAACCCGACCAGACGTAACATAACCGAACGTAAGCGGCCCCAACCTTAGGTGCCGAAGACATTATTGCTTGCCTCCCCAGCGCCAAGCAGAAAACACTAGAGGACAGCGGAGCGCAGGAATCCACCGCATTGCAGTGTGTAGCACAATAGTCGGAGACATCCTATCATAAGCTGGCTTAGCATAACCTAACCGAACGAAGCCTAACTCAACTTAACGTGCCGAGACCATAACTGCTGGCCTACCCAGTGCCAAGGAGAACATGCTAGAGCACAGTAGAGCGCGGATATGCACCGGATAGCAGTGTGCAGCAAAAAAAGTCAGAGCTAACATATTACAGGAGAATAGGGCGCTGAAATCCTCCGAATGGCTGTGTATACCACAAATGTTAAATCTATCCTATTATTCCGTACCCAAACGTAACGTACCCAAACTTATCGTATACCAAACTGACGAGCCGAGAACAGATTTGCTGGTCTCCCCAGGGCCAGGCAAGTTAAGCTGGAGCATAGTAGAACGCAGAAACGCACCGAATAGCAGTGTACTGCGCAAGTGTCGGAACTACCCTGTACTAACGAAACCAGCCTTCACAAAACCAAATGTTACATAATTCTACCCATCGTGACGGGACAGCTGTTACTGGCATCCCCAGGGCAAAGCAGAATGTAGTAGAGCACAGTAGAGCCCAGAAATCCACCCCATTGCTGTTTATAGCACAAATGTCGAAGATATGCTAACATAGCCAGACCTAACGTAACCGAACCCAATGTAGACTAACTCAACGCAATGCGCCGAGACCACTATTGCTGGCGTGCCCTGAGCCGAGCAGGACGTACTAGAGCATAGAGGAGCGCAGGAATCCAACGAATATCAGGGCATAGCACAAAAGTCAAAACTACTCTATCCTAACTTAACAGACCTTCACATCACCAAACGTAACATTGATCACACGAACGTGCCGAGACAACTGCTGCTGGCCACCACAGGGCCGAGCAGAATGTTGTGGAGAACAGACGAGCGCAGGAATCCGCCGAATAACTGTACATAGGACGAAAGTCAAAGCAGTCCTAACCGAACTTAGCGTAACCGTAACTTACCAAACGTAACGGAAAATGGCCTAATGTGCCGAGACCACAGTTTCTGGCCTCCCTGGAGAGAAGTAGAAAATATTAGAGCTCAGTAGGGAGAAGAAACTCTCCGAATAGCAACGCGTAGCAAAGAAGTCAATGCTACACTGTCGTAACACAACTAGGCGTAAGATAGCCAAACGCAACCAAACTCAACATATCGTGCCGTGACCACTACCGCAGACCACCCCAGAGACGAGCAGCACAGTTTAGGGGAGAGGAGAGTTCAGAAATCCAAAGAAACACAGTGTATAGACGAAGGTCATGGCTATCCTAACTGAACAATAACTAACCTAACCTATCAAATGTAACGTAATAGAGATAGCTGCTATTTACGTTTAGTTAGGTTAGGTTAGATTATGTTTGCTTAAGTTGCCGTCGTCTTTCGTGCTATGCACAGCAATGCGGTCGATTTCTACGCTCTACTGTGCCCTAGCATACTCTGGCCGCCTCTGCGGATGCCAACAATAGTGGTCTCGGCTCGCTAGGTTGGGTTAGGTTACGTTTCGTTAGGTTTGGATACGATAGATACGTCTTTTATGGTATACGCTACTATTCGGTGGATTTCTGCGCTCTACTGCGCTATAATATGATCTGCTTGGCTCAGGGATGCCAGCTTCAGTGAACGCGGCAAGTCAGGTTGAGTTAGGTTACGTTTGGATATGTTAGGCACGTTTGGGTTTGGTTAGGATTGCTTTGACCTTTGTGCAATACATTGCCATCCTTTGGACTTCAGCGGTCTACTCTCCCTTAATATTTTCTGCTTGGCGTTGGGGAGATCAGTATATTTGACTCGGCTCCTTAGGTTCATTTAGTCTGCACATGGTTGGGTTACGTTAGGCCTGGTAAGGTAAGAGTATCCTTGTCATTTGTGCTATTCGCTGCTACTTGGTGACTGCCAGCGCTCTAATATGCTCTAGTATGTACTGCTAGGCACCGTGGAGAACGGAAATTGTGGCCGCGGCAGGTTAGGTTGTGTTAGGTCACGTTTGGCTGCGTTAAGTTTGCTTGGGTCCAGTTTGGATAGCTTTTATTCTTCTGCTGTACACTGCGGTTATGTGTATTTCGGCGGTCCAATCTCCTATAATATGTTCGGCCTGGCTCTGGTGAGGCCAGCAACAGCGGTCGCGGCACGTACAATTGCGTCAGGTTACGCTTGGGTATGTCACGCTTGGATACGTTAGGATAGGATAGCTTGGTCATTTGTGCTAAGCACTGCCATTCGATGCATTTCTGCGGTTTACATTGCCGTACCATACTCTGCTAGTCTTTGAGGTGGCCAACAATGGAGGTCGCTGCACGTCAGGTTCAGATATTTTACCCTTGTGTATGTTACGATTGGTTAGGTTAGGAGATTAGAGCTTTCGCTTATGTGCTATTCACTGCCACCCAGCCGATTTCTGCAATCTAATGCACTCTAACATGGTCAGCTTGGCTCTGCGAAACACAGCAATAGTGGTATCGTCTCGTAATGTTGAGTTACGCTACGTTTGGTTAAGTTAGGTTGGGCCAGGTAAGGCAAGCACAGTTTTGACTATTCTGCTTTACACTACAATGCGGCGGATTTCTGCGCTCTACTGTGCTCTACAATGTTCCGCTTGACTTTCGGGAGCACAGAAATAATGGTCTAGCCAAGTTTGTTTGAGATATGCGACGTTTGGCTATGTTACGTTAGCTACGGCTAGGTTTTGGTAGTTTCGTCGTTTCTGCTATGCACTGCGATTCTATGGGTATCTGCGCTCTACTGGCCTGCATTACGCTCCGCTAGGCTACTTGGAGGCCAGCTATACTGCTCGCGGCAGGTTAGGTTGGGTTAGATTTCGTTTGGTAGGGTTAGGTTACTTTAGTTATGTCTGGATATCTTTGACTTTTGTGCTCAACACTGCTACTCTATGGACCTTTGTGCTCTACTGTGCTCTATCATATTCTGCTTGTCTCTGAGGACGCCAGCAATAGTGGCCGCGGCACATTAGTTTTTGTTATGTTACGCTGAGTTATGTTTGGTCAGCAAATCTTTGACTTTTGTGCCGTACACTGCTATTCGTTGCATTCCTTCGCACCACATTGCTCTATTATACTCTGCTCGAATCCGGGGTGACCATTAATATTGGCCTCGGCACGTTAGTTTTCGCAAGGCTACGTTTGGTTAAGCCATGAATGCATGCGTTATGTTTGGTTTGCTTTGACTTCTTTGCTATACGCTGCGATTCCATAGATTTCTGCGCTCTACTATCCTCTAATATAATCCGCTTGGCTCTGGGGAGGCCAGAAGTAGTTGTCTAGGCACGTTAGTTTCGGTGAAGTTACGTTCGGTTATGTTATGTTTGTATATGTTAGGCTATGGTAGCTATGACTTTTGCGCTTTACACTGCTATTCGGCTGATATATGCACTCTACTGCGCTCTAATGCGTTCAGCTTCGCTTTCGGAGGGCCAGCAATACAATACTGTTCTCGGCACGTTGGTTTGAGTTACGTTACGTTTGGTTAGCTTAGGCTAGTTTGGGTCAGGTTAGGATTGCTTTGACTTTTCCGCTATACACTGCCATGCTATCGACTTCTGCGCACCCCTCTCCTCCAATATGTTCTGTCTGGCGAAGGGGATGTCAGCATTAGTCGTCTAGGCACGTTAGGTTGGATTATGTTGCACTCGGTTGTCTCACGTTTTGTTAGGTCAGGACGCGAAAGCTCTGACTTTTGCTCTATACACTGCTATTCGGGGGGTTTCTGCGCTCTACGTTGCTCTGCTATACTCCTCTCGGCACTGGGGTGGGCAGCAATAGTGGTCGTGACGCGATTGGTTTGGTTATGCTACGCTCAGTTAGGCTAAGTTGGGTTAGGTTTCGCAATGGTGGCTTTGGCCTTCGTCTGTACACCGCCAATCGGTAGATTTCTGCGCTCTACTGTGCCCTAGCATGCCCTGATTGGCTCTGAGAAGGCCAACAATGGTGGGCTTGGCACGTTATGTTGAGTTAGCCTACGTTTGTTTATGTTACGTTTGGCTAGGTTAGGACAAGGTGGCTGTGACTTTTGTGCCGTGCACTGCTGCACCGTGGGCACCTGCGCTCTATATTGCTCTACCATACACTGCTCCACTCTTGGGAGGCCGAAAATATTGATCGCGGCACGATACATCACGTTAGGTTCCGCTTGGATAGGTGAGGTTGTTATGTGTTTGGCTGGGATGCCATTAACTTTCGTTCTGTACGCTTATATTCGGTGGATTTCAGCGCTCCGCAGTGCTCTAGCATGATCTGCATCACTCCGTGGTGGCCAGCAATTGTGGTGCAGGCTCGAAAGGTTTAGTTATACTACGTCTGGTTAGGTTAGGTTATGTTAGGTTTGGCTAGGATGGCTTCGAGTTTTGCGCTCTCCACGGCTATTCGGTGGATTTCTGCGCTCTACTGTGATCTAATATTCTCTGATTTGCTCTGTGAAGGCCAGAAACTGTGGCCGCGGCGCGTTAGGTTACGTTGGGATACGTTTGGTTTGATTAGATTTGTTTGGGTTATGTTAGGGTGCCTTTGACTTTTGTGCTTGACACTGCAATGCTGTGGATTGCTGCGCTCTGTTCTCCACTAATATGCCCTACTTGACTCTGTGGAGATCAGCAACAGTGGCCTCGACCCGTTGTGTTAATTAGTCTGCGTTTGGTTAGGTTAGGTTATGTCAGGTTATGTCAGGATATCGTTGACTTTTGTTATATACACTGCTATTTGGAGGCTTTCTGCGTTCTACTGTGCTCAACTGAGCTGTGATTGGCCCTGGGGAGTCTAGCGATATTGGTCGCGGCAAGTTGTGCTTAGATATTCTACGTTTCGTTGGGCTATGTTTGTTTGTGTTAGGTTTGGGTAGCTTTGACTGCTCTGCTTTACACTGCGATTATACGGATCTCTGCGCACCACTATGCTCTGCTCGGCTCTGTGCAGTCCAGAAAAACTGGTTTCGGAACATTATGTTGTGTTATGCTACTTTTGGTTAAGTTAGGTTAGTTCAGTTTAGGACAGGATATGTTTGACTTTTGTGCTATTCACTGCAATGCGGCCGATTTCTACGCTCTACGGTGCTGTAGCATATTCTTATTGGCTCTGGGAAGAGAGCAACAGTGGCCTCGGCACTGTAGGTTAAGTTGGGGTACGTTTGATTTGGATAGGTTAATATGGGTTAGGTTAGGATATCTCAGATTCTGCAGCTATACGTTGCCACAATTAGGACTTCTGCGCTCTACCGTCCTTTAATGTGTTCTCCTTGGCGATAGGTAGGCCAGCAATAGTAGACTCGGCTCGTTAGATTGGTTGGTCTACGTTACGTTCGGCTGGATTGTGTCAGGTAAGGTTAGTGCACCCTATCCGTTTGTTCTCATCGCTGCTGTTTGACAGCTTCATGCGCTCTGAAGTGCTCCAGCGTTTTCAGCTTGGCTCTTGCGGATTCCAGTAATAGCGGTCTCGGCAAGTTAGATTAAGTTAAGTTATGTTTGAGTATGTGTCGATTGTTTAGGTTAGGAGAGCACAGCTCTGACATTTGTGTCATACGCTCTTACTCGGTGGATATCTGCACTCTGCTGCGCTGCATCACGCTCTGCTTGTCTCTGTGGAAGCCCGAATTGTGGTCAGGGCACGTTATTTCACGCGTGCTTATATCAGGTATGGTCAGGATTGGACCTGGTACCTTCGACTTTTACGCTATGCATTGCTTTCTGTGGATTTCTGCGTTCTACAATGCCCCAATATTCTCCGCTGGACTCTGGTGATGCCAGCAGTAGCGGTCACGGCACGTCAGGTTTGGTTAGGTAACGTTTGGTTACGATAAGTTCGTCTGGGTTAGGTTTGAATAGCTTTGACTTTCCTGGTATAGACTGTTGTTCCGTGGATTTCTGCGCTCTACTGCGCTCTACTATACTCTGCTTGCCTCTGGGGTGGCCAGAAATATTGGTCGGTGCGTGTTAGGTTGAATTATGTTACGTTTGGGTGTGTGCCGAATGGTGAGTTTATGGGAGCGTAGCTTTGACCTTTTCGCAATTCGCTCTTACTCGGAGGACTTATGCGCTCTACAGTGCTCTAATATTATCTGCTTGACGCTCGGGAGGCCAGCAATAGTAGTCTCAGCACGTTATGCTCTGCTATCTACGTCTGGCTATGTTAGTTTGTGACAGGTTAGGATAGGGTATCTTCGAATTTGTGCTGTACACTGCTAATCGATGGATTTCTACGCTCTACATTCTTCTACTATCCTCTGCTCGACTCTGGGAGGCGAGCAATGGTGGTCGTGGCACGTCCCGTTTTGTTAGGATACGTTCGGTTACATTAGGCCAGGCTAAGTTTGGCTAGGGTAGGTACGTCTTTCGTGCTACACTCCGTCTTTCGGTGGATTCCAGTGACCTACTGCCCTCTACATTATTCTGCGTCGCTCTGGCGATGCCAGGAGCAGTGGTCGCGGCAAGTCGTTTTGTGTTGTGCTGCGTTCGGTTAGGTTTGATTAGGTCAGGATTGGTTACGATATCTACAGCTTCTGTGCTTTTCGCTGCACTGCGTTGGATTTCTGCGCTCTAATGCGCTCTAATGTGCACTGCTCGGCTATATGGCGGCCAGCAATATTGGCTTCGTCACGTCATGTTCAGTTACACTATGTTTGGATAGGTTAGGCAGGGTCTGGTTAGGCCTGAGTACGTTTGACTTCAGTAATATGCACTGTAATGCGCTGCTGTGCTCTAGTCTACTCTACTTGGCTCTGGGGAGGTCAGTAGTAGCGCTATCGGTAAGTTAGGCTGAGTCGTGCTGCGTTTGTCCATGTTACGTTTGGCGTGGTTAGGAGAGGATAACTTAGGCGTTTGTGCTGTAAACCGCTGTCCGCGGATATCTGCGCTCCACTGCGTTCTAATATTTCCTGCTTGTCTTTGTGTAGGCCAGCAATAGCGGCCTGAGCACGTTAGGCCTTCTAATGGTACGTTTGGTTAAGTTTGGCTAGGTTAAGCTCGTTCAAGTTATCCATGACCTTCGTGCTATACACTGCTACTCGGAGGACTTCTGCAACCGACTGTGCTCTATTGTGTCCTGCATGGCCCAGGGTAGGCCAGGAATGGTGGTCACGGCACGCTATGTTGTGTTAGGCTACCCTTGGATCGGTTACGTTACCCTTGGCTAGTTCGGGATAGCTACGACTTTTGTTCTATGCACTGCGATTCCACGGACTTCTGCCATCTGCTCTCCTATAATACCTTTTTGCGCAACTCTGGGAGGCCAGCAAAAGTCGTCTCGGCGCGTCAATTTGAATAAGGTTACGTATGTTCATGTAACGTTTGACTAGGTTACGGTATGATAGACATGACTCCTGTGCTACACATTGCTATTCGGTGGATACCTCCTTTTTGCAGTGCTCTAACATCTTCTGCTTGGCTCTGGCGAGCGCAGCAATAGTGGTCTCGGCACGTTATGTTGGGTTGGGCAACGATTGGTTTGGTTAGAATAGGTCAGGTAGGGTTTTGTGTACCTTTGACTTTTTTGCTGTACACTGCAATGCGGTAGATTTCTACGCTCTACTGTGCCCTAGTATAATCCTCTTGGCTCTGGGTGGAGAATAATAGTGTCCTCGGGACAATGGTGTGATTTATGTTACGTTTGGTTATGTTACGTTTGGTTATGTTAGAATGCGATAGCCTTGGCCCTTGCGCTTTACATTGCTATCTGGTGGATTATGCTTTCTACAGTGCTCTAATATATTCTGCTTGGCACTGGAGCGTCCTGAAATATTTGCCTCATCACGTTATGCTGAGTTACGCTACTTTCTGTTAGGGTAGGATAGGTCAGGTTGTGTTAGGGTACCTTCCACATTTGTGCTTCGCACCGCAGTGCGGTTAATTACTGCGCTCTAATGTACTGAAGTATATTCTTCTTGGCTCTGGGGAGGCCAGGAGCAGTGGTCGTGGCAAGTTGCCCCGTGCTGTGCTGCGCTTGGTTATTTTAGGTTACACCAGGTTATGTTATGATGTCTTCGACTCTTGTGCTATTCACCGCAATGTGGTGGATTTCTGAGCACTACTGTTCTCTAGTGTATTCTGCTTGTCTCTGTGGGGGCCTGCAATTGAGGTCTTGTCATGTTAGGATGAGCTAGGCGACGTTCGGATATGCCACGATAGGGTATGTTAGGAAAGGCCAACTTGACCATTGTGCTTTATATTGATATTCGGCGGATTTCTGTGACCTACAATGCTCTACTACTTTCTGTTTTGCTCTGGGGAGGCCACGCGCTGTGCTCGCGGCACGTCGTGTTAGGTTATGCTGCAATTGGTTAGGATAGGTTATGTCTGGTTATGATAGGATATCTACGGATTTTGTGCTGTTCACTGCAGTGCGGTGGATTCCTGCTCTCTACTGTGCGCTAGTACATTCTGCTTGGCTGTGTGGAGGGCGGGAATAGTGGTCTCGTCATGTTAGGTTGCGCTATGCTGCGCTCGGATACGCTACGTTTGAATAACTTAGGATAGACTACTCTGATAGTTGCGCTGTTCACAGCTATTCGGTGTATCTCTGCGCCCTAATGTGCTCTAATATGCCCTGCTTGGCCCTGGGAGTCCGGAAATGTTGGCCACGTCTCGTTATGTTGTGTCACGCTATGTTCGGATTGGTTAGGTTACGCAATGTTAGGTCAGGATATGTTTGACTTTTGAGCTATACACTGCAATGCGGTGGATTCCTGCGCTCTGCTGTACACTACTATTTTCTGCTTTGCTCTGTGGAGGCCAGCAATAGTGGTATCGATACGTTATGCTGAGTTAGATTACGCTTGGCCAGGTTAGGTTTGGTTAAGCTCGGTCGCGTTAGCATAGACTTTCGTGCTACACACTGCTATTCGGTGCACTTATGCGCTGTACCGTGGTCTGCTGTATTACAGTTAGCCCCGGGTGGGCCAACAAAATTGGCCTCGGCCCGTTAGGTTTAGTTAGGTTACGTTTGCTTTGTTTAGGCTGCGTTAATTTCGTTATGTGTGGCTTTGACTTTCTTGTTATACACTGTTGTTCGGTGGATCTCTGCGATCGAATTCGCTCTGCTACATTCTGCTCATCCCTGGGGAGGCCAGCAATAGTGGCCGCGGTGCGATACTCTTAGGTATGCTACGTTTGGTTTGGATACGTTAGCTTGGGTTTGGTCTGGGTTTATATGGCCTTTGTGCTATACACTGCGATTCTATGGACTTCTGCGGCCTAATGTCCTCTAGTAAGTCCTGCTAGACTCTGGGGAAGCCAGCAATAGTGGTCTGGTTATGTCAGGTTGAGTTAGGATACGTTTGGATATGCAACGTTTGGCTAGGTTAGGACGGGCTACTTGGTCTTTCGTGCTATACACTGCTATTCCGCGGACTTCTGCCATCGAATGAGCTGTAATGTGCTCTGCTTGACTCTGGGGTGGCCAGTAATAGTGGTCTCGGCGGGCTAGGCTGAGTTAGGTTACGTTCCGCTAGGTTAGGTTAGGAAGGTTCGGTCAGGATTTCTTTGGGTTTTGTGCTGCACACGGCTAATTGGTGGATTCCTGCGATCTACATTGCTCTACTATACTCTTCTCGAATCTGTTGTGTTGAGAGTTAGTGTTCGTGTCGCTTTAGTTTGAGCTAAGGTACGTTTGGTTCGGTTAGGTTAGGCCAAGTTTGATCAGGATTGGTTTGACTTTCGTGCTATACACTGCATTGCGGTGGACTCCTGTGTTCTACTGAGCTCTGCAAAGTTCTGCTTGGCTCTCGGGAGGCTGGCAATAGTGGTCTCGGCACGCTAGGTTGAGTTACGCTACATTCGCTTATTTTACGTTTGGCAAGCTTCGGATATGGTATATCAGACTTTTGCGCAATACGCTGTTGTTCGGTGAATTTTGCCATCTACTGTGCTGTAATGTGTCCCATTTGGCTCTAAGGTTGCTAGCAATGGTGGACTCGGTACGTCATTCTGAGATACGTTCTTTCGTTAGGTCAGGTTAGGAAGCGTTGGTCATTATTTCTTCTGCGTTTGCGCTGCACAGTGCTGTGTGGTCGATTTCTACGCACTACATTGCTCTACTATAATCTGCCCGACACTGGTGAGGCGAGCAATGGTGTTCGTGGCACGTTAGTTTGGGATATGTTTCGTTTGAGTAGGTTATGTTATGTTAAGTTTGGTTATGGTAGTTCTGGCTTTCGCGCCATACACGGCTAATCGGTGGGTTTCGGTGATGTACTGTGGTCTAATGTATCCTACTTGGTTCAGTTGAGGCTAGAAGCAGTTGTCGCAGCACGTCATATTGGTTTATGCCACGATTGCTTGGGTTAGGTGAGGTAGGTTATGTTAGTGTATCTTCGACTTCTGTACTATGCACTGCAATGCGGTGGATTTCTGCGCTCTACTGCGCCCTAGTACATTCTTCTTGCTCCTGCGGAAGCCAGCAGAAGTGGTCACGTCATGTTAGGTTTAGCCAGGATGTGTTTGGATATGTTTCGTTTTGCTAGGTTAGGAGAGGCTACTTCGGCTTTTGTGCTATTCACTGCTATTTGCTGTATTTCTGCGCTCTAATGTACTCGAATGTGCTCTGATTTGCTCTGGAGAGGCCAACAATGTTGGTCTCGTCACGTTATATTGAGTTAAACTACGTTTAGGTAGGTTAGCTTAGGTCAACTACGGTTGGGTTGTGTTTGACTCTTCTGCTATGAACTGCAATGCGGCGGAATTCTGCGCTCTGCTGCTTTCTAGTGTTTTCTGCTTAGCTCTGTGGAGGCAAGCAATAGAGGTCTCGTCATGTTATGTTGAGTTAGGTTACGTCTGGGTATGTTACTTTTGGCTAAGTTAGGATGTGCTACTTTGACTCTTGTGCTATACACTGTCCATTCGGTGGACTTCTGCTCTCTACTGTGCTCCAATACATTCTGCTTGGCACTGGCTAGTCCTGTAATATTTGCCTCATCACGCTATGCTGAGTTACACTTCGTTTAGATATGTCAGGGCAGGTCAGGTTAGCTCAGAGTATCCTCCACTTTCGTGCTTTCCACTGCATTGCGTTGGATTTCTGCGCTCTACTATGCCCTAGTATATTCTGCTTGGCTCCGAGGAGACCAGCAATAGCGGTCTCGCAGATGTAAGATCAGTTAGGCTACGTTTGTCTATGCAACGTTTGGTCAACTTAGGATGGAATGGATTGGACTTTTGAGCCAGACTCTGCTATTCAGTGGACTTTTGCCATCTACTGTGCTCTAATGTTTCCTCCTTGGCACTGGGGTGCCCAGTACTGTTGGTCTTGGCACATTAGGTTTAGTTAAGTTTCGGTTCGTTAGGTTAGATTAGGGGGGCTTGGTTAGGATTTCTTCGACGTTTGCGCTGTACACTGCTACTCGGTGGATTTCTGCGCTCTAATGAGCTGTACCATGCACTGCTTGGTTCTATGATGGGCGCCAATAGCGGTCGCAGCACGTTATATTGGATTATGCTACGACCGGTTAGGTTATGTTGTGCGAGGTTAGATTAAGGTTTCATAGCTATACACACTATTCGGTTGACTTCTTCGCACTAGATTGCTCTACTATACTCTTCGCGTCTCTGGGGAGGCGAGCAACAGTGGCCGCGGCTCGTTAGGTTGAGATATGTTACGACTGTTTAGGTCATGTTAGGTAATATTTAATCACATTAGCTGCGCTTTTCGTGCTATACATTGTTCTTCGGTGGGTTTCTGTGATCTACTGTGCTTTACTACATTTTGCTTGGCTCTGGGAAGGCCAGGAATAGTGGCCTCGGCACTTTATGTTGAGTTGAGGACACTCACGGTTAGGTTGGTTTAGGAAATGCTTGAAAAGGATAGCTTCAACTTTTGTGCTGTATACTGCTATTCGGTGGACCTCTGCGCACTGCTGCCCTCTAGTATAATATGCTTGGCTCCGGGGAGTGCAGCATTAGCGGCCTCGGCACTTTAGGTTGCGTTAAGCTATTATTGTTTATGTTCCGTATGTTTGGGTTAGGCTCAGGTAACTCTGGCGTTTCTGATATGAACTGCGATCATATGGATTTCTGCGTTATATTCACCACTATTGTGTTCTCCTTGACTTTGGGGAGGCCAGCAATAGTGTTTGCGGCAGGTTAGGATTAGTTATGTTACATTCGGTTGTGATATGATTGGTTTTGTTAGGCGAGGATAGCTCTGACTTTAGCGCTACAGTCGCCTATTATGTGGATTGTTGCTCCCTAGAGTGCTCTAATGGTTTCAGCTAGGCTTGGGAAGGCCAGCAATAGTGGTCTCGGCACGTCATGATTTGTGAGGCTACGCTCGGTTAGGTTGGGTTAGGCTAAGTTTGGTTAGGATAGCTTTAACTTTTGCGCTGTGCACTGCTATTCGGTGGCTTCCTGCAATCAACTGTGCTCTAGTATATCCTGCATATCTCTGGGGACGGCAGCAATAGCTTTGTCGGCACGTTATGTTCAGAAAGTTACGTTCTATTAGGTTGGTTTATGCTAAGTTTGGTTAGTATTGCTTTAACTTTGGTTGTGTGCACAGATATTCGGTGGGCTCCTGCGATCTACTGTGCCGTAGTGTGTTCCTCTTGGCTCTCTGGAGAGCAGCAATTGCGGTCTCGGGACGATAGCTAGAGTTAGGCTATGTTTGCCCATGCTCTGTTGGCTTGGGTGAGGTGTGGGTAGCTTTCACTCTTCTGATATACGCTGCGATTCTGCGGATTTCTGCAATATACTCTCCTCTAGTGTGTTCTGCTTGAGTCTGCGGATGCCAGCAATAGTGGTCTCGCACGCTACGTTTGGTCAGGTTACGTCCGGTTATGTCGGGTTAGGCTAAGTTTTCTTAATGTAGCTTTAACTTTTGTGCTGCGCGCGGCTGTTCGGAAGATTTCTGCGCTCTGCTGCACTCTGGGGACGGCAGCAACAGCTGTCTCGGCATGTTAGGTTGAGTTAGGCTATGTTTGGATAAGTTCCGTCTGTTTCGGTTAGGCTTGCGTAGCTATGACTTTTCCGATATACACTGCGATTCCACGGATTTCTGCAATCTACTTTCCTCTAGCGTGTTCTGCCTCGCTTCGGGGAGGCCAGCGATATTTGCCGCAGCACGTTCGGTTAGGTTAGGTTAGGCTAGGTTATGTTAGAATAGGTTAGGTTAGGTTTGTTTGGGTTAGTATAGGATATCTTTGACTTTTGTGCCGTGCACAGAAATACGGTGGATTTCTGCGCTCTACTGTGCTCCAGTATGCTCCTCTTGGCTCTGGGGAGGGCTGCAATAGTTCTGCCGGCGCGTTAGGTTGAGTTACGTTATGTTTGGCTATGTTCTATTGGTTTAGGTTATGTTTGAGTATCTTCGACTTTTCCGATGTACACTGCGATTCTAAGGATTTCTGCTTTCTACTCCCCACTAATGTGTTCTTCTTTGCTCTGGAGAGGACAGCAATGTTGGACGCGGCACGTCAGCTTTAGTTAGGTTACGTTTGGTTATGTTACGATCGGCTAGGTTAGGAGAGTATAGGTTTGGCTTTAGTGCTATAGTCCGTTGTTAGGTGGATTTTTGCGCCCTACTGTGCTCCAATATCATTACCTTTGCGGTGGGAAGGCCAGCAATAGTTGTCTCGGCGCGTTATGATGAGTCAGGTTACGTACGGTTAGGTTGTGCTAGGCTAAGTTTGGTCATGATATATTCAGCTTTTGTACTATGCACTGCTATTCGGGTATTTGGTCGCATTACTGTGCTCTAGCATGTCCTGCTTGGCACTGGAATGGGCAGCAATAGCGGTCTCGGCACGTTAGGCAGATTTAAGCCATGTTTGTTTATGCTCTGTTTGTTTCGGTTAGGCTTGGGTAGCTTCGAATTTCCTGATATATACTGCGATTATAAGGATTTATGCCTTTCTCTCTCCACTAACGTGTTCTTCTTGGCTCTGGAGTGGCCAGCAGTAGTGGTCGTGGCACGTTAGGTGAGGTTAGGTCAGGTTAGGTTAAATTCATTTGGGTTAGTATAGGATATGATTGACTTTTGTGCCGTACACTGAAATGCGGTGGACTTCTGCGCTCTACTGTGCTCTAGTATTTTCCGCTTGGCTCTGGGGAGGACAGCAATGGTGGTCGCGGCACGTGAGAATGAGCTGGGTTACGTCCGGTTACGTCAAGTTTGGTCAGGATAGGAGTGGATAGCTTCGACTTTTGTACTCTACACCGCTATACAGCTGATTTCTGCGCTCTACTGTCCTCTAACGTGTTCTGCTTCGCTCTGGGGTGGACAGCAATGGTGGTCGCTGCACATTAGTTCCTGTTCGTTACGCTTGGTTTGGTTAGGGTGGGCTAAGCTTGAACAGGATGGCTCTGACGTTTGTGCTATACACTGCTGTTCGGTGGGTTTCTATTGGCTACTGTGCTCTAGTACTTTCTGCTTGGCTCTGTGGACGCTAGCAATAGTGATCTCGGCACGTTAATTTGAGCTATGTCATGTTCGGTTATGTACATGTGGTTATGTTTGGATAGGGTGCCTGCGGCTATTGCGCTATGCACTGCGATTCTATGTACTTTGCGCCCTACTCTCCCCTTGTACGTTCTACTTAACTCTGGGGAGGGCAGCAATAGTGGTCGTGGCACTTTCGGTTTAGCCAGGTTACCTACGGCTATGTTAGGTTTGGCGAGTTTGGTCGGGATGCCTTTGACTTTTGTGCTATACACTGCTACTCGGTGGATTCCTGTGCTCTGCTGTGCTCTGGTATACTCTGTTTGGCTATGGGGATGCCAACAGCATTGGCCTGGGCACGTTTGTCAGAGTTATGTTCCGTTTTATTAGGTTAGGAACGGGTAGCTTTACTCTTGTGGTATTCACCTCCAATCGGTGGACTTCTGTGCCAGCAATAGTGTTGTAGGCTCGCAAGGTTCATTTATTCTACGTTTGCGTCGGCTAGGTTGCGTTAGGTTTGGATAGGATGGGTTCGACTTTCGTGCTGTACACTACTATTCGGAGCATTTCCGCGCTCTTCTCCGATTTAATATGTTCTGCTTGACTCTATGGAGGCTAGCAATACTGGGTTCGGCACTTTAGGTTAAGTTATTGTGCGTTCGGTTAGGTTAGGTTATGTTAAGGTGTGTATGACTTTTGTCCAATACACTGCTATTTGGTGGCTTCCTGCGTTCTACTGTACTCTACTAAATACTGCTTCGCCCTGAGAAGACCAGCAATAATGGTCGCGGCAGGTTATATTGAGCTATTTTCCGTTTCGATAGGTTACGGTGGTTTGGGTAGGTTACGGCAGCTTTGACTCTTCTGCTATACACTGCCGTTCTATGGAATTCTGCGCTATACTCGACCCTAACATGCTAGGCTTGGCTCTGTCGAGGCCAGCCGTAACGATCGCGGCACGTTAGGTTGAGCTAGGTTACGCTTGGTTATGTTGCGGAAGGTTATGTTAGGAGAGGACAGCTTCGATCTTTGAGCTATACACCACTATTCGGTGGATTTCTGCGGTCTACTATGCTCCAATATTTTCTGCTAGGCACTGCGGTGACCAGCAATACTGGTCGCGGCACGTTATGTTGAGTCAGATGACTTTTGGTTACGTTATGTTAGGTTGGGCTAGGTTTGGATATCTTTGACTTCTGTGCTCAGCACTGTTATCATGTGGACTCCTGCACTCTACCGTGCTCTATCACGTTTTGCATGGCTCTGGGGCGCCGGCAGCAGTGGTCGCGGCACGTCGGTATGTGTCGTGGAACATGTTGTTAGGTTATGTTAGGTTATGTTTCGTCAGGATATGCTTGTCTTTCGCGCTATACACTGCTGTGCGGTTCTTTCTACCCTCTGCTGTGCTCTAGCATGCTCTGGTTGGCTCTGGGAAGGCCAGCAATGGTGTCCTCGGCGCATTATGTTTAGTTCGGCTATGTGTATTTTTGGTTCGGCAAACGTGTATTCGGCAAACGTGTTTCGTTTGGTTATGTTTGGACGGGATAGCTTTAACTTTTGTGCTATTCACTTCCATTCTGTGGACTTCTGCGCTCTACATTGCTATGCTATACACTGCTCGACTCTGGGGAGGCCAGAAATATTGGTCATGGCACGATAGGTGAGTTAGTTTCCGTTTTGTTGGGTAAATTTGGGATAGGTTTGGTTAGGTTGTCTTTGACTTTCGTGCTATACATTACTATTCGGTGGACGTCTGCGCTGCGCTGTGCTCTAATACATCCTCCTTCCCTCTGGGGAGGCCAGCAATGGTGGTGCCGCCTCGATAAGTTTAGTTGTACTACATTCGCTTAGGTTAGGTTCGGTTCGGATTGGATTGTATGGCTTCGACTTTTGTGCTATGTACTGCTATTTGGTGGACTTATGCGCTCTGCTGCGCCCTCGTATTTTCAGCTTTGCTCTAGGAATGTCAGCAATAGTGGTCCCGACAAGTTATGTTGAGCTATGCTACGTTTGGAAATGTCAGGTTGGGTCTGGTTTCGCCCGGATATATTTGACTTTTGTGCTATATACTGAAATACGGTAGATTTCTGCGCCCTTCTGTGCTCCAGTATATTCTGCTTGGCTGCGTAGAGTGTCGCAATAGTGGTCTCGGCGCGACAGCTTGAGCCATGCTACGTTTGGTTATGTTACGTTTGTTGAGCTTGGGATACGATAGCCTTGACTTTTGCGTTATGAACGGTAGTCCGCAGACATCTGCTCTCTACTGTGTTCCACTTCTTCCTCCTCGGTTCTGTGGAGGCCAGCAATAGTGGTCTCGGCAAGTTTGGATGTGTTCTGCTACGTTTGGTTCGGTTAGGGTAGGCCAAGCTCGGTCAGGTTCTCTTTGACCTTCGTGTTGTGCACTGCTACTCGGAGGTTTCCTGCGCTTGGTTCCACTATATTCTGCTTGGCCCTGGGTATGCCTGCAACAGTGGTCGCGGTAATTTATATTGAGCTAAGCTACGTCAGGTTGGTTGCGTTAGCTCGGGTTAGGTTCGGGTAGATATGACTTTTGTGGTATTCACAGCGTTTCTATGGACTTCTGCGCTCTACTGTCCTCTAATATTTTCTTCTCGACCATGCGGAGGCCAGAAGTAGTGGTAGCGTTCGTTCGGATATGTTATGTTACGTTTGGTTATGCCATGATTGAAAATATAAGGAAAGGGTAGCTTTGACTTTTATGCTAAACACTCCTTTTCGGCGAATTTCTGCTTTCTACAGCGCTCTGGGATGTTCCGCTCGGCTCTGGGGAGGCCATCAATATTGGTCTCGTCGCGCAATGTTGACATACACTATGTTTTGGTAGGTTAGGTAGGATCAAGTTAGGTTAGGATGTCATTGACTCTTGAGCTGTGCACTGCCATGCGGTGGATTTCTGCGCTCTACACTGCTTTAGCAAGTTCAGCTTGGCTCTGTGGATGCCAGCAATAGTGACCTCGGTACGATAGTTTTAGTTAGGTTATGTTCGGTCATTTTACGCTTGGTCGGGTTAGGAAACGATAGCCTTGGCTTTTGTGCTATATATTTCTGTTTGGTGGATTCCTGCCTTATACTATAATCTAACATGCTCTGCTTGGCTCGGGGGAGTCCAGCAGTATTAGTCTCATCACGCTAAGATGTGTTACACTACGTTCGTTAGGTTAGACATGTTCAGGTCATGTCATGATATGTTTGACTTTTGTGCTATAAACAGGAATGTGGTGGATTTTTGCGCACTACTGTGCTCTAGTATATTCTTCTTGGCTCTGGCGAGGCCCGCAATACTTGCCTCGACGCGTTAGGTTGCGTTAGAGTACGTATGCTTATGATACGTTTGGCTACGTTAGGAAACAGTAGCTTAGCCTTTCGTGCCATACAATGCTATCCGGCGGATTTCTGCCCTCTACAGTGCTCTAATACTTTCTGCTTGTCTCTGGGGTGGCCAGAAATGGTGGTTTCGGCATGTTTGGTTGTGCTATGCTACGTTTCGTTAGGTTATGTTAGGATGGCCTGGTTATGATTTCTTTGTCTCTTGCGATATACACTGCTGTTTGGTGGATTTCTGCGCTCCGCATTGCTCTACTCTACTCTGCCCGACTCAGGGGACTCGTGTAACAGTGGTTGTAGCACGTTGCGTTGGGTTAAGTTACATTTGGTTAGGTTAGGCTATGTTATGTTTGATCAGGATAGCTTTGACCTTCGTGCTATAGACTGTTATTCGATGGATTCCTGTGATCTGCAGCCCTCTACTACGTTCTGCTTGGCTCTGGCGAGACCCTGTGCAATGGCCGCGGCAAATTACTGTGAGATATGTTACGTTTGGTTTGGTTAGGTATAGTACAGGTTAGGTTTGGATATCAATGACTTTTGTGCTATATATTGCGATGCGATGGATTTCTGCGCCCCACCGTTCTGCAACATGCTCTGCTTGCCTCTGTAGATGCCAGCAATAATGGTCTCGGCACATTAGATGGAGCTATGTTATGTTTGTCCACGTTATGACATGATTGCTTTGACTCTTGTGCTATGCGCTGCTATTCGGTGGATTCCAGCGTTCTACATTGCTCTGCTTCACTGTGCTCAGCTCGCGTGAGGCTAGCAGTATCAGTCGTGGCACGTCAGGTTGTGTTTAGTTACGACAGCTTGTGTCGCGTTTGGTTAGGTTAGGACAGGGTAGTATTGACTTTTGTGCTGTACACCGCTATTCGTTGAATTTCTGCGCTCTGCTCACCTCTAATATGCTCTGCTTGACCCTGTGAAGTACAGCAATACTAGTCACGGCACTTTTGGTTGAGTTAGATTACGTTCGGTATGGTTAGGTTTAGTTGGGTCAGGTTGGGATATCTACGACATTTGCGCTCAGCACAGATATCCTATGCTCTTCTCTGCTCTACAGTGATATATCATAGTCCGCTTGTCCCTGTGGCTCCAGCAGTTGTGGTCGTGGCACGTCAGGTTGAGTTATGTTACGCTTGGTTAGGTTGGGTTCGGTCATTTTTGGTCAGCTAATCTTTGACTTTTGGACGATTCACTGCAATGCGTTGGATTTCTACGCTTTAATGCTGTCTAGTATATTCTGCGTGGCGCTGCGGAGGTAGGAAATATTGGTCTCGGCGCGTTAGGCTTAGTAGGGTTACGTTTGGTTATGTTACGATTGTCTGGGTTTGGTACGGATAGTTTTGGCCTTTGCGCTATACACTGAGATACCATGGATTTCTGATCTCCAGACTCCTGTAATATTTTCTGCTATGCTTTGGGAACGGAAGCAATAGTTGTCGCGTCACATTAAGTGGAGTTATGTTACGTTTGGTTTCGTTACGATTGGTAATGTTAGGAAGGTATAGCTATGACTTTTGCGTTACTCACTGCTATTCGGAGGATTTCTGAATTCTACTGTGCTTTAATATGCCCAGCTAGGCTTTGGGAGGGCAAGCAATAATGGTATCGGCACGTTAATATGGGTTCGGGTACGCTTTGCTGGGCTTGGTTAAGCCAGGTTTGATTAGAATGTCCTTGGCTTTTGTGCCTTACATTGCAATGCGGCGGATTTCTGCGCACTACTGTGGTCTAGTATACTCTGGTTGGCAATGTGGAAGTCAGCAATAGTGTTCTAGGCGCATTAGGTCGGGTTAGGTTACGTTTCATTATGTTACGTTTGGCTAGGGCAGGCTGTGATAGCTACGACTATTTTCCTATACATTGTTATTCGGTGGATTTCTGCGCTCTGCTGTGCTCTAGAATGTTCAGCTTGTCTCCGGGAAAGCCAGCAATAGTTGTCTCAGCACGTCACGTTGAGTTAGGCTACGTATGTGTGGATTAGGTTAGTTCAGATTAGGTTAGGTTATCTTTGACATTTGTGACTTACGCTGCAATAAGGCGGTTCTGTGCAATCTACTGTAGTCTGGTATGTTCCGCATGGCTCAGGGGTGGTCAGAAATAGTGGCCTAGGCAAGTTAGGTTGAGTTAGGTTACGTTCGGTTGTACTATTTTTGGTTAGGTTAGATTGGGATAGCTTCGACTCTTGTGCTATACACTGCTGTTCGGTGGATTCCTGCGCTCTACTGCCAAGTGATATGCTCCGCTTTGCTCTCGGAGGCCAGAAGCAGTGACCGCAGCGCGGTATGTAGGGCATGGTTTCGTATGGTTGGGTTAGGATTGTCCGGGTTAGGGCAGGATAACATTGACGTTTCAGCCATACCCAGCGATTCTATAGATTTCTGCCCCCTACTCTCCTTTAATACGTTGCGCTTTGCGCTGGGGAGGCGGGCAATAGTGGTCGCGTCTAGTTAGGTTGAGTTAGGTTACGTTTGGTTGCATTACGATTGGTTACGTTAGGATATGGTAGCTTCGACTTTTGTGCTACAATCTGCTTCTCTGTGAATATCTCCTTTCTACTGCGCTCTAGCACGTTCTGCTTTGCTCTGGGGATTCCAGAAGTAGTGGCGGCTGCACGTTAGGCTGTGTTAGGTAGTGTTTGTTTAGTTTATGTTAGCATGGGATAGCGTTGGACATCTTTGACTTTTCTGCTGTACGCTGCGATTCTATGGACTTGTGCGCCCGACTATCCTCTAATTCGTTCCGCACTCCACTTGGGAGGCCAGCAATAGTGGCCGCGGCAAGTTATGTTGGTTTGTGTTACGTTTGGTTATGTTAGATTAGACTAAAGTTGGTTAGGGCGTCTTTGACCTTCGTGCTATGCACTGTTATCCGGTGGCTTCCTGCCTCTACTCTGCTCTACTCTAATCTCCTTGGCCTTGGCGATGCCAGCAATAGTGGTCGCGGCACGTTATGTTGGGTGTGGCTATATGAGGTTTGGTTTTGTTGGTTTGTGTTAGGTTAGGTTGTCTTTGACTTTTCTGCTGCAGACAGCGATTCTATGGATTTCTGCGCTCCATTCTCCTGTTATATATTATGCTTGACCCTGAGGAGGCCAGCAATAGTGGTGGCGGTTCGTTAGGTTATGTTAGGATAGCCTTGGTTGTGCTACGTTTGGTTATGTTTGCATAGGATAACTCCGACTTTTATGCTATACACTTGTGTACGGCGAATTTCTGCGCACTCCGTTACTCTAATATAATCTGCTCGTCTCTGGGGTGGCCAGCTATTGTGGTCCCGGCAATTTAGGTTGGGCTACGTGACGTTTGGTCACGCTACGGTAGGTTATGTTAGAATAAGGGATCTTTGACTTTTGTGCAGTACACTGCCATTCGGTTTATTTCTGCGCTCTACTGTGATCCAATATTCTCTGCTTTGCTGTGGGGAGGCCAGTAATATTGGCAGCGGCGCTATGCTACGCTTTGATCGGTGAGGTTCGTTTGGGTTAGATTAGGATATCTTTGACTTTCGTGCTTCACACTACAATTCTATGTACCTCAGCGTTCTACTCTACTCTAATATGCCCTGCTTGGCATTGGGGAGGCCAGCAATAGTGGGCTAGGTATGTTAGATTGGGATTGGTTACATTTGGCTAGGGTATGTTAGGCCTGATTGGTTAGGATATCTATATCTTTACTGCTATACAGTACATTGCGGCGTATTCCTGCTCTCTACTTTCCTCTTGTGCAATCTGCATGGATCTGAGGAGGTCAGCGATAGTGGTGTAGACATGTCAGTTTGAGTTACGGTTATGTTACGCTTGTGTATATTAGGACAGGATCAATTTGACATTTGTGCTACACACTGACATTTGGCGGAATCCTGCGCTCTACAATGCCATAATATTTTCTGCTGGGCTCTGTGGAAGCCAGCAATGGTGGTCTCGACACTTTAGGTTGGGTTATGACATGTTTGGTTTGGTAACGTTTGTCTGGGTTAGTTTTGTGTAGCTTTGACCCTTCTGCTATCCACTGCGGCCATATGGATGTCTCATCTCTACTCTCCTCTGCTATTCTCTGCTCGTCCCTCTTGAGGACAGCAGTAGTAGTCACGGCGCGTTAGATATAGATAGGTTACGTTTGCTTATGCAACGGTTGGGTAGGTTAGAACATTATGGCTCCACCTTTGCGCTATACACTGCTATTCGGTGGATTTCTGTGCTCTACTGTGCTCTAGTATGTTCTGCTTAACTCTGTGGAGGCCTCCAACAGTGTCCTCAGCGGGTTATGTTGAGTTCGGTTGCGTTGGGTTATGTTACGCTTGGCTTGGTTAGGATAGGGTTGCTTTGTCTTTTGTGCTATACACCGTGGTTCGCTGGATTTCTGCTCACTACTCTCCTCTAACACGTCCTGCTTGGCTAAGGCGGTGGGACAGCAATACAATTCTCGTCACGTTGGGTTGAGTTACGTTACGCTTGGTTGCGTTATGTTTGGTTAAGTTAGGGTAGTATAACTTTGACTTCCGTGAAGTACACTGACATTCGGTGTATTTCTGCGCTCTACTGTGCTCTTATATATTCTGCTTGTCCCTGTGGAGGCCAGCAGTTGTGGTCTCGGCACGTTAGGTGTAGTAATGTCGCGATTTGTCTGGCTACGTTTTGTTAAGTTCGACAAGAATAGCTACGGCTTTCGTGCTATGCACTGTTATTCGGCAGATCTCTCCGCTATGATGCGCTATAACGAATAGCTACGGCTTTCGTGCTATGCACTGTTATTCGGCAGATCTCTCCGCTATGATGCGCTATGCCATATTCTGATTGGCTATGGGAGCCACGAACAGTGGTCTCGGCACCTTGGATTGTGCTATGTTAGGTTTGGCTTTGGGACGATTGGATACGTTACGATAGGGTAGCTTTTACCTTTGAGCTTTAAACTGCTTTTCGGTGGGTCTCTGCACTCTATTGTGATCTACTATGTTCTGCTTGGCTCTGGGGAGGCCAGAAATAGTGGTCTCGCCGCGATAGGTTGGGATAGGTTACGTTTGGGTTGCAATGTTTGTGTCAGGTTATGGTAGGATATCGTCGACTTTCGAGCTATACAATGCAGAGCGGAGGCCTTTGGCTCTGTACCGCGCTCTAGTACATTCCGCTTCGCTCTGTGGTGTCAAGCAATAGTTTCCCCCGCACGTTAGCCTGAGTTAGGTTACTTTCGGCTTAGTTACGTTTGGTTACGTTAGGATAGGGTAACTTTGACTCTTGTGCAATACACTGCGATTCTATGGACTCCTGCGCTCTACACTACTCTCATATGTTCTGCTTGGCGCAGGGAAGCGTAGCAATAGCGTTCTCCGCACGATAGGTTGGGATATGTTACGCCAGGCTGCGTTACATTTGGTCAGGTTAGGACAGGACGGCTTTGACTTTTGTGCTTTACACTGTTATTAGACGGATTCCTGCGCTCTACATTCCTCTACTATACTCTGCTCGACTCTGAGATTGTCAGCAAAAGTGGTCGGGACGCGATAGGTTCAGTTGGGTTACGTTTGGTTAGCTTGCAATTGGTTAGGTTAGGGGGTGGGGATGGATTTGACTTTTGCGCTATACACTGCTGCTCGGTGGATATCTGCACTCTAATGTGCCCTAGTTTGTCCAGCTTGGCTCTGGGTGGGCCAGCATTAGTGGCATCGGAACGTCAAGTTGAGCCAGGCTGCGTTTAGTCGGGATAACCTAGGTCAGGTTAGGTTAGGATATCTTTGACTTCTGTTCTTTACACTGCAATGCCGTGGACATTGGCGATTTACTGTGGTCTTGTATATTCCGCCTGCCTCTGGGGACGCCAGCAATAGTGATCGCTATTGCTTTACGTAACATATCGCAATCCAACTTACCGAGACCAATGTTGCTGGCATTCCCAGGTGCAAGCAGTATATTGTAGAACAAAGTAGAAAGCAGAAATCCACCGAATAGCGGTATTTAGCACGAAAGACAAAGCTAACCTTACCAAACTTAACCTAATCTGCACTAACCAAACGTAACCTAACCCGTCTTCACGTGCCGATACATATATTTCTGGCTACCCCATTGCCAAGCAGATAAAATTAGAGCACACAAGTGCGCCGAAATCCACCGAATAGCAGTGTATAGCACAATAGTAATAGCTATCCTATACTAACATAATCATCGTAACAAAACCAAACGTAACCTGACTACACCTAACGTGCCGAGACCGTAATTGCTAGCCAGCACAGTGCCGAGCTAAACATGATAGACTACAGTAGAGAGCAGAAGTGCAACGAATAGCAGTGTGTAGCAGGAAAGGCAAAGCTATACTACCGAAAAATGAGAAATAGTAGCATAATCAAACGTAACCTAGATAAGCGGAACGTGCCGCGACAGATATTGCTGGCCTCCTTAAAGCCGTGCAGAACATACAGGAGAGTAGAGCAGGGAAAGCCATATAATCGCAGGGTATAGCAGAAAAGTCATAGCAATCTGAGCCTAACGTGACCAATATAAAACAAGCGAAAGTTCCATAACTCATCATAACGTGCCGCGACCGCAATTGCTGGCTTCCCAGGGCCAAGCAGAGAACTCCAGGGCACAGTATAGCGCCGAAATCCTCCGAATAGCAGTGCACAGTGCAAAAGTCGAAGCTGTCTTAACATAACCCAATCAAACGTAACGTAACCGAACGTAACCTAAGCCAAGCTAACGTGACGAGACCTCCATTGCTGCCCTACCCAATACCAAGCAGAACAGGTTAGGTTAGAGGAGAGCAACAAAGTCCATTGAATCGCAGTGCATGAGAGAATGGTCAAAACAACCCGAACCCAGCCCAACCAAGTGTAACCTAACCAAACATAGCCTAACGCAGCATAACGTGGCGTTAACACTATTGCTGGCTACGCTAGGGCCAAGCAGAAAATGGTAGAGAGTAGTGGAGCGCAGAAATCCGCCGAGTGGCAGCGTGTAGTACGAAAGTCAAAGCTAACCTAACCGAAAGTAGCTTTATCAAGGCTAGCCGAACGTAACCTAACTCATCCTAACGTGACGAGGCGTCTGCCGCTGCACTCCACGGAGCCAAGCAGAATACACTACAGAACAGTAGTGCGCAGAAATCCGCCGCATTGTAGTGTATAGCACAAGAGACAAAGGTATCCAAACCTTAGCTGGACAAACCTAAACCCACCAAACGGAGACGGTACAACATAACGTGCCGAGAACACTACCGCTAGCCTGCACAGTGCCAATCAGAACATATTGTTGCCCTGTAGAGAGCAGAAATCCACGGAAGAGCAGTGTATAGCGCAAAATCACAGCTATCCTATCCCAACCTAACGAAACATAACGTAACCGAACGTAACATAACTCAACCTGACGTGACGAGACGTCTATGGCTGGCCTCCTTAGAGAGAAGCAGAACATATTAGAGGAGGGTAGAGCGCAGAAATCCACCAAATGGCAGTGTGTAGCACAAAATTCAAATATGTCCTATCCTGTCCGAACAAAACGTATAATAGTCGAACGTAACATAAATCAACCTGACGTGCCGAGACATCTATTGCTTGCCTCTACGGAGCAAAGCAGACATATTAGAGCCCAGTAGAGCGCAGAAATGCCCCAATTAGCTGTGTACAGCACGAAAGTCAAAGTAATCCTACCCTAACCTCTACAATTGTCACATAGTCAAACGTAACATATATCAAGCCGACGTGACGCGACCACTATTCCTGGCCTCCCCAGGGCTAAGCAGGATGTAATAGTGCACAGTAAAGCGCAGTATTCCATACAATAGCAGTGAATAGCAGAAAAGTCAAAGCTATCACAGCCTACCCCAAATTATCATAACCTAACCGAACGTAACTAAACTAAACCCAACGCTCCTATGCCACCATTTCCGGCATCCCCAGAGAATAGCAGAGCATATTAGAGCACAGTATAGCGCAGGAATCCACCGAATATCAGTGTAAAGCACGAAAGTCAAAGCTACCCTTACCAAACATAGCACTACCCAACCAAACCGAATGTAGCATAACTCAGCCTAACGTGCCGATGCCACTATTGCTGTCCTCCCAGAGGCAAGCAGAAGATACTAAGGCACAGCAGAGCTGAAAAATCCACCTCACTGCTTTGTATAGCACAAAAGACAAACATATCCTGACCTAACTTCGCCCAACCTATCCTCTCCAAACGTAGTGGAACTCAACATGACGTGACGAGGCCATCATTGCTGGCGTCCCAGAAAGAAGCCGAGCATATTAGAGAACATCAGGGCGCTGAAATCCACCGAAGAGCTGTGGTTAGCGCAAAAGTCAGAGTACCCTATTCTAACTTAGCCAAGCATAATATACGCAGACGTAACATAGCTCAACCTAACATGAGGAGACCACACCTGATGGCCTCCACAGAGACAAGCAGAATGCGCTAGGACATATTAGGGTGCAGAAATCCACGGCATTGCAGTGAATAGCACATAAGCCGTAGATATCCTAGCATAACATGACCCAACGTATCAAAACCGAACGTAGCATAACCCAACGTAAAGTGCAGCAACCACTGCTCCTTACGCCCCGCACAGCCAAGCAGAATGTAGTTGAGCACAGTAGGTCACAGAAGTACAACGAATAGCACTGTATATCACGAAAGTCAGAGCTATCTTAGCCAAACTTAACCTGACCTAACAAAGCCAAACGCAACCAAACAAAACTAGCGTGACGTGACCGCCATTCCTCGCCTCCGCTGAGTAGATCAGAGTATAGTAAAGCAATGTAGAGCGCGGAAATCCACCGAATAGCAGTCTACAGCAAAAAAGTTAAACATATCCACACATAACCTGACCATACTTAGCCCAACCTAGCGTAACGTAGCACAACAGGGCGTTCCGCGAACACTGCTGCCGTACTCCCCAGAGCCAAGTAGAAAATATTGGAACACAGTAGAGCGCATGCATCCTCGGTAGCAGTGTATAGCACAAAAGCCTAAGCTATCGTATCCTAACCTCAACAAACGTAACATAATCAAGCGTAGCACAACAAAACCCAACCAGACGGGACCACCATTGCTAGCTTCACCAGCTCAAAGCAGAATGTACCACAGCACAGGAGAGCGCAGAAATACACTGCATTGCAGTGTATAGCACATAAGCCGTATGTATCCCAACCTAACCATCCTAACCTAGCCTAACGAAATGTAACCTAATACAACATAACGTGCCCAGACAAATGTTACTGTCCACCCCAGTGCCAAGCAGAGCATATTGGAGCGCACCAGGGCGCAGAAATCCTCGGGAAAGTAGTGCATAGCACAAAAGTCACATTGGCCTGTCATAACTTAGCCAAACGTAACACAACCAAACGTAAGCTAACACAACCTAACATGGCGAGACTATTATTGCTGGCCTCCACAAAGACAATTAGAATGCTCCAGAGCGTAGTAGTGCGCAGAAACCCACTGCATTGTTGTGAATAGCACAAACATCGGAGATGGCTAAGCCCAACCTTTCCTAACCAAACCTAACCAAACGTAACATAACTTAACATAAATTGCCGAGACCACTGTTGCTGGCCTCCCCAGAGACAAGCAGAGAATATTAGAACACAGCAGAGTGCAGAAGTGTGGGTATAGGAGCTTATGGCACAAATGTATAAACTATCCTATCCTAACCTTACCAAACGTAACCAAGCCCAGCCTGACGTGCCTAGACGAATACAGCCGGGCTCCAGATCGCCAGGCAGGACATATCAGGTGAGAGTAGCGCGCACAGGTCCATAGAATGGCAGCGTACGGCACGAAAGTCGTAGCTATCCCAGCCTGACATGACAAAGCTTAATACAGCCAAACGCAACCTAACTATACCTAACGTGCCTAGATAACTATTACTGACACGCCAGAGCAATGCGGAATATACGAGAGCATAGAAGAGCGCACTAATCCACCGCATTGCAGTGCTTAGTACAAAAGATAAGGATATCCTAACCTAGCCTGTCCTAACCTAACCTATCCGAACGTAGCCTGACTAAACATAACGTGCGGAGAATATCATTGCCGGCCTCCCTAGAGCAAAGAGGAGCATACTACATCACATTAAGGCGCAGAAATCCACCGAACAGCAGTGTATAGCACGTGAGGCAAAGCTATCAAATCGCAACACAGGCTAGCGTAACCTTACCGAACGCAGCCTATCTCAAGCGAACGTGCCGAAACAGCTACTCCTGGCCTGCCCAGGGTCGACCAGTGTATAGTAGAGCAACTTAGAGCGCAGATATCCGCTGGATAGCAGTGTATTGCGCAAAAGTGAATGCTAACCTATCCTACCTTATCCAAGCTTATCATAACCAACCGTAACTTAACTAAGCATATCGCGCCTCGACCATCATTTCTGGCCACCCCAGAGTCGAATCGATGCTAGTAGAGCAATGCAGTGTACAGATATCGACATAATAGCAGTGAATCGCACAATAGTCAACGTCACCATCACCAAACCTATGCTAACATAGCCAAGCCGAGAATAACCTCGCTCAACCCAGCGTGCCGAGACAACTATTGCTTGCCTCCCAACTGCAGAGCATAGAGCAATATAGATCATAGGAATCCACCGAATAGCAGTGTATTGCACAAAAGTCACCGCTATGCTATCCTAACCTATCCAATCTTAACAACACCAAACGTAGTCTAGCAAAGCCTATCGTGCCTCGACCACTATTGCTGGCTTCCCCAGAGGCGAGCATAATATAGTATAGCACAGTAGGGCCCAGAAAACCATCAAATAGCAATGTATAGCAAAGTCAGAGGTATCCAAACCAACTAAGACCTAACCTTACCTAACCGAACGTAGAATAGCTAAACCTAACGCGCCGCGGCAATTATTGCAGTCACAACCAGAGACAGACAGAGCGTGTTAGATCACAGTAGAGCACTCGCGTCCATAGAACATCATTGCCGGACACATAAGTCAAAGATATCTTAACGCAGCCCAACACAACCTAACATAAGTGAACGCACTCTAACTAAACCTAGCGTGCCGCGACCAGTATTGCTGTAACCCACAGAGCCAAGCAGAGCATGATACGGGAGAGCAGAGCGAAGATACCCATAGAATCGCAGAGTAGAGTAGAAAAGTCGAAACTATCCAATCCTAACAGAAGCTAACGTAGCGTAGCCACACGTAACCTAACTCAATCTAACGAGCCTAGACCTCCATTGCTGACGACTCCAGAGCCAGTCAGAGCATAGTAGGGCACAGTAGGGCGCAGGAAACCCGTGAATTGCTGCGTAAAGCACAAAAGCCAAAGATATATTAGCCTAACCTGGCCTAACCTAACCTAACCAAACGTAGCATAGCTGAGCGTAACGTTACGAGACCATAACTTTTGGCCCCTCAAGAGCAAAGCAGAACATATTAGAGCACAGTACAGCGCAGAAGTCTGCCGAATGGCAGTGCATTACGCAAAAGTCAAAGCCACCCTTTTCAAACCTAGCCTAACCTAGCCTAACCAAACGTGATCTAACTAAACCTATCGTGCCACCACCGCTTTTGCTGGCCTTCCCAGAGTCGCGCAAAGTACAGTAGACCAACTAAGAGCGCAGAAACGCAACGAATAGCAGTGAATAGCAGAGAAGTCCGATCTACCATGTCCTAACATGACCAAACGTAACATAACAAACGTAACCCAGCACAGACTGACGTGCGGAGACCAGTATTTCTGGCCTACGCAGAGCCTAACAGAGTATATAGGAGAATACTGATGCTTAGAAATCAACCGCATGGCAGTGAATAGCAGAAAGGTCAAAGGTATCCTGACAATAACTAACCAAACCTAACCTAACCAAACCTAACATAACTCTACCTAACGTTCCGCGGCCACTAGTGCTGGCGCCCACAGAGGCAAGCGGAATATGATAGAGTGCAGTAGAGTAGAGAATTCCATAGAATATCTGTGTTGTGCACAGGAGTCAAAGAAATCCTCACCTAACCCAACTAAACCTAACCAAGCCGAATGTAATCTAACTAAACCAACCGTGCCACGACCAGTATTGCTGGCCTCCACAGAGTCAGGCAGAGCATATTAAAGTAGAGCAGAGCGCAGATATCCGTAGAATCGCGGTGTATGGCAGAAAAGTCGAAGCTGCCCGAACCAATCCTTAGCTAACTCAACATAACGAAACGTATCCTATCACAACCTATTGCGCCGAGACGAAAATTACTGGCTTCGCTAGATTCAACCAGTGCATGCTTGATCACAGCAGCGCGCAGAAATCCGCCGAATAGCATTGTGTAGCACAAAAGTCAAAGAAACACTTGCCTAACCTAACCAAACATATCATAAGCAAACATAACCTTACTCAACCTGACGTGCCTTGACCAATGTTTCCGGCACCCTAGGAGACAGGCAGGCTATACTAGAGCACGGTAGAGCGCAGACATTCACCCAATAGCAGTGTACAGCACAAAATTCAAATCTACCCTACCCAAACCTGACCAAACGTAACGTAACCAAACGTAACACAGCGCACCTTAACTTGCCGAGACAGCTACAGCTGCCCTCCCCATGGCCATGCGGAGCGTATTAGAGGAGGGTAGAGTGCTACCCTATCCGAAGTATCCAAACGTAACATAACCGATGGTAGCTTACCTCAAATTAATGCGCCGAAACCAATATTGCTGGCCTCTACAGAGTCAGGCAGGGTTTGGCAGAGCACAGTAGAGGGCAGAAGGCCACCAAATAGCAATGTGTAGCGCAAATGTCGAAGGTGTACTAACAGAGCCACACCTAACCGAAACAAACCGAGCGTTGAATAGCTCAACCTAACATGCCGCGTCCACTAATGCTGGCTTCCCCAGTGCCAAGCAGAACTCATTCGAGCACAGTAGGGCGCAGAAAAACACTGAAAGGCAGTGTATGGCACGAAAGGCAAAGCTGCCCTATCTTAACTTAATCAACCGTAAAAGAACAACACATAACCTAGCACAAACTAACGTGCCGCGGGCCCTATTGCTGGTTACCGCAGAGGCGAGCATAGTGCAGCAGAGCAATGTAGAGAGCAGAAATCCACGGAATAACAGTGCATAGCACAAGAGTCAATGCCACCCTATCCTAACATAGCCAAACGCGGCATATTTCAACCTCACGTACCGAGACCGCTAACGTCGCCCCCCCCCCTCCCCCCAGAGCCAGACAGAATATACAAGATCAAAGTACCGCGCAGAAATGAACCTCAATACTGTCTATAGCACAAGAGTCGAATATATCCTGTCATAAACTTACCTAACCTAACCTGACAAATCGTTGCCTAATTCCACCTTACGTGCCGAGACCACTATTGCAGGCATCTGCAGAGCCGAGCAGAAAATACGGGAGATGAGTAGAGCGCAGAAGTCCACCGAATGGTATTGTATAGCACAAAAGTCGAATCTACGTTGCCCTAACGTAACCAGTCGTAACATAACCAAACGTAACCTAACACAACATACCGTGCCGCGAACACTATTGCTGTCCTCCCCAGAGCCGAGCTAAATATAGTAGAGGAGAGCTGAGCGCAGCAATCCATAGAATAGCAGTGAACAGCAGGAAAGTCAAAGCTATACAAACCTAATCCACACTGATATAACATAGCCAAAGGTAGAATAACTCAACATAACGTGTTGCGACCACAATTACTGGCCTCCCGAGAGCCAAGCAGAACGTACAAGAGCACAGCAGGGGGAAGGAATCCGCCGAAGAGCAGTATATAGCACAAAGGTGGAGCACAAAAGTCGGGGCTATACTGTTCAAACTTGGCCTACCCTAGCACAACCGAGTGCTACATAACACAGCAATCGTTACACGACAGACATTGCTGGCGTCCTCAGAGCCAAGCAGGGCGTGGTAGAGCAATGCAGAGCGCAGGAACCCATCGAGTGGCTGTGTATAGCACAAGAGTCGAAGCTATCCTGTCCTAACCAAACCAAACGTAACATAGCTGAACCTAACGTGCCGAGACCATTGTTGCTGGCATGCCCCGAGAAAAGCAGAACATAATAGAGTACAGTAGGTCGCTGATATCCTCCGAATACCATTGTGTAGCACAAAGCTCAGAGCTATGCCTTCATAGCCTAGACAAACGTAACGTAGCCAAACGTAACGTAGCTCAACGTTGCGGACCGAGGCCACTAATTCTGGTGTCCCCGGAGACAGGCAGGACATATTAGATCAGAGTAGAGCGCAAAAGTCTACCGTCTAGCAGTGTAGAGCATATAAGACAAAGCTATCATGCCCTAACCTAGCCAATCCTGGCATAGCCAAACGCAACATAACACAATCTATCGTGCCGTGACCGCTATTGCTGGCGTCCCCAGAGGCAAGCAGAATATAGTAAAGGGGAGTAGAGGGCAGCAATCCATGGAATCGCAGTGAGCAGCAGAAAAGTCAACGCTACCCAAGCCTAATTTGTGTTTGGCTAACCGAACGTAACTGAACTCAACCCAAAGTGCCTCGGCCACAATTTCTCGCGTACCCGCGGAAAAGCAGAGCATGTTAGACCACAGTAAATCACAGGAATACGCCGAATATCCGTGTATAGCACGAGAGTGGGGGCTATACTAACCTAACCGTAACTTAGGTAACGCAACCGTACGCAACCTAAGTCATGCTAACATGCTGGGACCACTATTGCTGCACTGCACAGAGCCAACAGAATATACTAGAGCACAGTAGATCGCAGAAATAAGCGCAACTGCAGCGTATGGCACAAAAGTCTAAGCTTTCCTAATCTAACCAGACATAACCTTACTTAACCAAACGTAATCTAACTCCACCTGACATGCCTCTAGCACCATTGCTGGCCTCCCGAGAGCCAAGCGGTACATATTAGAATACAGCAGATCGCAGAAGTTCACAGAAGAGTAGTTCGTAGCACAAAAGTCAAAGCTATCCTACTCTAACCCAACCAATCGTGACATAGCTGAACGCAACGTAACTGATCCTTTCGCGCCGTGGCCACTATCGCTTGCCTCCCTATCCTATGTTAGGACAGGATAGCTCTGTCTTCCTCGCTACGCACTGCTATAAGTAGCATTTCTGCGCTCTACTGTGCGGGAGTATATTCAGCTTTGCTCTGTGGTGGCCAGCAATAGTGGTCGCGGCACGTTAGGTTGAGCTATGATACGTTCGGTTAGGCTTGGTTAGTATGACTTCGACTTTCGTGCTATAAACTGTTATTCGGTGTATTTCTGCACCCTTCATTGCTCTACTATACTCTGCTCGAACCCGTAGATACCAGTAATGGCGGCCGTGGCACGTTATGTTGGGTTAGCTATCGTTTGGTCACGCCAGGTTTGGTAAGGTTTGGTTGGAATGACCTCGGCTTTGTGCTATACACTGCTGTTCGGGGCATTTCTGTGCTCTACTGTGCTCTAATATGTTCTGCTAGGCTCTGCGCTGGCCAGCAACAGTGGTCGTGACACGTAACGTTAGGTAAGATTACGTTCGGTTAGGTTAGGTCTGGTCAAGCTTGGTCAGGACATCATTGACATTTACCTGTATAATGCAATAATGCAATAGTGGTTTCGTCACGTTATGTTGTGTTAGGTGACGTTTGGTCACGCTATGTTTGGTTAGGTAAGGATAGGACATCTTTGAGTTACGCGATATACACTGCCAATCGTTGGGATTCTGCGCTCCACCTTGCTCTACTATACTCTGCTCGATTGTTGGGAGGCCAGAAGCAGCGTTCGTGGCAAGTTACGTTGTGCTAAGTTATGTTTGGCTGTTTCAGGTTATGTTATGCTTGGTTAGGATGGCTTTTGCTTTCGTGCTATGCAATGTTATTCGGTGGGTATGTGCCACCTACTGTGCTCTACTATACTCGGCTCGACCCTTGGAATGCCAGTAATAATGTCTTGGCCCGTTAGGTTGTGTTACGCTACGTTTCGGTACGATAGATTATGTGTGCTTGGCTAGGATGGCCATACTTTTGTTCTATACACTGCTATTCGGCGGATTTCTGTGCTCCCCTGTGCACTAAATCTTCTCCTTGGATCAGGGGATGCCAGCAATAGTTGTCCCGGCTCGTCAGGTTGACCTGCGTCACGTCTGGTTATATTACGTTTGGTTACGTTAGGATAGGGCAGCTATGAATTTTAAGCTATTGACGGCGTATCTGTGGATTTCTGCGCTCTACTCCCCTCTAGTATGTTCTGCTTGGCTCTGAGGACGGCAGCAATAGAGGTCTCGTCAAGTAGGCAAGGTTTGGCTACGTTACGTTTTGTTAGGTAAGGACAGAGTAGTTTTGATGTTTGTGCTATACAATGCTATTCGGCGAATATGAGAGCGTACTGCCCTCATCTAATATGTGCTGCCCGTGTTTGGGGGGTGGCAGCGATATTTTTCTCTGAACGTTAGGTTGAGCCCAGTTACGTTTGCTTACGTTACGTTTGGTAAGTTTAGGATAAGGTAGTTTTGACCTATGCATTGTACACAGCTATTCTAAGGATTTCCGCTCTCTACATTGCACTACTCTGCTCTGCTCGACTCTGGGATTTCCAGCAACGGTGGTCATGGCACGTTAGTCGAGTTACGTTACGTTCGGTTAGACTACGTTACGATTATTTCGGTTAGGGTATATTTGACTTTCGAGGTATGCACTGTTATTCGGTGGTTTTCTGCGCCCTACTGTGTTCTACTATATTCTGCTTGGCCCTGGTGAGTCCAGAGAAGTGGTCGCGGCACGTTATATTTAGTGAGGCTACGCATGTTTGAGCTACGTTGGTTTGGGTTAAGATTGCATAGCTTTGACATTTCTGCCATGCACTCCGATTCTATGAATTTCTGCGCTCTACTCTCCTCCAGTATGTTCTGTTCGACTCTGGGGAGCCCAGCAATAGTTGCCATGACACGTTATGGTATGTCTGGTTGCGCATGGTTACCTTACGACTTGTTGCTAGGAAATGACAGCTTTGACTTTCAGCTACACACTGCTATTCGGTGCATTCCTG